>NC_091126.1:65873291-66200291 GCF_040183065.1 Periplaneta americana | reverse complement strand
CAGGTGTGGACCAGAGGCAGTTACAAACAAATCCTTATGACAGAGGTCTTCGTCAACAACAATAAACAATTACACAGAGTCGCAGCTGCGCAATTAAATTTTAAATGGAGATATAAGCAGTGTGAGCAACCGCAAAGGTCTGTGTGACCATGCCTGGGTGGTTGAGGGTTTTAATATACAAGCAGGACGGAGGGGTAAGCCATGATTTCCATCCCCTTAGCCAACACTTGTTTATTCAACGTTAAGCAATCTGGATATCCTTCTCTCCTACAGTCCCCTTCGCTGTGTATTGCGGGCTGCATTTTATATGACGCAATCTTTGCCGACCACTGCTTAAAACGATCGCCAGTGGGTACAAATACTGGAGAGTTTGAAAAAATACTGTTTGGGCACTGTAGAATTATAGGCCTACATCCAGAATTATAAGTGGTATTACATGCCGCAAAGTGCGCATAAAATACTTACCCATGGTGCGCAGTTGATAAAGGGAGCCGTACTTCTGTTGGGATGATGTCGGAGGAACCCCAAGAAGTTCGAAATAAAGATTACAAGAATTTCAGGGAATAAGCTTACCACGCGCGAAAATTTTGTAGAGCCGATACGACAATCGATTTGATGGAATTTCCTCTGGCCCGATGGTAAGCAGTCTTCGTATCTAACGCCAAAAGAGTAGAAAAAGTGTATCTTCAGATGTAGGTCCACTGAGACTGCTCCAGGATCACGATGGTGATGTTGTTGATGATGATGATGATGATGATGATGACGATGATGATGATATGATGTTTGAAAATTAATAGAGTTACAACTCTCTCAAATATCTGTAAATATTTCAAATGTAGGTTTATTTAACCAGAGTTAGCGGTTTTGTTAAAATTGTATTAATATGTAAGCTATTTTATTAAAAAAAATTAAACGACATTTGGCTCAATATGTACGACTGTTGTGTATTTTTAACATCTTTCACACATTAAAATCAAATAGAAAGTATATAATGCGTTTGTGATTTCGTTCCAATCCCTACGAAAATCAGTTTTGTAAAATGATTATAATTTTTTAAAATTCAACCCCTGTAGAAGGGTGGTTTATTTTATCCAATCGTAATCAGAGTTTACACGCAAATGCAAAATGCCATTTGTAACCTGTATACAAAATGTTATGAAAATCCGTTAGAAACGAGGAGAGTTATTAATTTTGTCCTGCTAGATTTGTATTTGGAACCACTGTGCGACACAGCGAGACCTCTATGCGACGCTACGCAGACCGCGCATCTCGCAGCTGTAGAAACCACTCACTATCTCTAGTGTAGTCCGGATTTGTGCGTCTTCATTAGACTATTTGTCAACGCTATATCTATCTAATTCTAATACCTATTTTTCTTGTGACGAAATTGGATATAGATAAACTGAAGGACGAAGAGAAAGAAGAAAATTTGAAGCAAGTTTTCAAGAGAAAGCCACTAAATTAGAATCCACACCTGAAAATAATAATGAGTACTGGACTCATTTAAAAAGCTGTAAACCAGGGATGTCAAAGCGCCTGCACTGCGTGTTCTCAAGAACCTGCAAAATATTTTCCTTAAGAGCGATGATTGTACTTTATCTTGCTGAAAAGTGAATCTTGTTGGATTTGTATTGCTTGTAGTATGAGCACGTAATACAGGCGATTTAACATCCCTGCTGTAAACAGATAACAGATTGGTTGGGTCAGGCTGAGAAGAAGCTACCTATTGAAAGATGCACTGGAAGGAATTGTGAACGGGAAAAGAAGTTCGGAACAGAAGTAATTACCAGATGATACACAACATAAGATATTTGAAACCTATGTGGAGACTAAGAGGAAGGCAGAAAATATGGAAGATTGACTAATGCTAGATTTGTAGTGAAAGATCTGCCGTTGGAAAGAACACTGTCAGTGAATGAATACGGTTTTACTGCTACATGCACAGTATTTGCGATCAGTAGACTGTCTTTTTCCACTCTACCCAAGGCCTACTTGATGAAAGGCCACCGCACTGAATGTGGCAACGCCGCTACAATGCATTTGCGGGGGCCGACATCTGTCACATTATAGTCTGCTTGAATGTAAAATGTTTCCAAATTCTATCATGAAATAAAAGTAGATTCTCAAACTTTGTTAGATATGTATTGATAAAACATTAACCATGTTGCATCAGTTAGCAAATTAAAGACGATTCCAGCATATAGCCTACTTAATATCTCACAATTAAGGAAATAATTCAGTTTTTAACGCCATGTAGGCACGATAATACGTTTCATTATTATTGTCCGAAATAATTTTGTTATGAGCTTTACAAACAATGATGATAATAATAATAATAATAATAATAATAATAATAATAATAATAATAATACAAAATTGAGGTAACACAAGTCATTTTCTTGCGGGTCTGAAGACTGAACTTAAAACATAACATTAATTAATTAAAAAAGGCATTATCCGTAATTGTTACATTTTTATTTAATAGAGTTCGGAAACTCATTCCATCAAGAACTGATGGAAAAACTATTTTGGGCAACTACTAAAATGTACATAGGCCAAATAGAAATTAATGGGACGAAATTCAAATAGAATCTGCTAAGTCATTTATATTCGAACTCACACTTTCTAAAGTCGAAACTGCAATAAAAAACCTGAAAAAGTACTAGTCTTCAGCTATAGATCAAATTCCGGCAGAATTAATACAAGAGGGCGGTAGCGCATTATCTAGCGAAATTTATATGCTTGTATTAACTATTTTGGAAAAAGACATTGTACCAGAATAATGAAAGGAGTCCATAATTGTACCTATCTTTATAAAAGGGGAAAAGACATTCTGCAGTAACTTTCGAGGAATTTCACTTTTGTTTACTTCGTACAAAATTTTGTCCAATATTCTTTAGAGAAGATTAACTCCTTACTTAGATTAAATTAATGGGGATCATCAGTGCGGTTTTATGCGTAATATGTCGACTATAATTGACCAGATTTTTTGTATTCGACAGATACTGGAGAAAAAATGGGAGTATAAGGGTAAAGTACATCAATTATTCATAGATTTCAAAAAGGCATATGACTCGGTTAAGAGAGAAGTGTTATATAATATTCTTATTGAATTTGGTATTCCAAAGAAACTAGTTTGATTAATTAAAATGTATCTCAGTGAAACGTACAGCAGAGTCCGTATATGACAGTTTCTGTCGGATGCTTTTCGAATTCACTGTGGGCTAAAGCAAGGAGATGCACTATCACCTTTACGTTTTAACTTTGCTCCAGATTATGCCATTAAAAAAGTCCAGGATAACAGAGAGGGTTTAGAATTGAACTGGTTACATAAACTGCTTCCTTATGCGGATGACGTGAATATGTTAGGAGAAAATTTACAAACTATTAGAGAAAACACGGACATTTTACTTGAAGCAAGTTTTTTTTAGGTTATTTTACGACGCTGTATCAACATCTCAGGTTATGTAGCGTCTGAATGCGATGAAGGTGATAATGACGGTGAAATGAGTCCGGGGTCCAGCACCGAAAGTTACCCAGCATTTGCTCGTATTGGGTTGAGGGAAAACCCCGGAAAAAACCTCAATCAGGTAACTTGCCCCGACCGGGATTCGAACCTTGAAGCAAGTAAAGAGATAGATTTGGAAGTAAATCCCGAAAAGACCAAGTATATGATTATGTCTCGTGACCAGATATTATACGAAATGAAAATATAAAAATTGGAAATTTATCCCTCGAAGAGGTGGAAAAATTCAAATATCATGGAGCAGCAGTAACAATTATAAATGACATTCGGGAGGAAATTAAATGCAGAATAAATATGGGAAATGCCTAATATTATTCGGTTGATTGAGAGGCTTTTGTAATCAGTATGTTCTCAAAAATCTGAAAGTTAGAATTTATACCGGTTTTTACCAGTTGTTCTGTATGGTTGTGAAACTTGGACTCTCATTTTGAGAGAGGAACAGAGGTTAAGGGTATTTGAGAATAAGGTGCTTAGAAAATTATTTGAGGATAATAGAGATGAAGTTACAAGAGAATGGAGAAAGTTACACAATATAGAACTGTACGCATTGTATTCTTCATATTCGTATTAGGAATATTAAATTCATACGTTTGAGATGGGCAGGGCATGTAGTACGTATGGACGAATCCAGAAATGCATATAGAGTATTAATTGGGATGCCGGAGGGAGAAAGACTTTGGGGAGGCCGAGACATAGAGGGGAGGATAATATAAAATGTATTTGGGGGAGGTGGGATATGATGGTAGAGACTGGATTAATCTTGCACAAGATAGGGACCGATGGCGGGCTTATGTGAGGGCGGCAATGAACCTCCAGGTTCCTTAAGAGCCATTTGTAAGTAAGTAAGAAAGTAAGGGTTCTGCAATATATCATGGAATTCTACACAATATTTCTAATTTTCCCTCTTTGCTAGAGCAGTTAGTACTTGCAAGATCATTTTAAATTTTGCAGTACGCCTAATTGTTGAGTAGTAGGCTACGACAGATATTATTTGTTTACAAATATCGAACACTGGTTTGCCACAAGGGCAGACATCTGAAACTAATGTACTAAGATTTTCATCCTCATGTGATCCTTGTTCCACCAATTTAAACTACACCTACCTTTCGTTAAAATATCAACATGTCTGAAATGACAAAGAATTATGTATGTGAAATTATCTCTACATACATAGCTACTTCAGGTAAAGATTAATATTACTGATGACAGTGATATCTTTAAGCAGTCTTCCAATCTGCCACAAATCTGAGCCCCCATGTAACGTTGCCGCAATTACAACGCGGTGGCCTTCCAATCAAGTAGGCCGTGACTCTACCTAGGCTATCTAATTTCATTTTTTTTTATATAGATACGTTAGTATTTTCTTCTCTTGTGAACCCTCAGGTTCGTTTTTCATCTCTTACGTATTTTATATCCCGTTCTTTGCAATCTATTGTTGGTTAGTCAAGTAGAACAGGTATTTGTAACGACTCCGACGAGTAGGCTACCCTTCTCACCTCCTCCTTTTCTCACCTGAATAGGGAGATAGAACCAATCATCGAAAAGTTGTGAATTCTATTAAATTTAAGGAGTGAAAAAATGTGAATTTACAACTTTTCTTTACTACCCACCATTGTTTCTTCCCCCTAGATCCAAAGCCATTTGCTGAAGCCTCGCAGTGCGCGCGTCGCACAAATCCGGCCGCGTGATTCGGTCCGAGGCGACGCTGCGAGGCCTCTCTGCGAATCTCCGCAGATCGCGCACCTCGCAGCCATAGAAACCACTCACTATCTCTCATGTAATCCAGATTTGTGCGAGCTCGCACCTAGCACGTCGCATGCGTCGGTTCAGAAAAACCATGGCTTAAGGGTGCCATGCATAGACATTTCGCTAGCCCCCGCTACGAGCTTGCTCAACTAGCCCCGGCTATCGACTGATTTACTTGTACAGGATTCATATCATATCATATCGCTAACACTGGTTTATGAACACGAAAAACGTTAGTTAGCTGATCATCCATCGGAAGCCCGCGCTAAGAATGTCTATGAATATGGCCCTTAATGTTTATGTTGCTACTGGAACTGACATAGTTAATTAATAATCTGTTCCGGAATTTTCTTAATACTTCCTTATCGTTCTGTAGATTTCTAAAGGAGTATTCTTTAAAAAACCCCTCTGCAAAGTTCGCTTTGTCCAAAGACGTTATAATAGTATACTAGACTCACACAGAGCGCTGGTGTGCTGTCCAAAATTTAAAACCAGTCTGCGCATGTTTACGCCGCCATGCTACTGGTAGAAATAGAGCGGTAAACACGATGGTCATACTTGTCCTTTGTTTTGTCTCGGGTGTTTTTAGTGAATAGTGTGAAAGTAATGGCAATATAATTTTGAAAGATGATATATTATCGCCGCGGACTCATGCTTAACATGTCGGCATCATACAATAACGTGCGGTGTGGTTTAAAAAAATAATTTTGCCGACCGATTGTTGCTCTGTAGGTTTCACTCTAAGCGTCACGTTGTCACGTCTACTTTCTCGATAAGAATAAGCACTAGTTTGTTATATTGTTAAATGGCTATTATTATTATTATTATTATTATTATTATTATTATTATTTCATATACGAGTACGTTGGCTTTCTTAACTCTTAATAATAACTCTTTAATAATAATTTTTAATCACATACCTTAATGTTCATCCTCAGCACAAGACATTGCAACCTCGGGTTTAGTCTACGTGGATTAGACAAGTAAGTGTCATTTAATAATAATTGAAGCAGCTTATTGGTTGCATTATTGAAATTGAGGCGAGTGACTGGAGCGGCGACACAAGAAATTGAAAACAATAATACAATTAAATTTCAAAGACCTGCCGAAC
The DNA here is from genome assembly GCF_040183065.1 of Periplaneta americana. NCBI lineage: Eukaryota > Metazoa > Arthropoda > Insecta > Blattodea > Blattidae > Periplaneta > Periplaneta americana. The sequence goes on along the minus strand of NC_091126.1, from coordinate 66,193,908 downwards.
GCATGAGGCCGCTCAAAGACCTGCCGAATGTTAACCATGAGAGCGCGGCGATAATACCATCCCTGTTTAATTTTCCAAGCTATTTGCAAAAGGTACGATATACCGTATTGGCCCGAGTGTAAGCCGCACCCGAGTATAAGCCGCACCCTTAATTTTAGGGGGAAAGGAGAAAAAAAAAGAAAAATTGAGTGCAGAATGAGAAAAAAAGGAAAATTGAGTGCAGTGAAATTTACCTGTCACATTATACAGTTACAAAACTGTTTACACTATTTAAACACTTTTTCTTCAATTACGGTATTACGTGGGTAAATCACCAAAAATACCGGTACAACTAATCACCGTCTTCTCCAATGTCACTGCTGACTTCACTACTACCGGTACCGGTATTTGTTTCATCACTGTCACTTTGTTCATCACTCTCCGCCCAAAGTGCGTCGTCCTCACTGCCATCCAGAGCATTAGACACGCAGCATTTCTTGAAGCCTTTGATGATTGAATCTGGTGATATCGTGTGCCATGAAGAGAGAATCCACTCACACCTAAGGCTGACAGATGGCTTCTTGATCTTCCCAGATGGAGTGAATGCATGACACCCTTCTAGAAGCCAATCCGAATACTGTTTTCGGAGATGGTCTTTGAAAGGCTTGTTCACGACGACATCAAGCACCTGCAATTTTGATGTCATACCTCCAGGTATGACGACTAGGTCTGTCTTCAATGCAGTAATTTTCTTCTTTACTTCGGGTGTGAGGTGACCTTTAAAGGCATCCAATACTAACATAGCCCTCTTACAGAGCAGCGCACCTGGTCTGCGATTCCAAACCGTAGCTAGCCAGTCCACCATTAGTTCGGTTGTCATCCATCCTTTCTCTTGGCAACGAATCACTAATCCCTTAGGTAAATTCTCCTTGGGCATAGTTTTACGCTTCAGAATAACGTACGGAGGCAGTTTTCCTCCATCTGCCGTAACCGCCAGCATCACAGTGATTCTTTGTTTTTCATTTCCAGTTGTTCTCAATGATATGCGTTTCGCCCCTTTATTGTCAACTGTCATATTGCTCGGCATGTCCCAAAATACAGGCGTCTCGTCGGCATTGCCGATCTGGTGTAATGGGTAAGAGTGGCGCTGACGCAATTCAATGACGTGCCTCTGGAAGTTGATGAGTTTTTCAGTAAAATCCTCTGGCAGTCTCTGTGCTAATGAAGTGCTTCGTCGGAGAACAAGGCCACTTCTACGCATAAACCTGCGGCACCAACCTGTACTCCCATGGAATTCTGTCAGTGGAATGTTTAGGGTCTTCGCTATTTCCAACGATTTTACCTGGATTACTTGTCGAGAGATATGCATCCCTTCTTTCCTTTTGTCTTGTACAAAGGAAAGGACCCTACGTTCTAGTTCAGGGTATTTCCCAGCCTTGGGTCCTCTGAAAGATTTTCTGGTTGTATTGGCATTTTTTAGTTTATCCTCCGAGGCGATCCAGCGCCGCACATTAGACTCATCCACACTACACTTTTTGCCGGCTTCTCTATTAGACGTACTCCTAGCATGACGAATAACTGCAAGTTTGAAACTAGCGTCATAACTGCGCCGAATTCCCAAGCTTGTTGAAGCTTTTCTTTCTACGTTTCCGCTCATGGCTGAACCCGTAGCTACGTACAAACTGTTTTAATCTGTCCTATCATACACAAGAGTACGATCACTGTAATATGAAGATTGGTACATTGTTGCGTCATATACCATACGACTGCTGACAATTTCAAACACGAGCGCGTGGCATTGTTGCTCCATTTCAAAATGATAAAATTACCGGTAGCAACATGCGCCACATTTCAAGTTTAAATTTATCAGCCGCGCAAATAAGCCGCACCCCAACTTTTCGAGTTTGAAATTTGAATAAAAAGTGCGGCTTATATTCGGACCAATACGGTAATATTATCTCTGTTGTTACAATATCAATATCATTAAAAATCAATCAGTAGTTTACGACAATAAAGAATACTTAATTGTTAGTACAGGTATATCAGACTGTAGAGAAATCCCACTGAGTGAATTATTTAGACTTACACATCAGATGTTAAAACATTAGTGGAAAGATAACTTTTTGTTTTTATTATGTAAATGAATTTATCTGCAAGATAATAAACTTTCATTCAAGATCCATATATGGATAAATAAATATACAGATAATAAATAAATAAATAACTATAATAGCTAAGCCTCCTTTGTGAATTTATGATTCAGAGTTCACCTATAAATAACTCTTTTACATTTTGCCGGATATATTTTATTAACAAAAGCAAGGAATGGCATCTTATTGATATTGCATATGTGCATGAAAATTATGTACCATCACTCCGCAAGCAATGATAATATATCTATTTTATTTATTTAAAATAAAAATACAATATGTAAAAAATCCACACATAAAAAGTATGTGGTTTTTTTTTATCTTGCATAAAGTGATTGTTTAGTTTTTAGGTCTTCACGTTACCTATTGTTTGCAATGTATTAGGTACCGATACTTTTTATAATTGATAGCATTCCCTTTATTAATTGAAGAATGAATTCAATGTAATTTGGCTACCTTCGCATATTATATTTTGCCAGATTACCTATGTCCTGTGGTCTAAAAGTACCGTTAATATAATTTATTTTTGATTCTCTAAAACTTAACAACAAGTCTATACTGATTATCGCATATTTATTTCACTTAGGAATTTGATTATAACAAGAACTTGTGTAATCAAGGTGCATATATTTATGTCTTGTGATCTAAGAGTTAATATGTTAATATAATTTTAGATTCTCTGAAACCTAACAATTTGCTGATTATCGTAAAATTATACAATCTATAATGTGTATTGTGTAGGCCTATTTATGGAAGTATCAGTATGTTTTCTATAAATTGCTGCATACGTATTTTCTTTTCTTTAATGTTCTAACACATATCAATGAAACTTTGAATATGTTTATTTCGTCCTAATTTTACGTTAAACGTCGAAAATGGCCATAATATGTCAATTTTAGATCATCACAGCGTTAAATTGCGTGATTTACGCACTGCTATTATTTGTCTGCTCTCCAACAATATGGCGGCAAGCGCAGCGTTCAATTTGCCCCGGTTTCCTCGTTTCGCGCAGCCGAGACTGTAGGGGCTTGGCTTTGTCCACGACAAAGAACCTGAGCTGCCTGGATGGATGTCCATGGCGCCAGTGCTTGAGCCAACGTCGCAGCTGATGCGCTGTTGAAGAGACTACAAATATGCAGGGCCGCCATTATTCGAACACATCTTACAAACATATCTCAACTCACATGGACCACAACTTTCCGATTATTTTGCAGTTTTTGTGTGGTTGTGCAGAGTTGTGCTGTCGGCGGAACCGATCACACACGGACTTCTTTTCTTTGGCCGGCCTAACTCACACAGACTATATCTACCACAGACAACCACATCACACCGTAAGCTTAGTATCAAAATGGATTTCGAAGAGGAAGCACTGTTGTGGCTTTTATTACGTCGTAGAAGGCGGAGACGTTGTCGGAACAGATTGTTTTGGGTTCAACCTATTATAGAAAACAAAAATGAGAGCCAGTTTCACTTGCTGTATCATTCGTTGAGAATGTACGACAACAAATTTTTTAATGACTTCGGAGTGAGCAAAACTACATTTGATTATTTATTGAGTGAGTTAACGGAGAGTATTATAATACGAAACGACACAACAATGAGAAAAAATACAGGCTATCACCTGAGGAACGTCTATAGGCCTAAGGTAATTAAAATAACTGAGGTAGTCTATGGGAAAAGATCATATAGTCCAAAATATTGTTTATAGAAAACAATTTAGAGTTTCATTCTGTATGTATATTTTTTCATTTGGTCATTAAGGTTGTAGATTTTTATATTATGTTTTTTTTTTTTAATTTTACTGGAAATGAAATTCTCAACTTCGTCTCACATTTAAATACGATATCTACAAGAAGAGTATGTGTCCTTTTTCCACAGATTAATTCATAAAAATATCTTGGCAGGAATAAAATCAAACATTTATTCTACTATTCTAGTATTGAAAATGAATACAAACACAAAGGTAACAAAGCCATCGGTGTAGCTCGGTCGGTTAATGCGCTTGCCTGCCGATCCGGAGTTGTGCTCGGGCGCGGATTCGATTCCCGCTTGGGCTGATTACCTGGTTGGGTTTTTCCGAGGTTTTCCCTAACCGTAAGGCAAATGCCAGGTAATCTATGGCGAATCCTCGGCCTCATCTCGCCAAATATCATCTCGCTAACACCAATTCCAACGACGCTAAATATCCTCAATCTTCACTGCCAGACACATCCATTTCACCCACTTCTATCATAAACCCGTCTTCTTTTTTATTCTCTTCACTTCTCCCCATTTCAGCCCTTGCACTCACAGAAACATTTTCACCTCCTCTGTCAGCACTGAACTTCCTTCCTACTAAGCTAATTAATTCACTTCCCGAATGACTTGAATGTTTCCTCGTTTCACTAAACTTCATTGCACTTGTGGTGCTTAAGCCGCCCTTACCTGATTTCTTCACGTACTATGACACTATATAACGTCTTTGACTAGGACATATATTTCTTGCCGTCATGTATTTCTAGTTGTATTTATGAAACTTGAGCATATGTGTTTTTCTCTACAATACGATACTTTCTCTATTACGGACTAGAAAAAAAAATATTCCGTAAGTGAGGTTTCATTGCATATCTCACGAGATAGAAAATATAGTATAACATTTTGGTAAATGGCCAATATGTACAATTTTGACAATAGGGCATAAAATAATTCATTGTTGTTTTAGAGAAAAATGTCATATTTCACGTACAAACTTAATGACTGACTCGTAGACATGAAACTTTTCGTCTAGCAGTTGTAAACAAGGGTTTTCCTATTACATTTCAAGTAATAAATAAGGGACCATGTGTGGAAAGGATTAAAATTTAAATGCACATTTATGACCATAATTCACACTTGTAGGTACTTAGAGAACTAGAAAATTTTAATTGTTGTATAAAATGTCCTGATACTTACATAGCACCACATAAAATGTTGATTAACAATGGATGACACCATATACTGAGACCAAATATCATTACGTTCCTGAGGGGCATGAATATCCATCAAGACGAGTTTATCATGCAAATACCCGGAATAATCCACCTAGAAAATAATGTAATTTAAATTCAGTAATCATACAACATTTGAAGGGTTCAGAGCCATAGTGGGCCAAGCGCCGTTTATAAAAAACGGAGAAAGCAAGGGTTAAATTTAAGTAAGTAACATAATTTAATGAATATTGACATATGATTAATTTTAATGTGCATACTTCATCTTACTTACTATATGTTTCGTTAAATTATGGTAATCAATTAATTTTAACTCCTGTTTTCTCCGTTTTCAATAAATGGCGCTTGACCCACTATGGCTCTGAACCCTTCATTTAACATAGGGGAGAGTTGCATAAATTGGACCGCAGTTGTATTTCCATATATAGAAGTATTTCAAACATTTCAGTTGGCACCACTGCTTGCTAACGCTGCCTAAGTTACTCATTTTGAAGTTCAGTGAGCTGCAGCCATCTTAGCGAATAGGATTGCCGTTAACGTGTTTTGGTGTTTTCTCTTGCAATTTTTACGCTACGGATCTTAAGTTTCTGTATACAGTGGGAGTAAGTAGCAACAATTTCTATACTATACATTCCAAATATTTTTCATTAGCTACTATCTGCGTGTATTAAAACTAATTTTTAATTTAATGTGTTTGTTTAGTGTCGTCTGTCTGCATACGTGAACAAGTTGCCTAGGTTGGACCTCTGCGCGTTGCCTGGATTGGACTGGTCCAATTTAGGAAACTGTTAGTTTTTTTTTCAACATGAATATAAAGCATTATATTAGGGTCAACGTTAAGAAAAAGTAATGTATTGGGGGATTCTGTGTCTTTATGTTGCCAAGATGTCAAAAAGGGGAACCTACTGGAAATGAAATGATACTTTGAAGATGGCGGTAGCAGCATAAAGGAACGAGTCTGCTCGCATGTACGGAGTGCCATAGGCTAAGCAAAGAGACATGCTGATTGTATAAACGCTTTCCAATGAAGTCCTTCGGAAGGGAAGCAACTTTCAATTGAGATATGGAAAAATTATTGCCTACCACATTCTCTTGTTTGAAGAAAGGTTTCATGGGTTGACTATCAAAGATGTGCATAAGCTTGCTTTTGATGTCGCAGAAAAATATGATGCTCCCTACACCTTTAACAAGGAGAAAAAAACGCCGGAAAGAAGTGCTTCTGTGCTTCTATGAAGCGAAACTCAAAAATTTCCTTCCGTCACCTAGAAGGGACATCAATGGCCCGAGCTAAGGAGTTCAATAGGGAGAGTGTTAATCAGTTTTCCAACCTGCTGGAAAAAACTGTCACAGCAAACACTGTTCAACGTTGACGAATCTGGGTTTACAACGGTGCAAAAGAGGCAACAGAAAGTTATAGCCCAGAAAGAGAAGCACCAAGTCGAAGCCATAAGTGGTGAAAGAGGTGTAAACACCACAGTAGTCTGTGTTGTCAATGCGGCTGGGTTCTTTACTGCCACTGGTAATTTTCAAACCCAAGAGGAAATCATGTCAGCTTTTATTTTTTTATGTCTACGTTTTCTTACTCACAGGAGTTTCGTAGCCACACAGGGGACTTTCCAGTTCTATGTAACATTTTTCCTTTTTTTTTTTTTTTGTATGAGTTTTCCTGTAATTTTGAAATAGACTATGTAACCAAGACAAGCAACTAATATAAAACTAATTCAGTGCAAAGAGAAATATTCTGAGTGTAACAATCAGCTTGAATCCAATAGTGTTTCTATAATTAATTTATCTTGTTTTTCTTTAATTTTTCATCAAAGTTCAGAGAATTGTGTAACCTCTTTCACCAAATGTTAATATCTGATACATTTTAACGTAAAATTTGATGAATTAAAGATATTTATAATATATGCCCTTCTTCTACTTATTTGTTTACTATTACTAATGTATTTTTGAGAGGTCCAAATTGGGACACTATGAGTCCAAATTAGGCAACCGGTTTCCCAATTTGGACCATTTCCATGATTTTGGCTTTACATTTTGATATTTATTAGGGATTGTGTAATTTAAAATATAACATTATAGGATAAAAGTACATAGAATGTACTAGAACATATTTTGATTTAATTTAATCATTATTAAAGATATGGGATTAAAAAACAAAAAGCTGGTCCAATATAGGCAACCTTCCCCTACAAGGATTTAAATTTATATTTTGGAATAAATTGTAGGCCTAACCCCAAACTGCAAATCAAATTCTCAGCTTTCCATATGTCTTGAATATATTATACTTATAATATTCTTTTAGAGCCTCCGAAACAATGCTGAGATCTGATTTGATTATTTCTATTTAAATTATTTGAATTTGAGAGATCGTCACAGTCCCACAGGCATTCAGAAATATTTATTGGTCACGCTGGAAACTTAGGCAGAATGTAGGCCTAGACGTCAGTACTTTCATCAGGAGCAGTGCATTAAGAAATAGGTGTTTCCTTTGTGCCATGTAACTACTATACGGGTATTTGACTTCACTTTCCTTGTGAAATAACACGCGCTAAGAAATTTTACCACCATCAGCCATTAGCTCATTCAGGACGACTAAGCCTAATTTGCTCATATATGCTTGTCGGATACAAATCATCCCATATACATGCATAAGTTTGGGATCGAAGTTCATTGCTACTGATCTAGACTAGATGATATTCCTGGAAGAGTGTGAGTCGAAAATCCGAAGTCAAATCACTTGTTTGTTCAGTTACTGCAGGCGTGTAGCCTAATTAACGTGAAGAAAAAAAGTACATGCATTTGGCCATTCAAAAACTAAAGACACAACTTACTGTAATAAAACAATATGGTTGGTAATGTACTGTATTATATTTTGTGGACATACTATACATTCACAAACTTTGTCATCGTTATACAATATTAATTATCAAGATAAGTTAATAAATAATAAGGTACCTGAAGGTAATATGGCTACATTAATTTGAAATATATTTTTCATGGCTGTGGTATTCCCTAAATAAAAAGGTTCGTGTGTTTGTATGAACTTTGATTCCTTCTGGATACATAGAAAAATAATTCAATACTTTTCTTTAAACCAGAGTGCTTTGTTTTTTACATTTTCAAAAACCTTATATTGTGCAAATAATATGTCCATATGAAGGTAATATGGCCTGAAGAAAGAAAATTAATTATTTCGAAAATAAAAACACTTATTGGTGATTAATTACGTTTGGATTAAAAATAATGGTTCTTGGCTTCAAAAAATATTCCCACATATAATTTGTGATTGCAATTAAAAAAAATGACACAGTTAACAAATACAAAATGAAAATATATATTAATGGACATAAGTGTGACAAATAAATATTTTGTGAGTCCAAGACATTCCTCATGCATATACACGCCACAAATTGCACACAGTAGCATATCCATGCGGCCATATTACCTGCATCCAGCAGCTCTCGAAAAATCAGCTATTTTTCTGTTCAATATGAATGCATTTTAAATAAGCATTGGATATCTGTAACGAGCATTGAACAAGTTATAAAATGTTATATAGAAACTATAATTACCAGTTGCTTGAAAGGAAGAACAAGACAAACTTACCAACAGCAATATTATAACATCGTCTTAATCCGTTGCCACAAATCAAATAAAGAAAGCCTGTGAAAGTAGTTTTGCTATTATCCACTAATGTCGCTCATTATGTACACTTCCTAACATGTGTTCGATATATTGGCACTAAATTTTGGTTATCATATCAATTTTCATTTATCTCAAAACTCATTTTTATTACTTATCTCCCTTTACCCAAACACCATCAAATTTAATTATTAGTTGAATTTGTGTTTTGCTCGTTCTTGACTATCTTGTGAGCCTGGGTCATTGTTAGTGATTTAGTTGGAAAAAATATTTATAGGAACTCAAAAACTTAGCAATTGCCAAATTTAACGAACTTGTACTGGGTGTCAAGTTTGACACATCATGTTTCCGACATGCATACGTTTTTATTTGCCGGAACGGCGTTTGGGTTCAACTAAACTAATGGTCATAATAATGGCATGGATGAATATTCATCTATTGTATGATTGAAATATACTTCAGTGACATCATCTAGCACGTCTTGACTCTGATAAAGAATAGTTTACCATTACACTATTGCAAATGGCTCGTTAAAATATGCGGTCAGTATATTTTATTTGTTATATGAGCGCTCAGAAAACAAGTGGCGCAAGTTCACTGAAGCTGTTAGTGAGATAATCAGTGTTTTAGAAAAAATCAAATACAAAATCAATAGCATAATTTTTCATCAAATGTACATTTATTTATAAACGCAAAATACCTTTTCACCTATACCATAGGAATATAAATGTCTGAAATAAAATTTATGGCTGAAATTAAACAATGACAAATAAATCATAGCCTTGTTTCACTTGTCTGCTGAAAATGTTTGGATATTTCACAATAACAGTGTACATTAAAATAATCAATTGCTAATAACTTTCACTTGTTACACAATTTTAACAATTTTCTATCTGTATTAATTGTAAATAATTGCAATAATGTCCTGAAAAAAGATATAATAAGATTATATTCTATTCTGTTTTCATGTAAGTTATTTTTGTATGATGTTTTATTAATACCGGTAATCATATTTTAATCTTCACACATAAGAACAACAGTTTGTCACTTGAGGAGTTTTAACATAACCATAACGTAACTGATACATAACTAAAGTTGTCAGTGAATGGACTTACGCATTTGAATAAATCCGATTGCATTTTTAAGTATGGGATGTTGATTGCTGTTCCTGAATAAATCCTCGTCATGCTCTGGAAATTTGTAACAAAATGAATATATTACATAAGTTGCTATATGTTTCCAAAATTAAAAGAAAATAGAATAAAATTAATCATCACATAGATAATTTCCTTCACGCATTTTTCTTATGTATACTGTGATAATTCCAGTAATCATCTATGGAGCGAACAGGCCATGGAATACCAAGGTCGAATAGCCGACTGTTGACCTCACGCTCGCGTGCCTTAGTAGAGGTGATGATCCAACTAGAATGGAAGTATCGTGTGGTGAGCACGATGATCTCCCAGCCGTTATAGGGCTAGCTGGTTTTCGAAACCAGATTTCGCTAGCTATTGTAGCATCCCAAAATTCATCACGATGCTATGTGGGCATTGGTCCCATACATTGGCCGCAATTCTATGATAATATTCCTTTCCCATGAGGACTCTTACCAGCGCGCATGCCATGAGCCTTAGACATGATGTCTAAAGCCTTGGTTTTTCTGAACCGGCGCATGCGAGATAAGGAGTGCGAGGCCCGCCTCGCACAAATCCGGACTGCACGAGAGATAGTGAGTGGTTTCTATAGTTGCGAGGTGCGCAAACATCGCATTTCGCAGTTATAGAAACCACTCACTATCTTTCGTGTAGTCCGGATTTGTGCAAGGCGGGTCTCGCACCTCGCACGTCGCATGCGTCGGTTCAGAAAAACCAAGGTTTTAGAGGACATTATGGAGCGGAACGTGATAATTAGAGTCCAAATCTGTATGTAATTACATATTTTTTCCTTAGTATGTATCTCTCTGAAAACTCAAAATGTTGGCGGATCAGGCTACTAAGACCATCATATTTAATTTTAATAGTACATGTTTTTACATGATGCGCATGATACTACATATTTCAAGATATTTATGCTTACATATCTTTACATAAAATTATTATCCACGCCAAATAAACTCATTGTGAAGAAAATTATCAATATTTCAGAATAAATTAAATTAATGAAAATTTAAAAATATTCATACAATTTTAAACTCAAAGTTGTCAGCATATAATTGGACACATATTTCAGTTTGCAGGAAAGGGCAACCATTCAATTAGCCTGGCATTTATTTCCCTGCTAACCCCACCGTCTTGCAATTCGTTCTCAACTCTGGTAAAACCTAGGTAGGCCTAATTGATATAACGACTTCATGTCACTCCATCGACTGAAGGTTGCCCAACTTATATCTTTGTCTTTTGTTAGCTGGTGCTTTCAGAGAAGTGCAAAAGGGCGAGTGCCTAGGGTATTTCCTGCAAATGGAGGAGGTACGTTTTCTTATACTGGACAGTGGTTTTACCTTTTAGTCCTATACTCGCTTGATTGCTTCGCAATGTGTCTTACAGAATTCTAAAATTTCGTGTGAAATAGCATATCGATGGCCCACAACCAGACTGTTCCAAGTCCATTTTACTATTTTTTTTTTCGGGAGAGCTATTTTAAGCTCCTGGCATTCAAAGCTTCATGAAACAATTTGGAATAGCTTCATAGTAACCTCATGGAGAGGAATATTTACGATTTTGTTCGATTCATATATGCAGACAAGAACTGGAACACAATGAAACACAGATTTCTTTCTTATAAAAAATTGGACTTAGAACAGTCTGGTTCTCAGCCATCGATATATCGACTGCAACTTTAGCTGAATTTCCGAAAGCATCGAAAAGTTGGAAACTATCGGACTTTCACTCATGGTGTCGATGGAAAACATCCGTGACGCAAACAAAATGAACTCATTGCAGTCCACGGAACTGAACGTAAAAAAAATTGTGAAAAAAATTCGAAAATTAGAGTTACGCCAGTTTAGTTACTGTTAGCCAGATCCTAAGCGGAGAAATGCGAAACCCTTCGGAAGACAATGTCGTACCTATTTGCATTTGGATAGCATTTGTGCCGCTCCCTCTCTACCTTCGCGAGCGAGGAAAGCTAAAATGTATGAACTGTATTTATTCAAAGTGAGAGTCAAAATCACTGTGGAGAAAAATAAAGAGTAACATGAGCTGCTACGAGGAGGTCAAAAGGAGAATAATAATGGCAAAGAAAACTTTTAATATAGAAAGTAACATCATCTGCGGACCTCTGGAAAATAAACTCAAGAGAAGACTAGTGAATTATTTTGAGTGTGGCACTGTATGGTGCAGAAACATGGACATTACGACGAATTGAAGAACGACTAGAAGCATTTGAAAAGCGGATATGGAAAAGAGTGAATTGTCTGAAATGGAGAGACAGAATAAGAAGTGGAGCTGTGCTAGAAAGAGTGAGAGAAGAAGGAATAATGCTTAAACTAATCAGGAAAAGGAAAAGGAATTGGCTGGATCACTGTGTGATAATTATTGCACTAAACTTGCAATACTGGCATTACAAGAATTTGTTTGGAGTTAATAGAGTGTGTTTCTTATTTCGTTCAGTGTAACATATTAGATATACTAAATAAATATTTTTGTCTAAGTTACGTACATTTCAGACTTCATGTATACACCAATACCGCTTCAATTTGTGTCTTCTACAGTCTCTCGGAGCGTGTAAAACACATTCATTTGTATTCTATATGCGACAGAGATATGAACTAGTGTCGTGCAATGTTCGAACATGTGAGAGGATGTCAAGATAGTACAAACTTCGCCGTACTCCATAAGCATCCCAACAGTACGTGGAAGTAAAGCATGTAAGCTGAAATAACGGAGTCCATTGAAAACCGGTCAGAGGCCTATGTTCGATTCATGTTTGCAGAGTCTTTGTACAGGGTGGGACATAGGAACCAAGTGTTTTTAAAATAATCATAAAACAGTTAGTTTTTGTTTTCAACACATTTTATTCGTAGAACAACGTTTGTGATAACTTACCATTTCAATTATGAGCGGAAAATTACATCTGGCATGTGATGTCCGTCTGTGTTGACGCATTGTTTAAGGCGCTGACGAAAATTCATCTCTATTCTTTCCAGGGGATCTCTGTTGATTTGGGTGATGTGTTGACGTACTGTGTTCTTTAATTCATCTAATATTCGGGGCTTATCCTCGTAAACACGTGCATTTAGGTACTCACATAGAAAAAAAATCACGTGGACAGGTCAGGGGACCGAGGGAGCCATGGAACATCACCAAATCTCGAAATGAGACGATTGGAAAACAGGAGGCAAAGAACTGCCATTGACGCTCTGGAGATATGCGCCGTGGCCCCATCTTGCTGAAACCACCTATCTTGTATGGGTGTAAATGTAAATCGCCAGGCAAAATCTCTCTTACCGTACGATTGCTGATTCCAAGGGCAGCTGAATGTCTTCGAGCAGAGCGGCCTGGGCTGCGCAGTATCGCTTATCTGACTGAAAATTTTCTGGAGTACGGACTCTGTGTTGAGGGCCGGGCGATTTATTCTTCAGTATTGCGCCTTTTTTTTTTTTTTAGATTTTTTAACCCAACATAAGATTGTGTCACGCACGGGAACAGAATCATTGCGATTAATATTGAATCTGTAGCAAAACTCACGCCGTATCAAGGTTACCGACTCGCCATTTCTAACAAAACAATCATACGCAAACATACGTCCACTGCTCCATGATGCCTACTGCAGGTGAAATGCTATGAGCCACGGAATGGACTGTCACATGCCGCACGTCTCTCCCTTTCATAATGACCGAGTACAAGCCATTTAAAAAACACTTGGTTCCCATGCCCCACCCTGTAGAAGCGAAGCCCCCTTTTCGTTTGTTCAATCTTCCCCTTTCCTTACTATGTTCAATGACTTTCTCCTTAATTCATCTTCTCCCTTTGTCTTTATGCTTCAACTGCATAAGGATATCAGGCACATATTATCTTGCGAACTTACGCATAGTAATGAGTATAGGTAACTTTTCTTGTTATTAATATGAATAAATATTAACAAAATATACGTATAAATAAATTAAACAAAATACATTAAAAAACACATATATTCATAGTACGGGCTAGTATTGTGCAATGTTCAGACATGAGAAAGGAAACCAATACATTACAAACTTCGTCCTATTGAATATGAAAAACTAATCGCAAGACATGTGCTCAAATTCTTAAGCGGTTTAAAATAGTGTCCTGCAATGGTCGAACATGACAAGGACAACCAAGACATTACACACTTCGTGTTACGTCGTATTTTATATGAAAAACTAATAGCAAGATCTATGCTAAAACATAAGGGGTGGGAATGGAGGATAATGAATATTTTTATAACAAGATGGAACAAACACGACAGGCCTTCTTTTGCAGAGCGAACATCGAAGAATGTCGAATTTCCTCATAGTCGACTAACTTGAATCTGACATAGTGTTTATAATGCACGTCGCTAAGACTTTCCTCATCCGTACAGTCACACAAATATTGTGTCCGAGCACCTGTGATTAATTTGAATATTATGTTAAGAATGTAATTATATAACAATTTTCTGTCGGAGTAACAACTTTCTGTATTTTTTAAATGTGATGTAGGCCTACCTATATATACGTATATTTCTGTCGATGTTTAATCATATTTTTATGATAAATATTACCTGTCATTCAGTGGCGGCTCCTGCATATTTCTTAAGGGAGGAAAGAAGTTAACAGCGCAAAATGACACCTTCTTGAGAGAAACATGCTAAAAATTAGCCTACATGCATACATGTAAGACCAGGTAGTGTTAGGGTTGGCCTATAGCAATAATCTGTTCTTGGAAACTGAATTTCCTAAATTGTCCAAAATATAATGTGTTTTCACTTCCATCCATTGTTAAATAATTGCACACATTAACAATTACAAGGAAATTCACAACCTCACAGCATTTTTCGCGCACACTACAGCATCACACGTGTTGGAAGAGACCAGCTACTATCACGTAACCGGAACCGTTTTACGGAAATGGGAATGAGAAATAATGTTAGGAAAACGAGAAGACTGCACCCAACCACGTGGCCTGTGTTGTCACATATACATTTTACAAGTTCCGTATCACATGCTATTGAAGAATCCAAGTTCTTGTAAAGTCATACTACCATTATTGTTCAAAGCTGCCGGTGGCCGAATAATTTTTCTTACGTTAAAGATAATGTAGTTTGGAGTACTTTCAATTTCAAATATATTTGTACAAAACTGACAACTTGGCTGTTGTTCTGTCTAGTAGACAATGAATGGAAGTGAATTCCAGGGGCCAAAAAGCTCTGCGATAGTAACGTAGAACTACTTCCTCTTTGTATTATATAAATCCAACTTCAACTTTCAGATACCCTCGAAAGTTTCAAACCATGAATAGTAGCTTATATAAAGTGGAATGAATAATAGGGGAGAGTTGCCGAATTTGGACCGTTGCCTAAATTGGACCGCAGTTGTATTTCCATATATAGAAGTATTTCAAACATTTCAGTTGGCACCACTGCTTGCTGACGCTGCCTAAGGTACTCATCTTGAAGTTCAGTGAGCTGCAGCCATCTTAGCGAATAGGATTGTCGTTAATGCATTTTGGTGTTTTCTCTTACAATTTTTACGCTACGGATCTTAAGCTTCTGTATACAGAGGGTGTAAGTAATAACAATTTCTATATATACGTTACAAGTATTTTTCATTAGCTACTATCTACGTGTTTTAAAACTAGGTTTTTATTTCATGTGTTTGTTTAGTGTCGTCTGTTTGCATACGTGAACAAGTTGCCTAGGTTGGACCTCTGCGCTTTGCCTGGATTGGACTGGTCCAATTTAGGAAACTGTTAGTAATTTTTTCAACATGAATATAAAGCATTATATTATGGTCAACATTAAGAAAAAGTAATGTATTGGGGGATTCTGTGTCTTTATGTTTCCAAGATGTCAAAAAGAGGCACTTACCAGAAATGAAATGATACTTTGAAGATGGCGGTAGCAGCATAAAGGAATGGTGACTATGGACTCAACGAGTGTGCTCGCGTATATGGAGTGCCATAGACTATAGCAAAGATATATGCTGAATGCAAAAACGCTTTCCAATGAAGTCCTTCGGAAGGCAAGCAACCTTCACTTGAGATATGGAAAAAATTATTGCCGACCACATTCTCTTGTTTGAAGAAAGGTTTTATGGGTTGACAATCAAAGACATGCTTAAGCTTGCTTTTGATTTCGCAGGAAAATATGATGCTCCCTACACTTTTAACAAGGAGAAAAAATGGCCGGAAAGAAGTGGTTCTGTGCTTCTATGAAGCGGAACTCAAAACTTTTTTTCCGTCACCCAGAAGAGGCATAAATGGCCCGAGCTAAGGGGTTCAATAGGGACAGTGTTATCCAGTTTTCCGACCTTCTAAAAAAACTGTCGATGAGAATGGTATCACAGCAAATACTGTGCTCAACGTTGACGAATCTGGGTTTACAACTGTGCAAAAGAGGCAACAGAAAGTTATACCTCAGAAAGAGAAACACCAAGTCAGAGCCATAAGTGGTAAAAGAGGTGTAAACATCACAGTAGTCTGTGTTGTCAATGCGGCGGTGTTCTTTATACTGCCACTGGTAACTTTCAAACGCAAGAGGAAGTCATGTCACCTTTTTATTTTTTATGTCTACATTTCCTTATTCACAGGAGTTTCTTAGCCAAACAGGAACTATCCAATTCTATGTAATATTTTTGCATTTTTTTTTTTTTTACTTTTCTATGGGTTTTCCTGTAATTTTGAAATAGGCTATGTAACCGAGACAAAACTAATTCAGTGCAAAGAGAAATATTCTGAGTGCAACAATGAGCTTGAATGCAATAGTGTTTCTGTAATTAATTTATCTTGTTTTTCTTTATTTTTTTATCAAAGGTCAGAGAATTGCGTAACTTCTTTCACCAAATGTTAATATCTGATACATTTTCAACGTAAAATTTGGTGAATTAAAGATATTTATAATAAATACCCTCCTACTTATCTGTTTACTATTACTAATGTATTTTTGCGAGGTCCAAATTGGGACACTATGAGTCCAAATTAGGCAACCGGTTTCCCAATTTGGACCATTTCCATGATTTTGGTTTTACCTTTTTATATATTGTGACAGCGACGTGAGATTCGAACTCACGACCAGCGTCCCGCAAGAAAGCAGATCGCGCGGGGACGGCGCGCGGCGGAGAGAAGTAAGGGGGAAGGGCCTACGCGGCGAGAGAGTGGAGAAGGAGTTTGCGCGCGCATCTTCTGCTTGCCTAGAGAGGCCGAGAAATCCGTCGAAGTGGAAGACTCGCGAATTCGAACTTTCGAGGCTACGTCGCTGTGGTTATAAATTACGGTCGCGAAGGAACGAGACAGAGTTTTCAGTTATTCAGTCAGTGAGTAAGCCAGAGCAAGCAAGCCAGACTTGTGTGCCGGAGTTCGACTCGAGTGTGCGTCCGCATCTGCGTCAGCATCCGAAGGCCTGAGTTCGAGTGCAGTGGACCGCAGTTGGAGGGACCTGAGTTCGAGTGCAGTGGACCGCAGTTGGAGGGACCTGAGTTCGAGTACAGTGAATTGTCTCTGAAGGTCTGTGGTTCGAGATACTGTGAACTCGAGTGACTGAGATAGAAGAACTGTGAACTGAGAACTGATAGTTCTGATTTGTAAATAGTGCTTTGTAAATATTAGTTAAGATTAACAGTTCATTGTTGTTCGTACTAGTCCAAGTAAATTGTCATTGTCATCAGTGGAGCGCTATAACGAATACTGTGTTGAGTGAAAATCCAATTGTTGACGAGAGCGTTTAAGGCGAATTGTAGAAAGGAATTATTGTTGTGACGAATAAATTACATTGTTGTTACTAATAAAATTCACATTGGTGTCAGAATCGGGACATTATCGACAATGGAGAACCTACAGCAGATCCTGCAAGCCATCGCGGAAATGAAAGCAGAAATGAAAGACGACATGAACGACATGAACAAGCACATCAGTGAGGTTAAGAACGACATAAGTGAAGTGAAAGGCGACATAAGCGGAGTGAAAGGCGACATAAGCGGAGTGAAAGATGACGTCACTACGCAAATTGAAAGAGTTTCGGCCCACGTAGATGGAATTGTCGCCATCGTAAAAGACGAACTTAAGGCCGATTTGGATAAACTAAACCAGAATTTTACAACTATAAACGAGACAGTAGCCGAGTTGAGACAGGAGGTAGACCATTTCGACGGCAAAATCCGCGATCTCGAGCGTCGTCAAGAGCAGACAAGCGAGTTGCTGGACAAGACGAGTGAGGTGATGGACAAACACGCCGAGGAAAACAAGCACATACTCACGTTGATGGACCGACATGCTGAAGAAAACAAGCACATCCTCGCGTTGGTGGATCGCCAGGCTAGAGAACAGAAACAGATAATTGCCGAGGAAGTTCAACGGGCCGTGGAAAGATCGACCACAGAGTTGAGGACTCCATATAGTGGCCCTGGGGAACCATCGCCTTCAGCCAGACATTACAACGTCAAGACGCCGAAGTTCGATGGAACGACGTCTTGGGCGATATTCCGTCGCCAGTTCGAGGCCACCGCGGCACATAATGGGTGGACGCCAGCGGAGAAGACTACCCAGCTGTTGACCGCGCTTCAGGGACAGGCTTCAGAGATTCTTCACAGCGTTCCAGAAGATGGGACAGCCGCTGAGATAATGGCGGCCTTGGAGGGAAGTTATGGTGACCATCAACTTGCGGCAGCATTCAGGACCCAACTGAAAACGAGGGTCCAACAGTCAGGAGAGTCCCTGCAAGAATTCGCGATGGCGGTGGAACAACTTGCCCATAAGGCCCTCAGGGGCCTACCTAATGACTTCATCGCTGGAGAGGCGGCCTACACCTTCGGCAGCGGAGTTCGAGACCCCGAAATCAGACAACAGCTACTCCTGGCAGAGCATCGCACCATCAACGCAGCTCTGGCGGCGGCCCTCAGGATGGAGGCGGCCAAGTTGGCGGCGGGAGTCTCAACACCGCACTGGATCAGGAGCGTCACGGCGACGGATGCTGGGGGGCGCCAACCGAAGCCACCCGAGCGGCAGTCAACGGAGCGGCGGAGACGACGGGCGCCCACCTGCTGGTCCTGCGGCAGACCGGGACATCTGAGAAGGGACTGTGACCGATCCGGTCACAGGCAGGAGAGAGAGGTGGCCGACGTCGAGGAGCGCCAACAGTCAACGGAGCGGCGGAGACGATGGACGCCCAACTGCTGGTCCTGCGGGAGACCGGGACACCTAAGGAGGGACTGCGACCGCTCCGGCCACCGGCAGGAGAGAGAGGTGGCTGACACCGAGAGAAACCAACAGTCGCCTGAGCAACGGAGACGACGGGTGCCCACCTGCTGGTCCTGCGGTGAACCTGGGCACCTGCAGAGGAGTTGCGACCGACCTGGCAACAGTCGGGAGAGAGAGGGGGCCGATGCTAAGAGGAGCACGTCGGCGCCATCATCACCGTCCCCTCGGCTCGTCCTGAAACCGGTCGACAGACGATGGGCTGATTGCTGAAGGACGGATAAGAGGCCGTCCATGCAGAGTACTGGTGGACACCGGAGCGATGCTCACTATCGCCAGACCAGACGTCGTGCGTGGCCTACCTGGGAGGACGCCGCTGCGCCAATACGAGCTACGGACTGCTTCAGGCGAGAGCTTGCCCATCCAGAGAGAGGTCTTCCTGGACCTGACCTTGGGGAAGGGGAAACTGGAGATGTGGGTGTTCGTCGCCAACATCACCGAGGTCGTCCTCCTGGGACTTGACGCCATGCGGTTACTCGATGCGACGGTGGACGTCCGGCGCCGTATACTCCGTCTTGGTCGTGATGAAGTGTTCCTGATGGACGCCGAAGACCAACCCGTGGCCGGCGAGCTCTCCTTGGAGGGCCAAGTGGAAAAGCAAGACGGCGCCCACGCAGTACGGGTATCGCTGCCCAGCCAAGCCAAGGATGGGGTGGCGCCACCATAAGGAGGGAGCAGCCGGAGGACCCCAAACGTTGGAGCGACTAGCAGCCTACCAAGGGACTGCCCGTGACGAGCAGTCCTAAGGAGGGAGCAATGTGACAGCGACGTGAGTTTCGAACTCACGACCAGCGTTCCGCAAGAAAGCAGATCGCGCGGGGACGGCGCGCGGCGGAGAGAAGTAAGGGGGAAGGGCCTACGCGGCGAGAGAGTGGAGAGGGAGTTTGCGCGCGCATCTTCTGCTTGCCTAGAGAGGCCGAGAAATCCGTCGAAGTGGAAGACTCGCGAATTCGAACTTTCGAGGCTACGTCGCTGTGGTTATAAATTACGGTCGCGAAGGAACGAGACAGAGTTTTCAGTTATTCAGTCAGTGAGTAAGCCAGAGCAAGCAAGCCAGACTTGTTGCCGGCGTTCGACTCGAGTGTGCGTCCGCATCTGCGTCAGCATCCGAAGGCCTGAGTTCGAGTGCAGTGGACCGCAGTTGGAGGGACCTGAGTTCGAGTGCAGTGGACCGCAGTTGGAGGGACCTGAGTTCGAGTACAGTGAACTGTCTCTGAATGTCTGTGGTTCGAGATACTGTGAACTCGAGTGACTGAGATAGAAGAACTGTGAACTGAGAACTGATAGTTCTGATTTGTAAATAGTGCTTTGTAAATATTAGTTAAGATTAACAGTTCATTGTTGTTCGTACTAGTCCAAGTAAATTGTCATTGTCATCAGTGGAGTGCTATAACGAATACTGTGTTGAGTGAAAATCCAATTGTTGACGAGAGCGTTTAAGGCGAATTGTAGAAAGGAATTATTGTTGTGACGAATAAATTACATTGTTGTTACTAATAAAATTCACAATATATTAGGGATTGTGTAGTTTAAAATATAACACTATGGGATGAAAGTACATAGAATGTAGAATATACTAGAACATATTTTGATTTAATTCAGTCATTATTAAAGACATGAGATTAAAAAACAAAAAACTGGTCCAATATAGGCAACCTTCCCCTATATTTTGATTTATAATTTTAAAAAAGTTTATATGGTGTCTTTCATAGCTTTGCGTTAAAACTGTTTTTATTGTGCCTCCTCCTAGATGTGTTATAGTCTGGTTGAATACAGCATCGTTAGATGGCAGCGGTAGCGAGCTTTGCTGCACGACCAGGCGGTTTCTATTTCCCGCCCATGCGCTGATTCAGAGGAGGATCTCCTCCCTATCCGTTCATTTATTTGCTTTAAAACTCTGCTTCTTTCTCTGGCCGCTATTGCGCTGTTGTCTATGTGTGTTAACTGCAGTAAAGGAGGAATGGATTGACTTTCCTCCACACAAACAATCTCGCACCTTTCTCACAGTTTTCTAGCAGCACATGAGTGCGCGTCGTTTAAAACTCTATCAACCGAGGTTTTCTTATAGTTGTGAACTTAAAAATTGTTGAATCTTCCTCGAATTTCAAGGCATATATTTCATTTGGTACTTACTTTCAAAAGAAGAAAAACGTGAGGAGGACATTCCTCCTTTCCCTCCCCCGAGGAACCGCCACTGCTGTCATTACATCTAAATAAAATTTTACGAGAATTGTTCCAAAATCCTTACTCAGCTAAAAGCATGATGAGATCGGAAGGGAGGGTAGGAGAAGCCAGCGAGCTTCAAGGGCACAGAGCATACAAGGCGCAAGTCCGAGCGATCTGTGACAGATCCGCTTCTTCAAACCAGACTTCGGTTCTTGTCACGCTCGACAAACGTGAACCGAACTTATAGCTTGAAATGCACGACACTAATATGAACTCTAGCAGATGTATTCCCGTTCTTAATGATATATAATATCTACACATAAATAAACATATCCGCCTTTCAATACATATCAAAACTTTCTTTAAAATGCCGTACATACACTACGAACATGCATATGATTTTTCTCGTTTCCTCTGGCGCCATGTCTCACAAGCAAACATTCTGATGGGGGCAAATAAGAAAATTATTTTTTTTCTTTCACCATGTTAATAATGTCAAAAGAAGTGTTTATGCAAATTTTGTCCACTCGATCGCAATTACGAGGGCCGTAAAAAATTAAGTTCGCCTGGAGCAGTTAACAGAAAGAAAATACAATTTCATTGGAAAAATTTATGGGAACAGACACAGCAAATTTTTTAGCTGCTTTTCAACATATTCCCCATCGGAATTGAGGTATTTGTCATATCATGGGATCGACAGAAAGGTGCAAACGGATCCCAAAGGCTGGTTCCGATCCCAGGCGGCTGACTTCTACGACACAAGGATACAAAAATTTGATCCCATGGTATGATAAATGTCTCAATTCCAGTAAGAGATAAGTTGACAAATAGCGCAACAATTGCTGTATCTGTTTCAATAAATCTTTCCATGCAATTGTGCTTTTTATTTATAAACGGCCCCAGGAAAAATCCTTTTTGGACGGCCTCGTAATTGCGGTCGAGTGGCCAAAATTTCTATAAGCACTTCTTTTGACATTATTAACATGATGGAAGAGAAAAAAATAACTTTTTTATCTGCCCCCATCAGAATGTTTGCTTGTCAGATAGAAAAACTAAGAAGACAGATATGATCTGCTAAGAAATACGCGATTTGATCAGTGTTAATAATTATTAACAATTGATTATTAATTAATTATTATAATGGAAAATAAAGATAAAAAAAATAACGTTATATTTCATTATGAATCTCTATTTATTACCGTATCATGTAAGCATGCAATACCTCTAGGATCTTGAATGCAAGAAGCAACACTTAAGAATCAATCTTTCAGCACGTCCACTTCCTCAAGCTTGTAAGAAAGTACTAGAAATCTAAGTAAGAAACTCGCTTAACAATAGCTTGCAGTCGGAAACAACATATGTCGTTCAAGTAACATAAATAGCGATTGTAACATGCAGTATCATTCTCACGTATTAATCAATGAGTAATAAAAGCTTATCAACTGAATGGAACCATAAAATTCCAGTACACGGTAGCAAAACGTACCTGAGAGAAAAATCCAACATCAGTTGCAGTGCAGGCCTACAATCTTAAATTATTTGTTCTTTAGTCAACTAACCGAAGACAGATCTGAATCCCACAAGTGATATCAACATGATATCGCCTATGAGGCAACTAGGCCAGGAGATAATGGGGCAGGATGACCAGTTCATTTTTCCTTTAAATTACTTAATGATATTTCTGTCGTCGTCGTCGATCTGGTTGGCGAGTTGATATAGCGCTGGCCTTCTATGCCCAAGGTTGCGGGTTCGATCCCGGGCCAGGTCGATGGCATTTAAGTGTGCTTAAATGCGACAGACTCATGTCAGTAGATGTCAGTAGATTTACTGGCATGTAAAAGAACTCCTGCGGGACAAAATTCCGGCACATCCGGCGACGCTGATATAACCTCTGCAGTTGCGAGCGTCGTTAAATAAAACATAACATTTAACATTTTTCTGTCGTCGATTTGCAAAACGGGACACGTCCAAAATAAAAAAAAAAGTGTTGTGAAATCGCGAACAAATACCAGACTAAAATATTTAAATGTTCATGGATCCTGAATGTATGTATCCATAGTGATTGAATTATAAAAAAAAATATATATGAACATTTTAATTTGTTAACTTACAAGCAAACATTCTGATGGGGGCAGAAAAAAAAAGTTAATTTGTATTCTTCCACCATGTTAATAATGTCAAAAGAAGTACTTATACAAATTTTGGCCACTCGACCGCAATTACGAGGGCCGTAAAAATAAGTTCGCCAAGAGCCGTTAAGGGGAGGCAGAGGTGAAATTTTCGAACAAAACTGAAGAAAAAATGAAAATGTTGGTTTTTTCCATTTTTATTATCTTTATTTTTATATTCCGATGTTAGTTTTTGGTTTTGTGCCCTTTAAAAATATGAAATTAAAACCAAGATGACTGTATTACTATATTATTCCCATAATATACTAATACTTATCATTATTTATATACCTTCTCTGAACATATAAATAAAAAGAAATATTGAAAATTTCTTACAATATGGTGCATGGAGCATTTTATATCAAACCATATAAAGTTTTATAAAATTATTCATATTTACAGAACTATTGTACTTAGAAAGTTGAAACTTGCTATGTCCATTACTAATAATATACACTATCCATGATCAATTTCAAACAAATCGGAAAAATTTTGTGGATTTTGAAATATTCACCTCTGCCCCCCCTTAACAGAAAGAACACACAATTTAATTGGAAAAATTTATTGAAGCAGACACAGCAATTGCTAAGCTATTTTTCAACATATTTCGCACCAGAAATGAGACATTTGTCATATCATGGAATCGACAGAGAGGTGCAGACGGCTGTCAAACGCTGGTTCTGATCCCAGGCGGCAGACTTCTACGACACAAGGATACAAAAATTGAGCCCATGGTATGACAAATATCTCAATTCCAATGGAGGATATGTTGACAAACAGCGCAACAATTGCTGTATATGTTCCAATAAATATTTCCATGCAATTGTGCTTTTTCTGTGAACGACCCCAGGGAAAATTACTTTCTGGAAGGTCTCGTAATTGCGGTCGAGTGGCCAACATTTGTATTAGCACTTGTTTTGACATTATTAATATGGTGGAAGGAAAAAATTTAACTTTTTTTATCTGTCTTCATCAGAATGTTTGCTTGTTAGTTATAGTTTTTGCGATTTTCCAACACTTTGTTGTTTTGGACATGTCCCCATTTGCAAATCGACGATAGATTTAATTTATTATCCCTACTTAAAACTGTTTTATACAGTACTAAATTGAGTATTGTAATGTAATATATGTAAACTTTATACAAGCAGTTAAAACGATAAAAACATGCATGTTTGTGATATTCCGCTCAGAGGCGGCTGATTGACTGAGGCAAGTGAGGCCGGGCCTCAGTCACTTGGCTTAACTGAAATCAAATTTTGTTTTTATGTAATGTAGGCCTATTAGTTATTTGAATGAAGCATATATCGCTGTAGAAGCATTTGAAAACTTTGTGATGTAGATAGACCTGTTTTGCAGTAAAATTTGTTCCTGAGGCCAGGATCGCTCGTGCCAGGTCTAGCTTGTGATGTATATAGACCTGTTTTGCAGTAACATTTGTTCATGAGGCCAGGATCGCTCGTGCCGGGTCTGCTTCTGGATTTTCGTTTGTCTTCGCGGGCTTTTGACGTTGCGCTTAAAACGTTGTAACTGAGGCACAATTCGTCTGGTCTGGTCAGGTTTCACTCCTCTCAACCATGGGCCGGTCTCAAGGGTAGAGTGCGGTGGGAATAGGGTGACTTGCCTTCCTAAATAGGCCATAAATAACAAACATTCCAACTCTTTGGCAGGCAGAGACCCACACTATTCTCTCATCTTATGTCTTAGTTTATGACTTAAGCGAGGGTGTTGTATTATTGTACTGGGTGTTCAGTTCAAAATGTGTCATGGCTCGCTGTATGCCGTCATGTGGCTAGCCGATGAGCCTAGAGAATTCAATCTTCCTACACTTCCGCAGAGGTGTATAACCTAAGAGGCAGAGAAGTTGCCTAGCAAGTACGGCGTTCATTCTGAAGAGTACGTACCGATACGTACGGTAACGCCGGTAGTGGCAGGAATGTGAACTGTTTGGAAATACGTACTGTCGGGATATGGGGAGAGGGTTAAGACGATTACTTACGTATTTGTTGACATTAACTTCGACGGTCAACATGGACACGGAGCATTTGATTTGTGTTGTGGAATGTTACCGTACGCAACCGATGATAACAAATACCCTGCGTACGACTTGCCGGCGCAAAACACAGTTCGAAAGAGGTTATGGTAGCACACAGACCGTACAGACCGCCATCTGTTGCTACGACGTTCAAGTTATACCGTACACGTTCTCAAGTTCAGATTGAAGAACGCCTTAAATAATAGGCAACTTCTCTAACATATAAGCTGAAACTCGCTTCAAATCGGTGACCCAACAACAGTGACGTCATGACACACTTTGAAATGAACACCCAGTACTTCGTGTAGTGAATCTGGGCCAATGTTGTTATGTATTTCGGGAAAATATAAACAGAAACAAATGCCAGAAATAATGCTGGTGTAGTTAATTCATTGTTAGAGTGTCCTTTTTCGAGTATAAATAATATTGAAAGAAAGGAAATTTTTAAATAAAGAGAGAGCCGACCGAGATACCTACGACATCGCTGACAATTTTTCTGACAGATAATCTTAAAATGCGAATGTCTATTGCATCCTGGTATGGGCAACATAAATGGTTAAGTGGTAATGTGGTGCAAAATAAACTTCTCTGTTGGCCTTGTTTGTTGCTGTCAAAGGAAAAGAAATAAAAAGAAAAGAAAGAAAGGGAAATTTCAGCACATAATATGGGTTGCTTCATCGCACTGAAACAATCACTGAAACTCGCAGCATAACAGCTTATTTGGTGAGTGAAATTATTATTTTTCATTACTAGTAATAATAATATACTAATAATAATAATAATAATACAGTAATAATGATATTAATAATATAACAACAACAATAATAAATATCATAAATAAACATTTTCTATCGGAGGCACTTAAACTAGTTGCATCTGGCCTCACCGAGGATTTGGATCACCGGCCGCTACTGATTCCGCTCTTCCTTCGCTTCTCCTCCAAACCCTTCTTAATATTTCATTCTCTACTTATGCAACTCCTTCACTCGTATTCCTTTTTCTCATCTTTCTCTTTTTCTTATTCCCATAATCCTAAAATTCTCTTATTATCTATTGCTTCTACTTCATTCCTTGAACATAATTTTACTCCTCTCATTCTAGTACGTCACTTTCCTTGTTCTTTTGTTGCTTTATTTTACGACGATTTATCAACTGCGATGGTTGTCTACGGTCAGAGTGAAATGAGTCCAGGTTTCAGGCTCCCGCGCTGAAAGTTATCCAGCATTTGCTCTCAATGAATTAAGGCAGCGTTGTCAGACAGAGACTAAACGGAGCGGAGCGCTCCACTATGATTCGTTGCGTGCTCCGGTGTTTCCACAGACATAAGCAAGTTCACGCTCCGACTGCACTCTCTAGCTCCACAACCGGTTTTTGGAGCTTACAACACTGACACTACTGAATTAAGTGAAGATCTCGGAGAAACTTGATCGAAACGGGATTTTAACCCGGGCTCGCTCGTTTCACGGTAAGACATGCTAACCGTTACTGCACAGCGGTGGACATTTCCCTTGTTATTTAATCTCAATTCCTTTCTCCATTTCTCTCTCCTCCTCTTAATCTTTTTTCGAGTATTTTCGTATCTTCCTCTACTTGTTTTTCTGCATATTCATATTCCGCGTCTCATTTTTCCTTATCCCGTATCCTCTTTCATTTTCCAATTTATTCAGCACCTGGTACGTTATTTTCCTTGTTCTTTTGTTGCTTTATTTTATGACGCTCATCAACTGCGTTGGTTGTCTACAGTCAGAGTGAAATGAAGATGGAGTATCAGCGAAATGAGTCCAGGCTTCAGGGTCCAGCGCCGAAAGTTACCCAGCATTTGCTCTTAATGAGTTAAGGGAGGAGGCAGTTGAAAATTGAATTTTAGGAAATATGGGAGCTAAAAATGTGAAAATAAATTTCCCAACAACTAGGAAATATTTGATCCCCTTTGTTCGGATATTTCAGGAATTATTTTTGAAGTTTGAAAGAAAGTATAATTCCAAAAAAAAACCAAAACATTTCCAAATTTTCACATTCAGGTCTGTTTCTTATCTCAATCTGGTATTTTATATTAAGTAAAACTGGGTATTTGCGGTTCAGTGCTGTTATTACTTTTCATTTTTTTAAATATTACCTCATGCGGTTTATAAAATGCTAAGTATTTTAGTACACACCTCAATTTAATAATTTCTGAGCAATATAACTTACGGAGTAGAGCAAAATGAATGCACAGAATTAATTATCATGTTTTCATGAGCATGAACAAGAAATCATCCTTCTACCACAATTTCTGTGGAAGTTTTAGCATTTTTTGTAATATATAATCTAAAAAAAATGAATTGTGGAAAATTACATTTTAAAGTTTTCATGCATGAGACATTTAAAGCGCGGCTATTTAAAAATGGCTGATTTATGGTCGGTTCCAGATGGTGTAACTACATGAAACTTTGGGAATACATTCTTTAAAGCATAAGTTATTCTTTTATAAGAAAAATGAAAAATGTGATTTTTGGTCATAAATGATGAATTTTCACCTGCTCCCCCTTAAAGGAAAACCCCGGACAAAACCTCTACCATGTAATTATGGTAACTTGTCCGAAACAGGATTTTAACCCGGGCTCGCTCGTTTCACGGTAAGACATGCTAACCGTTACTGCACAGCGGTGGACACATTTTCCTTGTTATTTAATTTCATTCTCTTTCTCCATTTCTCCCTCTCCTCCTCCTCCTCCTCCTCCTCCTCCTCATCTTCTTCTTTCGAATGTATTCGCATCTTCCTCTACTTGTTTTTCTGCATAGGGTAAACTAGGGTCTGTTGAACAGTCGGGCATGTTGGACACTCCGTACTTTAACGTGTTACCACGCCACTTGCGGGCACCACATTCAGCTAGAAGTCAATGACGGAAGTAGCCACGAGTGGGGCTACTTCCGTCATTGACTTCTAGCTGAATGTGGTGCCCGCAAGTGGCGTGGTAACACGTTAAAGTACGGAGTGTCCAACATTCCCGACTGTCCAACAGACCCTAATTTACCCTATTCATATTCCGCGTTTCATTTTTTCTTACCCCGTCTCCTCTTTCATTTTCCGATTGGTACGTTACCTTCCTTGTTTTTTTGTTGCTTTATTTTACGACGTTTCATCAACTGCGATGATTGTCTACGGTCAGAGTGAAATGAAGATGGCAATGCCAGAGAAATGAGTGCAGGCTTCTCTAGATTATTTGTTAGGAAGCCGAGCTTTTGACACTATGGACATTGACATATTAATTTCAAAGTTAAGACAGATGCATCTCTCTGTGAGTGCAGTCATATGGAAACCTCGGCGTCTATTTTGACTCTAATATGAACTGGAATACACAAATCAGATATATCTGTAGAAATGTTTTCTCTATCATGCACGCTTTGAAAGGCCTGAAAAATTTCCTTCTTACTAAACCTAAAGAAATTATAGTACAGATCCTTGTAATGCCTCACTTTGACTACTGTGACGTTTTATATAGCGACCTAAGTGCTGAATGTTCTCAAAAACTTCAACGTGTACATAATGTCTGCGTCCGATTTATGTTCAATATGCGCCGACATGATCATATATCGGAATATTTTCTATGACGTTTAGTACATTCTCTTTGCCTGCTATATAGAATAATACATGATTCCACCCAACTACCTTGCCTCTCAGTTTACTCTCCTAGCTTCACATCATAATCGTAATACACGTTCACAGCACAATGTGTTGTTATCAATACCATGTCATCAGACATCTCTGTACCCAAGTTCTTTCTCAATAGCCATGGACCGCTCCTGGAATTCGCTGCCGCTGGAAATCAGGGGTAGTCTTAGTCCTCAGTCGTTTAAAATTAGATTATTTAGAAATATTTTAAATGCATAGGATTAGTTTTTTGGAGGTATAATATATTATTATTATTATTATTATTATTATTATTATTATTATTATTATTACTATTATTTTAATACAATTATTAATTTGTTTTTTTCTATTAACACAAATATCTACATACTTGTCATTGTTTCAATGTAGCCCATACTGATTATACTAATTGTACTATTCCTTTAGTTGTGTGATTACATTTATATGTATTAATTCTTTTAGTTTTTAGATAATACTTAAAAATCGGAATGTATTTTCCTTATTGTGATTATATTCATATGTACTCAATCTTTTTTTTATTTTAGTTTATTTTATTATTTTTACTTTTCTAAGTTAATACTTGTATACCGGTATGTACTCGTATTTTCCTGTATGTGCTTTGATCCTAGTTGAGTGGAAGAGAAGACCTGATGGCCTTAACTCTACCAGGGAAAATAAAAACTATTATTATTATTATTATTATTATTATTATTATTATTATTATTATTATTAAAAGGGACCTCTTGTCGCCAATGTAAGATTTAGAGTTTATGTTATTTTCAAATTCAGGATTAAGTTCTGAAAAAATTTGATACCAAATTTAGATTTCTAACTAATAAATTGAGTGAGGTATGGCAGTTTGAATATTTCTTACGGAAATGAGGTATTTTGAGAAAACAAGCTTTCAAGTTTTACATTGTTACCATCATTATAATTTTATGTATTTAAGAAACTTCTAAATCGATATGAGCTTGAAGAGGACAAACTAAGTTATAATAATCGACAAAATACCGAATTCGATATTTTCGACCCTAACAATCCATTTTGCTTCTACTGAAAATTGTACTTCTCCGACAAGGGGTCCCTTTTCGCTTTCTGCCTCACATATAGAGATTACATATGAATCCTATAGATTCAAAATCCCCTATATCCACTTTCACAAATTGAAGAATTTTAACAGTAACTGGTGGCAAATAAAGGGAATTTTCAACCTAACAGTGACTTTTAACAAACCATTTTCTTTAAATTTAATGACTTTTTGAATTCAAATTACATAAATCATTAGAATTAATTTTTAGCAAGCAATATGTGGGCATAAATCAATTGTGAACAAAATGGTCTTTAGAGGGTTTTGAATCTAGAGGATTCATATAATTTTAATAAAGTCACAAACTTCTCGAATGTAGTTTTTCAACCTTTACGTTAGGGATTGCTAATGAAATCATGCACATAATATTACTGTAATTATTGCATTTATCGAGTTTTGCAATAAAATGACAGAAGTGTGATAACAATCTCCAATTTGGCCTTTATTACTGAACACATATTTGTTTAACCCCAGGAGAGGGGTAGTTAGTCATCTTCAAATGTCTTTAAAATTTGCACACGTTAGATAGGCTACATGTTATTAGTAAAGGTAGAAATTTACTCACAGAGACTAAAAGGTTAGGTATGCATAGAGTGTTCGTTGTACGCACGACAACCTTAATCCCATTCAATTGCTGTGATAGAAAGCATATTTCAGTTGTAACTTGACCATACCTCAGGCTTCACGTCATTCATGATCATGACGTAACGAAAGTCTAAGCATAACTAACCTAATATCCTCATGTTGTGGTATAAATTCCTACCTTTAGTTATGAGCAGGCTTCGGCCTAGGGACACAGAGTAACCAGTATGAGGTTTAGAGTACACGGAGTATAAATGACGTCATGACCCGTGTAGAAGGGTGACTACAGCAGCACAGGTTGGTCCGTAATGTGCATTACCGTTGTGTGCATTGCTGCTTGGCTACGGTACGTGTAAGAGGCTTCGGCGTAGGGACACCTGATCGAAGGTTACAACTCACGTTAATACTTTAATGGTAGACATTTATTGTCTACACTGGAAATGTACTGTATATACTGCATCTGTACAGAGTGAAATATATTTTTTGCCGTACTGTGACGGACTGTTTACATGTTGAGACACGAAGTAACGGCGCGCTCCATCTCCCACTCCACTCGACCAACACAACACTATCGACCGTGCGTTCTGAACTTCATGCGTTTCTGTGCCCAAGACCGAAGTCTGGTTATAAGTAACAAGTGTACTAAATTTTAAGTTAATATGACCACTAGAAAAGTAGCTATTACTTTTGACCGGGTTTTAAGCGATTCGGACAACTGTGCGGCGTCTTTATCACTGCATACGCTCCGAGGAAAGGTCAGTTGAATTCGAGGGATAAAGAACGACAGCACTGAGGTCTGTGCTATACGTAGTGGTAAGCCACTGTTTAGTAACCTGAATGTAAAGTGAAATCAAAACGAGAGATGGAAGGTCCAACGAAAAATGCTTATTAATTTACTAACATCATCTATCAGCAGTAGTATAGTATTAAGGCAATAAAATGGAATTTTTGTTTCGTAAAAATATTAAGGGGTTAGGTATAGCTTACAGCAGTAAAATTTTGGAAATAGTCAATATTTTTTTTTTCAATTACTATATCTTGTACAATAATGAAAACTAGTATGTGTAAAACACTGTCCTTCTGCTATATTAAAAAAAATATATTTTTACGATTAAAACAAATTATTTACATTTTTTTTTATTCATTTCACTGTGCAGTCACAGTCTATTATATACAGTCACGAAGCTCAATACTTACTAAATATGCAAACATAGACAGTTGAAATACGCATCCATAGATAGTTGCTAACCACCAGGATCGCTACTATCGCCTCATCACAAACCCTTTTCCCAGCAGACGATAAAATGTATTGTACTTTCGATATCGTATTCTTTTGAAAAAAATAACACCTTCCTTCCACTATTGAAATATGAAATACATAAGGTTTATATATTATTTTTATAAAGTATATATTAATTTTATAAACTCACCTTCCTGGATCTTTCGGAAGAAGGATAAATCTGACCTCTTTTTCTTATAATATTTATACAAACAACAAACGTCTCCTTGTCCCATATTATTATTCAAATTATTTTATTTTAGCCATTTGCAGTTATTACAACCGATAACGAACATTTCACAGTTTACACAACTTTTCACAACAAAGCGATCTAGACCAGGCCGTAATCGGGTTTTCTATTTCAGTGTATGGAGCTCAGTGGAATATTATATTATAACTTTATAGCGTATCATTGCTAAGCTTTATTTAGTGTAATGTGTCCATAAGTTCCGTTTACTTCTTGTTGCATAACATGTTGCAGAAATAATTACAAAACTGTGTCATTTTAATGTGAAGAGAATTTTACGTGTTAACATAATCTGTTCGCATCAACATTTTAAGTTTAGAATGGAAGCTATTTTGAGGTTCAATAAAAACGAATTTATATTGTAATTTTAATTTAGCACATCTATCTTCCTTAATTAATTTATCATACCACTCCTATGAAATTAGTGTACGTACGATTGTGTTATTTCGTCTCTTAGGTAGTAGATAAGTACAATAATTCAGTACTCAATTGTAGTATTAAAATACAGACAAATAGAATGTGACGGGTGTCATACATGACATCATGTTTAATTATAATGTATAATTGCGAATATAGGAATATAAGTTAAACATAACCTATAATTTCCATATGACATAACATACATACGTAGTGGCAGGGCATTGGAGACCACTAAA
The DNA here is from genome assembly GCF_040183065.1 of Periplaneta americana. Lineage (NCBI taxonomy): Eukaryota > Metazoa > Arthropoda > Insecta > Blattodea > Blattidae > Periplaneta > Periplaneta americana. The sequence goes on along the minus strand of NC_091126.1, from coordinate 66,160,911 downwards.
ATTAGACAGAAAGGAGCAACTGGTACAGTAAACATAACCTATAATTTCAACATATCTATATATTCGTGCGGTGCAACTGAAAATTATTGAATCGTGCATAAATGAATGTAGAAGAATTTCGCAATATTTAATTGAAATAAAGGCAGGTATTACATATACGAACAACGTAATTTTCACATCAAAAATAATATTTCACCTTAACTCGCAAGGAATTATGTCTGAAGTATCTCCTAATCATTTTTTTTTAATTTTATTATGATAATGCAATTACACTACATTTTAGAGAAATATATGTTACCCTTTATGCATTCCAATTAATTTATATGGTTGAAACGCCGCCCTTCGTGATCGGGTTAAGCGAGTCGCGACGGCAGTGACACAGTCTATTGTTCCTAGTACTCACAGCGCTCCAAGCGGCTAGCAACTATCGCGATAAATGCAACTCGTTGGCAAACAATCATCCCAAGCTTCGTGACTGTATATAGTAGACTGTGGTGCAGTGATGAAGCGTTTCCCACATAACTCAAAAACTATCCAACATTCTGTGATGAAATATTTTGTGTATATTTATGCATGTCATATCTACAATATGATGCAAGATCACTTCTCTACCTTTGATAGATTGTCTGACAAAAATAAATTCATTAAAAAAGGTCAAATATCAGTATTTTCTTCTAACACAAAAAATATATATTATTTATGAAGTAATGTAGTTGAAAGAGCGTGATATTGTAAATATGAGTTTCAGCAATAAAATAAAAGAAAGAGTACATGAAAAAGTTAACAAGTTTATGAGTTGTGAGGGAAACGTTTCATCACTGCACAGTGAACTACCACTATTATGAATTTTGGAAAATAAAAAAATTATATATATATAATTTTTTAAAATCGTAAAAATATTTTTTATATAGCAGAAGGACAGTGTTTCACACATATCAATTTTCATTATTGTACATGATACAGTAATGGAGGAAAAAAATGTTGAATATTTCCAAAAAATTTACCGCTGTAAGCTGTACCTTACCCCTTAAGGCATTTTCAGTTTACTGTAAAACGCATCTTTAATATTTTTACCGCGTATAAGGGCATTGCATGGTATTGTCACGTCCCTAACATTTTGCATTTTATTAATATGTTACTAGTCAGCGATATATGTAATGGAGGGGGAAAGGAACTGGCCATCCTACCGCACTATATCCTGGCTTAGTTGCCTCATGAGTGATGCCATATTGCTCTCACTTACGAGGTTCAAACATGTCATCAGACAGTTGACTAAACAACAAACAATTAAGACGGCAATCAGGAAAATTCATTCTAAACACGGTAAAAAAAGTAGAACACACATGATACATACCCTGTTAACTAGAACTCCAAATTACACCACCACAGATACCTCCACAATCAGACCCGATACGTGATGTGAGCGTAATGATGTGTGAGTGTGCAAGACGTCGGTCTTATGACGTCAGATCCTAAGGGCCCCGTGGCCCTATAGTAAGTGTACTTTCTTGAACTCGTGTGTGTTTTTTATCCTTTATTTCGGGTTTAATGTGGATTACTCCTTAAAATAACTTCTCTTCCACTTCCTTTCTTTCTCTCCTTATCCCTATTTTCATTTTTATGATCGCTCTCAGAACTTTAAACTATTACGGTCACACACAATTGTGAAGTGCAAAGGAAATTTAAAGGCTTGCCATAAACGAAACTATTTCCTGTGTCGATTTTACAACCAGCAAATTTTTCTTCACCAATAATCGACAGCATGTGGATGAAGAGTTTGCACAAAGGCTGTAAACATCTCTATTTTGTCTATTATTACAAAGGTCTATTTCAGAGGTCTGCCCTGTAAAAGAATAATTCTACGGTTTTTTTTTACCAAACTAAATCGCCGTCAAAGGTGTGATAGAGCGGTTTTCTAGCCTACATGTTTTTGAACCTGGATTGTTTTTATTGTTGATTGGAGCTGAGGAGAATAAAGCTGCAAATATTATCTATCGAGCATTTATTGCAGTAGTTGGTTCGACTGACAATAATAATCCAGGTTGCGAGGCGACGCACAGTGTGCAATTTTCCCGATCTAGGTGGACAAAAATCAAATTTCGACTTGTTTAGTTATTCATAGGTGAATATGAATTCGTGTCCTTTAATATTTGAAGAATGTTGTGAGTAAAAATTTTTACTGATTTATCAGCGGAAAACTATACTGCGTGTTCAGTTCAAAGTGTGTCATGGCTCGCTGTATGCCGCCATGTGGCTAGCCGATGAGCCTAGACAATTCATTCTTCCTACACTTCCGCAGAGGCGTATTACCTATGTGCCAGAGAAGTTGCCTGGCAAGTACGGCGTTCATTCTGAAGAGTACGTACCGATACGTATGCTAACTCCAGTAGTGGCAGGAATGTGAACTGTTTGGAAACACGTACTGAGGTGATTTTTTTTTCTTACTGTCGGGATATGGGGAGAGGGTTAAGACGATTACTTACGTACAGTATTTGTTGACATTAACTTCGACTGTCGACACGGAGCATTTGATTTGTGTTGTGGAATGCTGCCGTACGCAACCGATGATAACAAATACCCTGCGTACGACTTGCCCGCGCAAAACACAGTTCGAAAGAGGTTATGGTAGCACACAGACCGTACAGACCGCCATCTGTTGCTACGACGTTCAAGTTATACCGTACACGTTCTCAAGTTCAGATTGAACGCCTTGATTAATAGGCAACTTCTCTGACATAAAAGCTGAAACTCGCTTCAAATCGCTGACTCACAACAGTGACGTCATGACACATTTTGAAATGAACACCCAGTATTTAAAAGGATATGAACTTCGAGTTCTTCCTAACACTTCTCGCTCCAGTTCAGTCGTAGAGAAAGAGGCTTATTATGCGGGTGAATAAGAGCGAATTGTTAGTGATTTATTGTGTTCTGAAATATGGAATTTGTTCATATAGGTACGTTCTTACGAATGTAACTTCAGTTACAAGTTTATGAAGTATTTTCCTTCTTACAGTAGGGTTTAAATATTACAATTGAAAAATTTATGTTTTTAAAGTTCTCCAAATATAATGTGAGTTTTAGTATAGCCGGTCACGTCCGGTTGCAACAATTATTTTACTATTTAATACAGCATCATTTAGTGTTGAATCCTTATTTTAAAGTTTGCGCGTTCTTGCGCATTTTTCGGTAATTAATTTTTTTCAGTGTTGGGGCGTACGGTAACTGTTCCAGGTTTGGCTTTACAGCAGAAAAGAATCATTGACTAAGGAAGTTTTTAAACACTGTGAGAGTGTTTTAGGCCTACAATATTATTCATTGATATGGAATATCAGTTTAAAAATACCTTGGACACATTTTTATCCAACCTTAACAAACGCACAGTGAATTATAACGCAAATCATTAACTGGACAAAATTAACAACTTCTCTGCATTCTAACGCATTGTTATGAAACCGTACGACTTAAAGGTGGCATATATGATGTGTGTACAAACTCTGATTATGTTTGCACAAGAAAAACTACCCCTTTATAGCGGATGCATTTAGACAAAATTAATAACTTCTCTCCTATCTAAAAAATGTTTATGATACATTGTACGGAAATTACAGCTAGCATATATTTTTTGTGCACTAACTATATTTACGGTCCCACAAGTGGAACTACTCCTTTTAGGGATGCATTTAAACAAAATTAATAAATTCTCTCCTATCTAACAGATTTTTATGAAACTTTATACAGAAGTTTCAGGTTGAATATATTTTTTTTTGTCTACAAAGTCCGATTGGTGAATTTTTATTTTTAGTGCCTTTTAGGTGCCTGGAATACAATTTTTAGTGCCTTTTTAGGACCCTAAAACACCATTTTAGTGCCTTAACTTCCTACCCCTAGTTATTACAAATATTCTTTTTTAGTGTCCTTCCTTCCTGTTATACTGTACTTCTGATTCCTAAATACCATTGGGCTATTTAACATGAATTCGTTACCTGGTTGAGGTTTTTTCCCGGGGTTTTCCCTCAACCCAATACGAGCAAATGCTGGGTAACTTTCGGTGCTGGACCCCGGACTCATTTCACCGGCATTATCACCTTCATTTCATTCAGACGCTAAATAACCTAGATGTTGATACAGCGTCGTAAAATAACCCAATAAAATAAAATAATAAACATGAATTCGAATACGTAGTGGCAATGTTGTAAGTAGTCTCCACTTCTTCCGCTCTTCCTTTGCCCGTGCAGATGAGGTTGAGTGCAAAAATAACAAGAACGGCACCTTTGTCGGCAAGGCTTGTTTTTATTCCAGGAAAGCCTTTGTCAGCCATGACCTCATCACCTTCTAAATAATAAGCGTTAGCAGTCCGCAGTCGTCAACCGATCTGCCACTGTAGCAATTAGATTTGAATGCCACATTTCCACTTTTAGGAGTAATGCCTATTAAGAATTTGATTGTGTAAATATCATCATAACTAGAATAAAGACACACTTCTTGATCTATGTTAAGTGACTCTTCTACTTTAATGTTAGTGCACTCTGCATTTTGGATAGGCAAACTTTCTTTCGACATCTGCAGGACTTCATAACATTTCTTATCTGACTTCAGTTCCGTATGTAATGAAATAAATGCTTAAGTAGACAATTCATACCCACTAACTGTGCAAGAAAAACAGTATTACTAAGAATGGTGCAATTTATTTCTGTCTGAATGGCGACTGTGTTTTTCTAAATAATAGTAGGGTAAATTAGGGTTATGTTGGACAGTCGGGCATGTTGGACACTTTATATTTTAACGTGTTACCTCGCCAGTTGTGGGCGCCACATTCTCCTAGAAGTCAATGACTGAAGCAGCCGCACTCGTGACTACTTCCGTCATTGACTTCTAGCAGAATGTGGTGCCCACAACTGGCGAGGTAACACGTTAAAATATAAAGTGTCCAACATACCCGATTGTCCAACAGACCCTAATTTACCCTATTTGTAGAACATTGAACTTTTATACTTAAATTTTGATATATATATATATATATATATATATATATATATATATATATATATATATATATATATTTCTTTATTCTCTTTCATACCTCTCCGATGGTAGCTGAGATGGAGTAACTTTTTTTTTAATCTTTTGGAAAAACATTGGAAACAATGCTGGATTTTGTAGATGTCCTAAACTTTTTCCCAATAAGTTGAATACTGCAAATTCTTGTTACGGATGTTGGTTCCCAAGGAGAACCGTCATGAAAATAAACCAAGGATTAAATACGGATTTAAATAAATTTCAGAAATGAAATGATTATTTACAGTTTTTTTATTTTGTTATTTAACGACGCTGTATGAACTATGAGGTTATTTAACGTCGATGGGATTGGTGATAGTGAGATATTTGACGAGATGAGGCCGAGGATTCGTCATAGATTGCCTGACTTTTGCCTTATGATTGGGAAAATCCTCGAAAAAAAACAACCAGGTAATCAGCTCAAGCGGGAATCAAACCTGCGCGTGAACGCATCTCCAGATCGGCAGGCAAGCACCTTAAGGCCGGTTCACAATAAACCGAGAACTGAAACGACAACGAGAATGAGAACGGAAATAATGTTAAAATAAGTGTATTTACATGCGAGCGTTCACAATAGTTTATTATAAATGCTCACATTTAAATACATTTATTTTAACAATATTTCCGTTCTCGTTCTCGCTGTCGTTTCCGTTACCGTTTTATTGTGAATCAGCCTTTAGCCGACTGGGCTACGCCGAACGTACATTCGCTGTTATTAATATTATAGGTAATAATTTATATGAGAAGAACTCAGTAATACGTAATAATAGCCTCCATTGATATTTAATTAATGAATTTGTATTTCTGATTTCATGATTATTCATTTATACATGGAAATAATATGTACGATATATATTTAAGTTGGTTATTTAACGACTCTGTATCAACTACGAGGTCATTTAGCGTCGATGAGATTGGTGATAGCGAGATGGTATTTGGCGAGATGAGGCCGAGGATTCGCCATAGATTACCTGGCATTCACCTTGCGGTTGGGGAATACCTCGGAGAAAACCCATCTAGATAATCAGCCCAAGCGGGGATCGAACCCGCGCCCGAGCGCAACTTCAGACTGCTAGGCAAGCGCCTTAACCGTCTGAGCCACGCCGGTAGCTTGTACGATATATCTTTTTACATTGGTGTATAATATTATTACAAACAGCGTGCTCATTTTTATCTGTGTAAGGTTTGGATCCACAACTTACGTCGTTCAGCTTCAGTTTTCCGTTTCAGGAATGAATAAAATACAATTTTGGATGTTGTTCCTGTAAGAATAACAGTGTCCAACAACACAGAAATTCGCGTTGACTTTCCGTTTTACTTACAGCCTTTCATATTTGTTTCTGATCGTTGTCACTTGAAACTGTATTAGCGTCGTATAGTCTTATAAAAGAGTTTAGTCGCACATATACTTTATATAAGTCTCAGAAAGGGGGCAGTGCGCATGATCAGACATACAACGAAACAAAACTAATTTTATTACCTCAACTAGTTTTCTTGTGAACCAGGTCGCTCGTCCGTCCTATCTTCCCGCCCTCCTCATGCTTTAGCTGCGCAAGTACTATGTAGAAAACCTTGTGAAATTTTATATACTGTAGTTAGGTAAGTACAAATAAATTTTATTACAACGTTATAATTGAACATCCACAGAAATATATAGTACATATAAGTATACTTTTAAATAAATAACAGTGTTTACGGTACCAACTACCGACATAAAGTATAATTATATTCTTGACATATTCAAATAAATAATCACAATTGCTCGACAACAATATTTGTGTGATTATACGTATGATGAAAGTGTTATAACACGAACACATAACATAAAATAAATTGTGTAATTTTATAAAAGTAATAGTTTCAGTTTCAAATTACAATTCCTTATAACTTATAATATCCAACCTGTTTATGAATAAAGTATTCAATTTCATACTACACATCATTTTTGCTTCTAATATCCAAATCTGTTAATAAATAATAATAGTAATAATAATAATAATAATAATTATTATTATTATTATTATTATTATTATTATTATCATCATCATTATTATTATTTCTTTTTCATAATACACATTAACGTCGAACATGGCAGACGCGATAATCGGTTCATTTGGTTGAGTATGGCGAAGTTCGATATAGGTCGATGTCAGCTCTGTCATGTTTGTTCGACCATGTTACGAAAATACTTGCTGTTCTCCTTTCTCATCCCTTCATATTTTAAACCACTTAAGGATCTGAGAACATATTTTGCGATTTGTTTTTCATATGGAATAAAACGAAGTTTCTAATACCTTTGTTTTGTATCTTATGTTTGAACATTGCACGATACCTAGTAGTCGGTAATATCAACATATGCATTTTTTAAATATATTTTGTTTATTTATTTGTATGTATATTTTTTTCAAAGATTAATTATATTAATGACAACAATAATTACCTGTGCTCATTATTATGCCTAACTTTGCAAGATATGCGCCTGTCATCCTTATGCAGCTAACGCATAAGGGGCAGTAGGGGAAAAAGTAAGGAGAAAGACACAACATAAGGAAGGGGAAAGTTTCTACACTCTACAGATTATGGAAATATGAACCGAACATAAGATCTCTTACCGGTTTTTAACTAACTCGGTTATTTTAGTTAACATGCTTTACTTCTACGTATTGTAGGATGCCTACAAAGTAAGGCGAAGTTTATAATATGTTGATACTCCCACTCATGTTCGAACATTGCATGACTCTATTTACTAATACGACTTTTTCTTTAGAAATTTCATCTCCTCAAATCACTCTTCCTGGCTACACGCTTTCTATTTGGGAATTTTTATGGTCAACTAAAAAAATTCACTAAAATAACAAAAAAACAGGAAAAACGAGAAAACGTAAACGGTAAACAACAGCTGACAGCAACGCTAATGCAGTTTAGCAGTGCTGTCAACTATAAAGAAGAAATATAACTAAGAGCAAGACTCCGCTAAAATTATGGATATTTGGAGCGTAATTCCGGCACAGTAGGCGACACTGCAGACAAGAGGAATTTAACAGAGTACCCAACTTGCGTGAAAGAAAAATCCTAAACTATTACGGTGTTCACCGCGTAGAAGCAGACAGGCCTAATAAATTATGAAACCACACTTTGAAGCAATCGATTTTCACATCATGTCATTTCTTCTAAAAAAGAGTTTCGTGTTATGAATATAAAATTATAAAGCAATTAATTTCATATCAGTGTGAAATTTCTTTGAAATCTGTACAAAATGGCGTCTGGACGGAGTCCAGTCCGGACGCCCGAACAAAGCTATTAAAAAGTAACTTGTCTAGGTTGAATCCGGACGTCTGGTCATCCTATTGATAATATTAATTTATATCAATTTCTGCTTTAAAAATTCTGTCTTGCAATAACAACATGAATCCACAAAATTAAATAAATTAAGAAAAATAACAATAAAACGTATCATCCTGAACGTCATGCTTAAAGTAGCCCAATATGGAAGGTTAATATTGCACTCACTTTCAATATTCAGGTTTTTCATGCACATGAATAGGCCTACGTTCAGCTAAAAATTTTAATTTTATTAAGAAAATGTTATCAAATAATACCTACTATTACATCCATTTTCATAATTAGCCTACATTGATAACATAAAATGGTTGTTTTCATAAATAGGGGAAACAAATTGTCGCACACAGATTTCAAAGAAATTGCACTTTCGTTTAATTTTATTTTGTCGTGCCATAAAATACCATAATTTAGAAAAGTTTGCACCATAATGAGTGGCTGACTGGTTGGCATCCCTGATGTTACGCCATTACTTTTGTTCTTCATCAATGTATTCCTCGAAATGATTCTCTACATTTTAAAGTAGGCCTAATTTTTTCCTTGTTAAGAGCGTGAACTTACAGTTTTGATATTCCTGCGTATTTTCATCATTATATATAAATATTTTTCCATTCTGAAATGCCATGAATAGCGGTCGTATTCTTACAGTACCCGCCAAACAACATTTACATGACGCACAAGGAACGGCACAAATGCTATATGAATATACTAAATTATAATTTCACACAGCTGAGTCACCTCTTAAAAGTTTGGGATGAAAACTCTTTTCTTAAAAAAACTCGTTTCACCAGCTATAAGTCTTTGTGAATTAGAAAAATCACTTTCATATTTTGTTTAATTAGTCCTATACGACGTAGAAGAATATCAAATATGGCTTCATTAACACACCCTCCGCAGGATCATCAGTAACAATGTTGTTACTAATTGAGCCGTTCAGAACTGAAGTGGTTAAGTCAAAATTGCGTAATGAGGCTTAAGATAAAAATTCTGTAAAATACAGCGCAAAGTAGCAATAAATATGTCCTTCGTGCCATCCACTGACTACTAATATTTTAAATAAATTCAATATTAATTGCTACTTTGCGCTGTGTTTTACAGAATGTTTACTTTAACCTTCATTACCCATTTTTGACTTACACCACTTCTGCTCTCAACGGCTCAATTATTTCATCACCTGTTTGGACACATAAGCCTATATGTAATTCGAATTAAAACACTTTATCGTATTAACTATATGAGTATATTTACTTAAATTAGCCACATTTATTAATATGCCCAATCCACGAAACGTTTTTAAGAAGTGTAACTTCCCTTTCTCACTTTTCATTTGCTAGCTTACGAAATGTTACCCCACTAAATTTTACTGGTATACATTTACTTTTGTCACTCATATTACAGCAGGTCTACTTACGTAATTACCGCCGAAAGAAAATAAAATAATATCTAGTATCAGACACAATTGTAATAACTATTACTATTTCAAACAAATAAAATATGCTGCTCTCCAACTTTCCCGTCACTAGTGTATGCTCATACCCAGCATTCCCCGTCACTAGCATGCGCACTTCGACGTTACTGCCCTTAGAGCAGTAACTTCAAACTCGACTGTAACCACAGTCCAGTATATACAGCCACGAAGCTTGAGTTTATGAGGGTACTAGGAACACTAGACTGAGCAGGTATATTTTGCATTGTCTGTAATGAGGCGATAGTAGCGATCCTAGTGGTTAGCAACTATCAATGGATGCATATTTACTACGTATTGAGCTTCGTGACTATATATAATAGATTGTGCCACAGTCGTGTGAAGTTAACCAGCTATGCTGCAACGTTGGCAACTATGTGACGAGGCCCACTCTCAGCTGGAGTTTGAAGTCAAGTGCTGGAGAATGATCGAAGATCGTAGTGAGACTTTAATTTAAATTAACATTTAGCTTTTTAAGGGTGAATATTGCTTCTAACAGGAGTTTCTGCTTTTACTATACCACGGAAAAATATAACGGTAAGCATGACTATAACAGTTCTTTATATTTATTTTACTTACCTATTTTAGAAATGTTGTTAGACGTATCGTTAAAGTTTAATTATTTCGATTTTAGATGCCTAGACGGTGTTATGTTCCCTAATGAAAGTCTCACTACGATACTTCATTAAAATCAGGCAAGCATATAACTAAGTTTCCATTCCCCAAAGATGAAAATAGAAGAAAAGCGTGGATTCGCGCAGTGTGTCGAAAAGATTAGGCTCCTACTTCTACATCAGCTGTATGGGTGATTCTACGATTAGGGGACATTTTCAACTATGTAAAAATTAATTTTGAAGTTGGAAAAAGAAATACGAAAACAAATTTCCTCAGTCCTGAGTCTTATTTTGATGACATATATAGCCAGCAGAACAGAATTTTCATTAACAGCTGTTTTTTTTTTTTAATTATTGAAAAGTTGATGCTCCATGTTAATGACATTGTGGTCATGCTAACGACTGAATTCGTAATTACAATACTGAAATCTTGCAGGAAACCTAAACCCTGCTACAACCAACCATGAAGAAAATCACTATATATTTTTTTTAATATTCATATGTTTCGTAACTAGGCTCTGTAAAGGCTTACATAGCAATTGTTACTATGAATGCACTAGTAAACGTCATTTAATTTTAATTTAGTTTAATTTGGGCTAATAACTTGTCAAGAAATAAATCACACAAACTTCAGTAAAAACTGAATAGAAGTATCATTAGCATGGCAAGGCATCATTGGAATTGACAAAATACATAAATGTTAATGACAATGATGATGTCCAAGTCAATGATAAAGTAGGCATCTTTGTTTTGTCTCTTCTAGAAATTAGATTGTGCTTCCCCCAAGTTTGGACTCTTGACGTTGAACATTTCAATAAGTAAATGTATTGTATTATCATTATTTTACTACTATTGTACTGAATTATACATAGTCCATACTAATGACAATCAATTTGCATACTAACTTCAGTTTCTGAAGAAAAAAATATTTCGCCCCTCTTTTGTAGAAAGGGGACAACAAACAAATCATTGATTTTACAGTACAAACAAAAACTTGTCTTAGCCGAACTTCTCTCTTTATTGCAAATGGACCATTTGTGCTATCAAACTTATATAATACAAAATGACGACTGTTAGTTGCAACAATAGCATCTTTCAGATTTTAAAGTTTACTTCTTCTTCTTCTTCTCTTCTTCTTCTTCTTCTTCTTCTTCCCTTCAAGTATCAGGCCATATGGCCTGTTACGATCTCACAGTTGAATTTTCAATCCAGCGCTTCTTTGGACGACCGAGAGATCTCTTCCCATTTGGACGATAGTGGAGCATGACTTCTGGGATTCTATCTCTACACATGCGATGTAGATGATTTATCCAGTTGTTCCGATAATGCTTTACGTGATTAATTACAGATTCTAGTTGTAATTCTTCCATTACATCTGCATTGCGTTTGTGATCCCATTTCGTATATCCCGCTGTATATCATAAATTTTATTTCATTGGCCGTTATTCTGCTTTCGTCTTTCTTCCTCAATGTGCATGCTTCACTGCTGTAACAAAGTACAGATCTTGCCAAGGTCTTGTATAGGCGAATTCTAGTTTGCCTTTGTACTAGGGAAGGTTTCATAAAGTTGTTAATTATTCCCATTGTTTTGGTGTATTTAGAAATTTTCTGTGAAATATCTACTTCATCGAAAAAAGATAATGTGTATTCGAGATGTGTAAAATAATTTACTCGTTCTAATATTTTTTAATCTAAACATATTTTGCTAGGCACAGGATATTTTCCGCAGAAGGCCACAATTTCAGTTTTTTTTTATTGATTTTCATATCATATTTAATTCCGATTTTGTTAAAATTAAATTTGAACGTTGTAATTCGTCCTCTAAGAATGCCTTTAAAGTTTACTAATACTTTTTAGTATATCTATTTTAGGAACCTCACTTGAACCCTTTTTACATAACAGGGGCGATTTATAGAATTGTCAGTGTCAGTCTCACAATTTTCATCTACGACACACTGCCACTCACTGTAGGTCGTGTCAGTGTTACCACACATATTATTATTAAACCAAATAAAAAAAGTTCCCTTCCTTCCTATGATCAAATTAAATTCATTCATGCTAATGACGTAGAACTTGGAGGGAAAAAGTTTAATAGCCTCTCATTACTCTTTTATTGATGGAAAAATCACTCTTCATAACAAATATTAATTGTTATACCTCATGACATTTGGGAAGATATTTCATTTGGTCTTCAACAGGTTATATGAAGGACGTCCATTCTAATGACAAATTGCATACATCATATTTCTTTCCTTCCTATTTTGCAGTAATCTTGCAAGACAGCTTAAGGGAAACTGAAAGGGTGTAGGCCTTCCTTATGGAAAATTGTTTGACATTTCTCTTCCAGCACAATAAAGTTTTAAGGAGCTGAGACATGAAACTGTTCCCTAATTGTAGAATCACCCGTACGCATCAATCACTTTGACGAAAAAGAAGATTCTTTATAACTACAGACAACCTGATGGCACACTTAAGAAATAATTTCTCAGGTATCCTAAACTTTCGAACGAAAGTTAAAAATAATTTATATCTAAAATAATAGGGTATCTAATCCTAGTTTAAAACAAAAGATTTCATAGCCTCAAATGAAATAAAGTAATAATAAATATTAAGATTTCACCCAAAAATAATAAAATGACTGCAGTGCCTCATAAATTCCAAATCAGCACAGCGAAGCTCAATGAAAGATGTAATTCAAATTCTAGAAAAGGGGCCAGAGAACACTAAATAAGGGAAAAGACGAACAGGTGTTGAAAATAGATACAATAAGTGATTTTATGAGCTTTGTGCTAGAGTTCCCTGCAAATTTAAGTCTTTGACAGTGGATCCTTAAACGAAATGATGATTTGTGTGGCTGTACAAATTAAAATGTGATGTCAGTGAAACAATAAGTTGAGAGTCGCCTGTAACATGAAGTATTGTGATTAATTACAATAATTATCTGAATGGTGTGCTTCTTATTCAATTGGCAGAATTATGTCTGAAATGTAAGTGTGTATATGAGCAGCAATGTAATGTAATCATTTACAAAATGTTTCTGTGTTTGGCAACCAATTTTGAACTACACTAAATGCGTAAATGACACAGTAGGTGAGTAGGACAAACGAAAACATTACATCAGGGATGTCAAAGCGCCTGTATCGCGTGCTCATACTGCAAGCAATACAAATCCAACACCGTTAACATTTTAGCGAGATAAAGTACAATCATCGCTCTTAAGAAAATAGAAAATGTTGTGCTGGTTCTTGAGAGCACGCAGTGTAGACGCTTTGACATCCCTGCCTTACATTAAGTTATTACTTAGTTATTTTTTAAATGTATCAGTAAATTAAATCCCTGATTTAAGCTTGACTGGTGTAAACTGCAAATTATTGTCTAATACAATTTTCTTTGAAAGCCCATTATTATTACTATTATTATTTATAGTAATATAGTCCACGATAATGGTTGACTTCAGATACATTCTTACCAATTTTTAAAACGTCATATATTTTAATCCAAACCAAATAATGGAATTTACGTAAAGATTAATTTTTGGTCTTACAGAATAATCTGTTATGATAACAATTGATATTAGAGGAGAAAAATTCGCTCCGGCGCCGGAGATCGAACCCGGGTCCTTGGTTCTACGTACCAAGCGCTCTAACCATTGAGCTACGCCGAAGTTCAATCTAGAGTACCGAATCGAATCCCTCTCCTCCAATGTTTTTCCCTTTGTGGCCTGACTCCAAGTTCGACATGTAGCCTATGTTGACATTTAGGCCTATATTAAGTCAACTGTCTTAGTGGGATTGATAAGAATATTTTATCACTTCATTTCAATATATCTCTTCAAATTAGAGAGTTATGTTTATGATATATGAGGAGCATTGATTCAAAAAGCATTTTATCCACTCTCAGAGAAATTTCTATTTCAAGCATATCTTTATACTTGATAGCCTAAAGCGGAATATCGAATACATAAACATATTGTTTTTAAATCGTAATTTCTCCCAGCGAAATATGATATGGAAAGCAGCAGACTCGTTTAGAAAGAGTTTTCTCCGCCAATATTTTCGGATCAAAGCGCAAATTCTCTATAGGTACGTACAAGACGGAGCCTGGCTGGTTACCGAGATCGTCGCTCGTAACATAGCAGGTCGCTGGGCAGAAAGTCGTGGTGATCAAAACGAAGCTTGTTTGCACCTACCAGTCAGTGTAGCTGAACTTACTCTGCTTTTTTCAAAATTATCTTTAAAAAACAGTAACAACTTTAAAAGTGCCAGGATGGATTGCATTGGTCTTCAGGACCTCCCAAACGTACCTTAGATAATTGGGCACTTGCACTTTCAGTGCGGAAATAACCACGTAAATAATTCCACTTTTTTGGAAAGCGTCTTCTGTCATAATAAAACCCTTTCATTAAATCCCATATAGTTCATTCTATTACAAATAGAACATTGATAACACTGGCCAACAAAAAAATTTTTTTTGAATGTTTCTTGCACTTCATGAGTCAATTCTTATTAACTTTGGGTTGAGAAAAACGAATATGACAATGAAAAATTTTTCTTGGCTCTAGTTTCTGTGATATACAATAGGTGGAAGTATTTCAGTTTAACGGATTAAGAGAAAACGATACATTTTAATTACATATGCCAACAACATTGAAAGTGCATTTATTTTTTTTTAAATGACAGTTACATTCTAAGAGTTCTAAATTTATGGAAGAATACCTGGCAGATGGTTGGGTCTGAAGAGAATCATATATGGCTTCATGAGATCGTCGTCTTTTAGCTTGCCTCTTGTAAGTGAGTTCCGGAGCATCCCTACGCAAAGACAGCAGTAATCCGCAAGCATTGTTTCATTCCAGCGGCCCTGATATCTTTGTTCCAGAACAGAAATATCGTGATGGAACCTTCCTCCGTGTTCATCACTGAAAGTTCCACATCTAGGAGGGAAAAAGTATAGGTGGAAGTGGAGAAAATGGATTTTAAGGGACATTTTGCATCCGAGTTGATGGTATTTTTGCAGGAGCATTGTCACCAACTGAGTGTAGTTATCATCTCTTTTGTTGCCTAAAAATCCATGAATAACTCCCTTGAAGGGTTCCCAAACTTCCTTTCCTTTCCCCGCCAAAACTTGGTCAAATGCAGGATCCTTTACAAATTCTCGAATTTGTTGCCCGACAAAAATACCTTCCTTGACTTTGGCATCACTTAATTTCGGAAATTTCTCTCTTACGTACTTAAAGGCCTGTCCTTCTTGGTTCATACCTATGACAAAATATTTTATCAAACCCAGCTTAATATGCAGGGGTGGAAGAAGAACATCTTTTGGGTCCACGAGAGGCTCGGCAACAACATTTTTCTCGCTAGGGTTATGATTTCTTGCAGGCCAGTCTGCCTGAATATAATGTGATTTCCTATCCCTGCTGTCCCACATACATAAAAAGCAGCAATACTTCTTGTACCCCAGTTGTATTCCTAAGAGTACAGCAATGAGTTTTAGATCACCACAGATTTTCCACTTGCGTTGATGATATTCGATTGAGTCGAAGAGGGCTGTCATATTTGCATAAATCTCCTTCATGTGAACTCCATGACCAACAGGAATAGAAGGAAGACGGATGCCATTGTGAAGTAATACAGCTTTCAAACTAAGCTTGGAGGAGTCTATGAATAGCCTCCATTCAATTGGATCATGGTTCAAATTCAAACATTTCATCAAGCCATTAATGTCGCAGCAAACAAGATTGTTTTTCTTCTAAAAAAAGAGAAGCAGATCCCTGTGACGTTGTCTGTACTATGAGACCCTGACATCACGTTCGAGAAGATTCCATTGCTGTAGTCTAGACCCTAGAATTTCTGCCTTCTCCTTTGAGATCATTTAATTCCGCTTGACTTAGTCTGTGCTGTTTATCATCTTTTTCCCTCAAAATCAGGGTCTTGGGATGTGGAAGGCTTGTTGGGTTCTTCTTCTTTTCCCACACTGTCTTCATTTTCTACTTCAAATATACAATTTTCGTGGCATTTTTACAAATTTTACGCTTTAAAAACACTTCCAAACCAGAAGTTCTGCATTAATTACAGAAGAAACAATATGAAATTCACAGTGACAGCAACAATATCTATGTTTGTAACTTACAAACAGCTGAAGAACATTTGTGTTTTGTTATTTGACAGGTGTGCCAACTCCCAAAACAAAATGTCCCTCAAATTTCCCCCAAACTGAAAATGTTGACTCTAAAAAATGAAATGTCACTTTATCTACAAAGCAAGAGCTAATATGTCATTTTTATGGTGATTTTTGAATTCAGCAGGTGGAAATACATAAGAATTAGCTATTTTTGAGCAAGAAACATTTTCATTGTTGACCAGTGTAATTGCCAAAACGTCAGTACCGATAATTATAATAAATTTCTAAAATCGTCACTTTCTATAAAACATCAATTTTTCATTTAGAAAGTTAC
This sequence comes from Periplaneta americana, assembly GCF_040183065.1. Classification (NCBI taxonomy): domain Eukaryota; kingdom Metazoa; phylum Arthropoda; class Insecta; order Blattodea; family Blattidae; genus Periplaneta; species Periplaneta americana. The sequence goes on along the minus strand of NC_091126.1, from coordinate 66,143,987 downwards.
TTATTATTAGTGTACATTTCACACCACCTCATTCTAGTGCAGAAGCTCTACCTCCATATCCCCAAGTGCCTTTATGGCATGTGAAGGAGCTATCTTTATCATTATTAGTATCCATTCCAACTCCTACTTCATCTCGCAATTTCATAATAAGATATCGGCTTTGGTGATGGGGTTGAGCCTGATTCTAAACATTGTAAACATGTATTATGTTACCGAAAAATAGTTTTTAGAATTTAAAGTCTTGAAAATACATCAAATTTATATCAATGCATTATTCAATTTTATACATAAAAATCACATATATTTCAGATCATATACTCACAAACACAAAACAAAAGACAGGGATACAATACGCTTGTTTCAACCCAAGTGTTTAACGAGCACTGCTTTCAACCATAGTACTAATATCGGCCCTAGAATTTATAACAAATAAATAAAATAAATACGCACAACTATCCACCTCCAACCGTTTGAAATTTAAAAATGTATGTAAGCAATTTGTTATGAGTAGTTATTAATTTTTATGTTACTTTATTGTTACTTATGCATGTAAATTTATTATGTATCGAATCCTCCCCTGAGCACGAGAACACTCTTTTTAGTGGAGTGCTAGAATTTTGTAAATTTACAATTTCTTTCTATTGAATTTTTCTGGCAAGAAACATTATTATTATTATTATTATTATTATTATTATTATTATTATTATTATTACATACATACATACATACATACATACATACATACATACATACATACATACGTACATAAATATTCTGTTCATGGGCAGGTCTTTCATTGCAAACCCAGCATTATCCAATCTTTCCTACTTTCTGCCTTCCTCTTAGTCTCCGCATATGATCCACATAACTTGATGTCATCTACCACCTGATATATTCTTCTGCCCCTAACTCTTCTCCCATTCATCATTCCTTTCAGTGCATCCTTCAGTAGGCAGTTTCTTCTCAGCGATTGACTCAACCAATTCCTTTTTCTCTTTCTGATCAGTTTCAGCATAGTTCTTTCTTCACCCACTCTTTCCAACACAACTTCATTTCTTATTCTGTCTGTCCACTTCACACATGCATTCTTCTCCACATCCATATTTCAAATGCTTTTGGAGATTGATGGTACAATGCGTACAGCTTCTCAAAAAAGGTGGTATTATGTGTCACACCAGGAACTTCTTCAATTGCATTAGCAACTCCTAATTCAATTCTATCGCACAAGCAATGTCATTAAAAAAAACATATGAAGAGTTCGCGGGAAAAACAATGAATGTCACAGTTTTCTTGAGGTTGATGTCATTATCTAATTCAATGGATCACTGCGAAATTTAATGTTGTTCTTATGAAAAATGGTAAAAAGGAGAATTATCATCACGAATACAGTAATCCTTTCCTTTATTTTCTATACAAACAGCATTACATCTTGCAGTTATAGACTCAATTAGATCATTATCTAATCCTTAACAGAAATGTGATATTCATCGTTTTCCCGCGAACTCTTCATATTGTACTTTTTCTTGAGTCTCTCCAGAACACCTGAATTCCTACCTAGCATTACACTGCACCGTAACTGCATATTCCAACAAATTTCCACTCAAATAACTCGAAGAAAATCATGCAACGAGAGACATTTCTAAAGTTCAGCTTCTATTGTTTCTGCATCTGTTTTTAAAGTTCGAAAAAGGTGTATATATATATATATATATATATATATATATATATATATATCCATCATTAGACTCATCGATGAATACAGAGATTTAGAATTTCTTCAATATTATAAGTTTAGAATTCAGTGGTTGTCAAACACCACGAAATTGTGACGTAATAGAAAAATGCAACCCGCACACCACTATCGCAGGGCGAGGGGTATAGTCAGGTAATGCAGTGAATAACAGTACAGAGACGGACTGTGACCAAAAAACAATATAATATACTTGTACTTATTAACTACGCACACTTTTTTCCTGTTAACTTTTTATCCTCCTATTCATTATTTTTGTATTATTAATAAAATAAAATATATTTTCTTCATTATCATACAAAGAACGTGTAGTTTACATCAGCAGATATTTGAAATTAGAAAAACGTACCAGGTTGGTCACGAAGTTGTAAATTACACTACATACTTAAAAACAACGTCGAAGTATTTTACCCCGAGTAAGACATAGAAGCCGATACTTTTTATTGTTTGTTTATTAATGAAATATTCGATTTACAGGTAAGGGCGTGGTAGTCTTCAAAACAAGAAGAATAATGACAACGTACATTGTTCTTTTATACGTGATTTAAAATTTAAAAAAAATTAAGTATCTCATATTTTTTCCATCTGCACAAAAGAAATACCTTTCCTCCCATGCTCCTTAAAATTACGTTTTTACATATTATCTGTTTTCTGTTTGGGAAAAGACACCGAAACACATTATCCTACACACTTGTAAAATTACATGTGTACGTCCGCTACTGAGAAATGTCTTTACTTAGATCGAAGTGAAGGCTGTAAGCAGAGGGTGGGGGTATGATGCCATGGTTACGCTTGAGTGGAGACAAGGGTATGTGTCGCGACACAGCTTTTCGCGATCACTGGTTTAGATGAACAGATATATACTGTATATATATATTTTTTCCTAATACTGCGTGTTCAGGTTAAAGTGTGTCATGGCTTGCTGTATGCCGTCATGTGGCTAGCCGATGAGCCTAGAGAATTCAATCTTCCTACACTTCCGCAAAGGCGTATTACCCATGTGCCAGAGAAGTTGCCTGGCAAGTACGGCGTTCATTCTGAAGAGTACTTATCGATACGTACGGTATTGCCGGTAGTGGCAGGAATGTGAACTGTTTGGAAACACGTACTGTGGTGAGTTTTTTCTTTATGGGGAGAGGGTTAAGATGATTACTTACGTATTTGTTGACATTAACTTCGACGGTCAACATGGACACGGAGCATTTGATTTGTGTTGTGGAATGTTGCCCTTACCGATGATAAAAAATACCCTGCGTACGATTTGCCCGCGCAAAGTACAGTTCGAAAGAGGTTATGGTAGCACACAGACCGTACAGACCGCCATCTATTGCTACGACGTTCAAGTTATACCGTACACGTTCTCAAGTTCAGATTGAACGCCTTAAATAATAGGCAACTTCTCTGACATAAAAGCTGAAACTCGCTTCAAATCGCTGACTCACAACGTGACGTCATAACACACTTTGAAATGAACATCCAGTAGTATCTGCAATGCAGTCTATGATATTGGTACAACTGAATTTGCTGTGTAGAGTTTTGCCTATGTCCTACCCTTTTCAATCTTCAAACTCACATCCCTTGCTCGGATCTTCTCCTGAAGTGCGAACATTACCTGTCATTGCTAGACCGGGGGGCAAAGGCTAATTGGGATTTCCCGGTCTTTGATTGGGTCAAAAACCCTGATAGAACTGGTATTTAAACTTTGCGGTGAATTTCGGTGAAGTTCGATGGACCTAATTAGTCAAATCCACTCTCCTCACCTCCACCCTGGGATCTTTTAAGATGCGAAAGAGTGAGTGGTGTGCGGAAAGTAAAGGGAAGCTACCGCATTTACCTTTCCCAAGAAAAACTGCAAACACAAAGAGGAAGGCAGAAAATAGGAAAGACGAGAATGCTGGGTTTGCAGTGAAAGACCTGCCCTTGGGCAGAACTGTAAATTAAATTAATACTGTACCATACTGCAACACAATAAAAGTAGTGACGAGGATTTGAACCGGAGACGTTGATATCTAAATTCAAACGTTCTTCCGACTAACCTACGGGGATACAAGTAAAGACGCATACGCGAAAAAAATTGTTCCAAGACGTCCTGATGATTTGTGGAAGCTCGTCCAGTATGCCTGGGATGCTATGGCTGAGAACAGTCGCTATTTGAAAAGACTACTCGATTCCACGCCCACTCGACTGCAAGATGTGATCGAGAATATTGAATCGTGGCTTTTTGTTTTGTTTTTTAAACTTTTAACTGTTTGAATTTTCTAAGGCAGATGCCACGAAAAATATTTTAGTTCAGAATAAAATCTTTCCTTTCTTTCTATATGCAGCCACAATGTCATAATAAATAATGCTAAAGTCATGGCATTCATGAACCTGATGTTAATTACTAAAACAGTCATAAAAGACAGGAGCAATTATATTTTCTCTTTTTCTTAAAAACAAAGGAAAAAAAGATACAAAGCACTAGGTTGTGTGCCAACGCATGACCTCACGAATATCAGACCGAAACACTACCACTACTCTACAATAGTAACGTGCAGAACACTTCAATTATAACTGTAGATATCAGGCCACGTGGTCCTACAAAATGTAACATCGCCTGTCTCCGAATTGTAGCGAAGATACCCGAAGGGAACTTAGCTTCTAGAGAGCAGTCACTCTTTCTTTTGACAGCTGTACAAGTTTTTATTTTACAAAGAACATATATCAGTATCAAATAGATGTTTAAAAATGAAAAGCAAAGCCACTGGTGTGACTCAGACGGAAACGCGTTTTCCTGCTGATCTTGAGTTGCGCTCGGGCGTGAGTTCGATTCCCGCTAGGGCTGATTATCTGGTTAGGTTTTCTTCCGAGATTTTTCGCAACCTTAAGGTGAATGTTAGGTAATATGTGGCGAATCCTTGGCCTCATCTCACCAAATACTATCTTGCTATCGCCAATTCCATTGACATAAGTAACCTAGTAGTTGATACAGCGTCGTTAAATAACCCGTTAAAAAAGCAAACAAGAACATCTTAAAGAAACACAAGTTGGAAAAAAGAAAAGCGATGAGGAATGTAAAGCTGCAAAAAAAAAATAAGAAAAATTGTCACTTGAATGTTCATTGTTTTAGGGTTTTCTTCAGAATGACATTACTGTAAAAACAGTTGGTTTGTGAGTTACATTCAAATGAATATGTTGCATTACGTTTCATAATATTGTAAATTGTTTTTGGTGTTATGTGGAGCTGTAACATTGTATTATTAACTGTGGTTCGCAGTCACTAATTGCGCGTAAAATTGTAAATGGAAGTCTATTTCCATATTCTTTAACTGTAAATTATTTGTTTACTAAAAATTCATTTTTCATTATGGTTACGACAGTACTATTAATTATAGTTGGACCTAAATGAATTCTCCTGAAATGTAAATATATTGTATTTAATAATATTGTAAATTATTTTGTTTTGTAAAGTAATTGTAATGTAGTGTATTATGTAATATGTATAATTCATTACACTTCTGAAATGTAAATTGTTTTGCGTTGTGTAGAGTGGCATAATTAATTATGGTTAGGCTTAAATACTTTGTCTAAAAGTAAGTAAATATATTTCTTCCACTGTAGGCAGTGAAGTAATCCAAAGCATGTCAAATATATTATTTTCCTTAGCCTATTATTCAATAATGATGATGATGATGATGATTATGGTAATAACAACAACAATAATAATAATAATAATAATAATAATAATAATAATAATAATAATACTGCATTCCCTCCATTGCAGGTTATAATCTATAATGAATGAATCCTAACGCACATAAAATATATTTTCCTTACTATTTAATAATAATAATAATAATAATAATAATAATAATAATAATAATAACAATAATAATAATAGTAATAATAATAACACACGATGATGTTAAACATATGTTTCATTTAAATTTGTAATTAAATTACATATGTATACATATACTGTATATTGAGGATTTATGATGCCAAACAATAGTACGTCGCCTCCTGTATATTACTAACAGTAACCATACCATTTTAGTTTCAATAAATTAGTGTTTTAGAACATGTTCATTATTTCTATGATTGTTGTATTAAACATGCGAAAAATGCATGAGTATAATGACAGAGAATGACATCTCAGGCTCTGAGTATGATCAGCGACTAGTCTAGGAATTACGTCACGAGCTCCTCTGTGAGTGTTTGGCCCGGATTGAGAGAACGTCTCCTCTCAAAAGGCCTTGACCAGAGCTATATTTTTAACGCGAAAAAATTATTTGTATTTGTGGTTTGAGATATGTACAGCTTTAGTGTTAACTATAGTTTTCATCTATGACAATATTAATTTTCTCAAGTAATTTCACGAATTTTACGTTTTCTTACTGAAGTCTTAATTTGCGTGATAAGCACGAAAAATATTGTACTTATTCTTTTTTTTTTTTTTCGGTTTTCTTTATTTTGACAGTAAATGATATCTAGTTTTGCGTGGATATATTTGAAACATATTTAAACCTTTCCACTTTCTCTTATTCATACAGGGTGTATCTATATACTCGTATGTGTCCATAAATATGGGGACGTATTCCTGACACCAAAACATAACAAAAAGTTTATATGAATATGGGTCCGCAAACCCTTCATTAGGGAGTTATGAAAGGAATTCCCTGTAGTGAACCCTGATTATGTAATTCACCTCAAACTTGCATCTTTCCTACTTTCTTCATTACAATTTGGTCATGACATTAATTGTTTTGTTTTGTCTGATTGCCTTTTGTTCTGTTTTGTGTTAGTCACAGTAACATTCATCATATTTCACATCACAAGATGTACCGGTATTCAGTGGGAGAAATGACGGATATGCACTAAATTTATGGCCTAGCAGATGGGAATACCGTAGTAAATTTGATCAAATCCGTAACATCCCAGGACATTTGCATGGAACGCAGGCTCAGGGCATGCACAGAAGCGGGAGGAGGTCACTTTGAGCAATTTTTGTAAGTGTGTGTTGTTAAATGTATCACATGTGCCATTACCGATAAACCCATAACTCCCTAACGAAGGGTTTGCGGACCCATGTTCATATGAACTTTTTGTTATGGTTTGGTGTCAGGAATACGCCCCCACATTTATGGACACATATATAGATACACTCTGTATATGACGAGACTGGTGAAAAGTACTTTTGCCTGCCAGTTAATAGCTTAACCACCCCATGGGAATATTTCTTTCGGCCTGTATGAACATAAGAAGGACTTAATGGTACTCCACATGAGTGTTTGTCAAACAACTCCTCATATTTCAGCAGTACTGTACTCCAAACAATGAATCTAGGTTTAACAGTTAGTTCCCAAAGTAAAGTGATAGTGTGAAAAATCGAAATAAGTACGTTTTCTCGAGTGGTGGAATATGGTAGCCTTGGGTTTTATTTAAGCGATAATAATGATGTGGTTACAAGAGGTCTTCAACGAAATCGGGAAAAAGTAGAGCTTGTTGCATGTTGCAGTTTGTCATGTCATCTATTTGGAGTTAACAGTAAGTTAAAGTAAAAATATTGTTTCCATTTAATTCGAGAAAAATTCGTTCCGGCACCGGGAATCGAACCCGGGACCTCTCAGCTCTACGCTCTGAGTGCTCTTTCCAACTGAGCTATGCCGGGACATTACGAGAGGCGTTCGGCCGTCACCGTGGATCGTGTCTCGGCATAGCTCAGTTGGAAAGAGCACTCAGAGCGTAGAGCTGAGAGGTCCCGGGTTCGATTCCCGGTGCCGGAACGAATTTTTCTTGAATTAAATGGTGATAATACACATTGGCTACTTCATAGTAGTCGTGTAATAATCAATGAGGTAGGCGAGACCTCATATATAATGAATATGTGATGTAAAAATATTGTGTTAGGCAATATTTCACTACATTTTACCATCCATAAGTCTTCAACTAAATAATAGGCTAAACTAGAGCTGAGGTACCGTCGTTCCCTTCGTACTTCGCTTACGCACCTTGCATATACGAATCTGACAGGTTAGGTTCACTTCACTTCCCATTTAACGACACTGTTGCCAACCTAGTTGAGCGAGGTTAAGTTTGGTTAGTTTAGGCTTTTGTTATTCTTTGCATATACGATCAACTGCATCTCCACAAAAAAAAATCCCTTACAAATTCAACGATTTTTCACTTCCAAAATCACCAGAACTACCTCAGCGCTATTTGCACCAAGTGTTTTTATTCTCCTTCTCAAGATACAGTAGTTGGCTTAAACAGTTTATACAAACCTCTACATTATTTTGGAGGAAAATAAAAAAATAAAATAAAACTGTCAACAAATATATTTACGACAAACTACATTTTAGTTGTCTTGCTTAATCGGCCGTTTACACGATATCCTGCAATATTAACAGTACACGTCAGTAAATAACTATCTACACTACGTGGTTTGTTGTAATAAATACCTGTCATCACTATTCTTCATTCTGGGTATTTTCGTCATCACCATTATCATCTCACTCTCACTTCTCCATACACAATCGTGGACTGTTCCATCCAGCTGACTGGAAATGCTACACTTTTGGAAACGCTTTTCAGGAGGGAGCGATATGTGTGCCCATGCAAAACGTATCTATCGACAATATAAGACGCACACAACTATACACTTATCACGTGAACTTGATTCCGACACATGAACTGCTAATGCAAACGCCATTTAACAATGTCACGAATTGAAATACCCGCGCGGGAAGACAATGACATGCGCAACAAGGAATTGCGCGGGAGGAAAGTAGGGCAATGTTGCCAACTTCATTTAGAATAAGACGCGCACCCGTACCACAGTCGACTATATAGTCACGAAGCTTGAGTTTTGAGGGTGCTAGAAACAATAGACTGTGACGGTACTATTTTGCATTGCCTGTAATGAGGCGATATTAGCTATCCTAGTGGTGAGCAACTATGTAATGTTTGCCTATTTACTACATATTGAGCTTCGCGACTGTATATACTAGATTGTGCCCGTACTGTTTACGTGTATGTTTAGGGAAAAAAAATTGCGCGGAGTATTTGAGAAATACAGTAAATACTGTAGCAATCAGTGCAGAAATACTTTTAGTGATATTGAAGAATAAAACGATTTATAAAGAATCAATGAGAATAAAGTATTCATACCTAATATTAGTCTTCGTTGGAAAAAAAATTGCACTGAACGAACACGTACATTTTTAGGTTGTTAAAGTCAATCGCTGTTGTCAGAAAATATATTGTTATACCTGGAGAAACTCTACCAAATGAAGGACTGTGACGTGTTACCAAACTGTGTGGATTTTGTGTGGAATTCTCACACCTATAAGCCCATTAAATTTTGGAGTTAATTAAAATTTTTTTTTTGTTTTAGTTGGTTATTTAACGACGCTGTATCAACTACTAGGTTATTTAGTATCGATGAGATTGGTGATAGCGAGATGGTATTTGGTGAGATGAGGCCGAGAATTCGCCCTAGATTACCTGGCATTCACCTTATGGTTGGGGACAACCTCGGAAAAAACCCAACCAGGTAATCAGCCCACGCGGGGATCGAACCCAGACCCAAGCGCAACTACAGACCAGCAGGCAAGCGCCTTAACCGACTGAGCCACGCTGGTGGCTTAAAAATAAATGTGCATATGGGAATACCAGTACAGTTGTCTCTAGAGTAGCTGTGGGTGGATTATCTAAACCACATTTAATCTGTAGCTTGGATTTTGTCACTCTGTTTGAAGGTTTTTGACCCTTTCTTTATCGATTTTCTGCCAGGCTTTCAAAGTTCTGAGTAACAAGGAAATACTGGATACTGCTCATAGACTTGGACAGCCGCCTGACAACGAACTTGAGGGGGGGTGGTGTCTGCTTGGAGAACAAATTTTTTACTGCTATGGGTCATGTTGAGAGGGTGGGTAAGAAAGTAACAATAAGCTCAGTCACTTGTCTGGTTTTCTCTGTCCCTCTAATCTGCTCCGTGTACGACCAGTAACAAATGTATTTACTATTATATAAGCAGTTTAATATGCACCGTATTTAAACAAATAATAATGAATATAAATAAATAGATAAATAATTTATACGCATAATACAGACATAAGTTTGAACACTGTATTAACATTTTCACATAATGGAAGTTAGGGCTATTTCTAAAAGTACTGTAGTGATAATATAAAAGTGTGAATACTGGAAGGACATTAAACCAGCATTGGATGCAGAAAGCTATGTAATTACACTCCATTAATTGAAGGGCTCAGAGCCATAGGCGACTAACACACAATTACAAAATGAGTAAATAAGAGTTAATATTAAGAGGATCCTGCCAAAATTGATTGGTTTAACAATTTATTTTAATTGGTCTATATTGAATAAATACAAAAAAATATCATGAATCTATAACAACAATGTATAGTTTTGAAAAAAGGCTTAATAATGAACAATACAAAATTCTGGGTTGATCACCTTTGGCTCTGAGCCCTTCAATTAACATACATGTTTATTCTACATGATTATAGTGCACAAAAATGTATTGTAAAGTCATGATTGTGTGGAATTTGGTTATTACACGGGTGGATTTTAGTGTTGCTAGTTTGGCAACACTGATTATATTACTTAAGGGCTGAGAGTATTTAAATTATTTACGGAAAGAATGGTATGACTGCTAGGAGAAATCACAGTGGGAGCAAATACAAGAGAACTATATATTTATTTAAGTCCTCTTGAGCAAATACAATGCAAGGGTTTGGGTTATTTGGAAGTGAAGAATACAAAGGATTAGACTTATTTGTTTTGCAAGCTGTAGCGTACCGATATTAAATTCTAGTTTTTGGTCTTTGGTTATAGCCTTCAAATCCGGCGTAAAATTCATAAAACACTTCTTGTTATCATTGTATTGTTTTTCTTATCCTTGAGTAGGTCTAGTATTTGAGTGGGTATCGCCTGCTTTTCCTCCTCCTTCTTTGGTGAAGTTAGTACTTGCTTTTCTGTGTTGTGTGTGTGCTCTGTGTCATTCCAATTTCTTCTCTTTAACTAAGTTATTAAGAAAAAGATTCTTTAGAGGTCCATGAAGAGGTGTATTGTGTTGCATCTAAAGGTGGCAGAATTAGAAGAGCGAACATCGTGGCTTTAGACAAGACTAATAGTAAAAACTTTATACTGGACCCAACTGTTAGATTTGAGATGAGCCAGACCCAACCATCTGAAGTCAACAAAGGGAAACAACAAATGTATGAGCCTACTATTCCGTATTTTCGAGAAAAATACCAGATGGAAGGCACCTGGGAAGTGCATGGTTTAATGATCAGAGCAAGGGACACCATCCCATAATTAACTGTTAACTCTTAAAAAATTTGGAACCTATGACATCATTCCTAAAATAATCACTTAAACCATTAAAGGGTCTGTGGCAATCCTGAAAAATTACTTATACTGAATATTATAATTTTCCTCCCTTTTTTTTTCCGTTAGTGTGTGATTGTAATAAATATATGTACGTATAATTTGTATTATTTCTGAAATTCATGTTCTATGTTCACGTAAAGTTGACTCATCTACTTATTGTAATCAGTTATTCTTGTATGCATATTATTCTATGTTTTTGGTACTCAGGATGCTTGGGCTGATGCCTTCATGATTGAAGCAAAAATGTTTCATATAAATGTATTAAAATATAAATACTAAATCACAGCTTGATTGCTGCGTGATATGATACAGCTTTAATCCATATTTTAAGTAATCATGCTTATCTCCTTTAATAGTCGTGATAATATTCAATGAGGGTGGCGAGACCTCATATAATGAATATGTGATGATCATGCTTATTTTAAGTGATCGTGCTTCATTTAATTTAGGATGCTTCCTGCTGTTGTTGTTATTATTATTATTATTATTATTATTAATTGTGTTTATTATTTATTGTCATTATTGAGTGTAATTAGTTACCACTGCCACCGGGTATATGCCCATTTGCAGTGTGAATAAATACACATACATACATACATACATACATACATACATACTCCCGGTAACACCAGAATTCACTGCCATTGTGACAGGTCACGGGAAAACCAATTCATATTTACACTGCTTCCATCTCAAAGATGATCCAGCCTGCACATGCCACAGAGGACAACAAACGGTGAACCATCTAATTTACGAATGTCCCAATATGACAAATCAAAGAACCATCCTCATAAAAGAGATATCACAAAATGGAGGAACCTGGCCAGTCACTGATCAGCAATTAACATCCAGGCACCTACGAGCATTTCGGAAATATATTCAATCCATGAACATCTAGAACAAACCATCACACCATAACTAAATAACTCAGCACATAATAACTCTCCAAAAAACAGAACAATAAAATAATAAGTATTCCAAAAACAATTGTATTCTATAAATAGCGTCACAAACGTATGTATTTATTATATGATCCCAATTGTAAATATCAAATTGTACATTTTGTAATGGTTGCATGTAATGTTGCTACTGTAATGGGGCATGCAGATGTATTCTCAATAAAATAAAAAAAATAAATAAATAAAAAAATACATACATGCATACATGCATACATGCATACATACATACATACATACATACATACATACATACATACATACAATGCTCGGTAACTTTCAGTGCTGGACCCTGGACTCATTTCACCGGCATTATCACCTTCATATCATTCAGACGCTAAATAACCTAGATTTTGATACAGCGTCGTAAAATAACCCAATAAAATAGAAAAAAAATACATACATACATACATACATACATAGTCAATTTCTCTTATCTTCTACTTTTAGTTAACACAAAACTACCAGGAATTTGGCAGACACAAAAGAAATGGTCACATGTTGGAAAGTTAAACCATATTTCAAAACACGAAGCCAGTGCCATGTAAAACAGCGACAGTGGATGAGCAAATACAATATTGAGAGAAAAAGATCCGAGTTATTGTTTTTAATTAATATCTGAAAGCTACCATGTAACTATTAATGCATTTTTCAGGCACGAATAAAAGAATAGAAAAATTCACTCTGCTTCCTGTGCAAATACTATTCAACAGACTGTAACTAGATACAGTGAAGGAAAGTTGTTCAAATTTGATTGCGGGCTTAAATGTAATTAAATACACTGACCGGCAAAAAAAAAACCGATCGCTTGAAAAAAATACTAAAAGTCAAGTTTAAATGTAAATTATGAAGTAACCCAAGAAATAACATAACTGTAATCATACTCAATTTAAAGATTACACTTTTATGAACTTGTGACACGTAAATTCACACCTTTCACTCCAATTTTGAGTCAATGACCGTCATATATTCATAAATCTACACTTTTGTTGAAATTTTGCAGAATTTTTCACTTAACTTTCAGCTGAACATTTGTTCATTAAACTTCACTGAAAATGATGTTGATGCACAAAACTTAAATTCACACTATCAATAACTGAAACAAACACTCAGTATCCGGTGTGTCCCCTTCTGGCCCTAATTACAGCTGCCATTCTCTCAGGTATGGTTTCGATTAAGGTTATGATGTCTCTCTGGTCGATATTGTCCCATTCCTCTTGGAGTGCAGCCCGCAGATCACCTAAGGACTCTGGAACAGGATTACGATCTCGGATACGTCTACCCAACCTATCCCAGAGATATTCTATAGAGTTTAGGTCGGGACTCCGAGCTGGCCAGTTGAGACGAACAATCTCCAATGCATCAAGATACTGTGATACGCAGCGCGCTGCATGTGGACGAGCATTGTCATGCATGAATATGAAATCATCGCCAATAAATGCAGCAAAGGGCATGACGTGATCGACGAGAATCTCGTTGATGTAGCGGTGAGCGTTGAGACTACCATTCTCGATGATCACCATTCCGTTCGGGCCTCCATGGAGATGCCGACCCACACCATCACAGAACCTCCAGCGAATGGCATCCTTGCATACAATATGCATACCTCTCTCCGTACCATCTGGGGATTTCAGGGAGAACCTGAACTCATCAGAGAACAGCACACTGCTCTACTGCTGCACAGTCCATTGGGCATGCTGATAAGCGAACTGAAGACTGTCGGCTCGGTGCTCTCTGGTCAGATCTGCTCCAGTAGCAGGTCGTCGTGATTGAAGATTTTGTTCTCCAAGGCATCATCGAACAGTCCTCTCGCTCACATTAACACCCCGCACATATTGTAGTCGATTCTGAGCTTCAACTGCTGTAGTGTGGCGGTTTCTTAGAACTGGCTGACGAGAAATCGATCATCTCGGGCTGAAGTCTTCCTTTTTCTGCCAGATCCAGGTCTTCTGGAGTAACTCTGTGTTTCCCGGAACCGTTTCACAGCCTCTTGCACCGTGGTGTATGGTGCGCCTATGGTAGCAGCGGCGTAATGGAGGCTGCATCCGTCATCAATGACAGCGACAGCTCTGGCAATGTCTTGGGGTGACAGAGGCATTGTCTGAACTATACTGGGTGTTCAGTTCAAAGTGTGTCTTGGCTCGCTGCATGCCGTCATGTGGCTAGCTGATGAGCCTAGAGAATTCAATCTTCCTACACTTCCGCAGCTCAGGTGTATAATCTAAGAGGCAGAGAAGTTGGCTAGCAAGTACGGCGTTCATTCTGAAGAGTACGTGCCGATACATACGGTAACGCCGGTAGTGGCAGGAATGTGAACTGTTTGGAAATACGTACTGTCGGGATATGGGGAGAGGGTTAAGACGATTACTTACGTCTTTGTTGACATTAACTTCGACGGTCAACATGGACACGGAGCATTTGATTTGTGTTGTGGAATGTTACCATACGCAACCGATGATAACAAATACCCTGCGTACGACTTGCCGGCGCAAAACACAGTTCGAAAGAGGTTATGGTAGCACACAGACCGTACAGACCGCCATCTGTTGCTACGACGTTCAAGTTATACCGTACACGTTCTCAAGTTCAGATTGAAGAACACCTTAAATAATAGGCAACTTCTCTAACATATAAACTGAAACTCGCTTCAAATCGGTGACCCAACAACAGTGACGTCATGACACACTTTGAAATGAACACCCAGTACTTACTGACGAAATGGCAAACAAACCATTTTCGACAGTTGTTATTCATTTCCAAAAAGGAAAGGAAGCAATAAAGCAATAAAACCTCTTCAATTGTTTATGATGACCTACCCCACATGTTCAGCACAGAAACACACTCCTTCGCTGTTAGGCGATAAACCGAATATTTATTGGTGTGAAAGGCGTGAATTTACATGCCAGAAGTCCATAAAAGTGTAATTTTTAAATTTAGTACGATAACAGTTATGTTATTTCTGAGATTACTTCATAATTTACATTTAAACTTGACTTTTAGTATATTTTTCAAGTGATCGGTTTTTTTTGCCGGTCAGTGTATATTTTGGATATCATATTCTTGTGTTTCATTTTTGTTTCCTTACAAAACTGTTGCATTCTTGAAAGTATATAGTAATGGATTATACTAACAATAATTTCTTTTCTATGTCTAACACACCAGAATGGAAGGTGAGCATTTTCTAAAATCTGAAACACAATGTCTTCATATTTATTTACATTATTACATATTAATCGTAAGCAAATAGGAGTAAGAGAGATAAATGAGGCATAATGGAAAATGTAAAATTCCGTAGTAAATTACTAATAGCATAGATGAATATAATAGGATACGAAACTGCAGGCACCACCATCCAACTTCACCTGGCCAAAATAACGAGAGCAGTGCTCGGTGTCATAGGTGGCAAATATTACAACTATGTGATGGGTAGATCCTCCAGTGTTCCCTTATCTATTAGGATTAGACAGTTAGATGAGAAGACAGATGGAAGCCAGAAACTTGCAAAAAAATCCAGGAAAATATTGTGCCTCTGGATGTAAATGTGTATAGTATATGCAACGTACATTATCCAGTATATGCAGTGATGATTATGGACACTGTTAAAATAGTTTTGTTGAATGTATTGTGAAATAGTAGATAGTAATATAATAATTTCGATTATCCAACTAATTTTTGCAGACTTCTCCAATGCACTGTAAACTAAATATCCAAAGAATAAAATTCTAATTATCTAATCTTTTGTTTTCTTTTATATTCCTTTTTGGTTGTATTTTATTAAGTCGTATCAGAAAGTAGTGCAAAATGAACAATATATTTCATCTTCCTGTTGGCCCCAATACGAATTTTCAGTGAAAGACTGGAGGAATAAAAATTTAAATGATTTATTTTAAATTGCGTGGTTTCAGAAGAGGAGATGTTTTATTACACGTCTTTATATTTTTCGCCATTTGGTGCACTGATAGATGCATGAAGTAATTAGTTACTCCTTTTGCCACTTGGTGTCCTGCTACATACATGGACAAAAGTTACCCGACAACCAAAACAGATGGCAGCAAGATCAATTTCTACATTAATACTTCTAGCATTTGAAACAAGAAAGTCAATAAGTTTTGCATCCTATTGTTATTCCATGCTAATACATTACTTTCTTATACTATTGGAACTTGAATTTTCTTCACACCTGATATCAGTGTTCCTTATAAACAACAGACTGGACATCTTCAGAGTATGCCAGAAAACAGATTACCCAAACAAGCACTATACGGACACCCAGGAGGAGTAAGAAGAAGAGGACACCCAAGGTTGAGATGCCTTCAGGACGTGAAGGATGATCCACAGAGAGTTGAATGTAGGAGATGGAGACAATGGACACAAGACAGAGACGAATGGCTTCAATTGATTGAGGAAGCCCAGGCTCTTTATGGATTGTAGTGCTACGTATGGATGAATAAACAACAGAATAAATTACATGATCGTAGCTACTTGAAAATTGTTACTCACAGCAGATTTTGAACAAGTTATCAAGATTTCAAATTGTCTTCACTTCTAATATATTACAGATAAAAATAAGATAGTGGTCTACAACAAAATATCACAGTTTAGTATATACAGTTGCGAAGCTCAATACTTACTAAATACGCAAACATAGACAGTTGAAATATGCATCCATAGATAGTTGCTCACCACCAGGATCGCTACTATCGCCTCATCACAGACTCTTTCCCTAGCAGACGATAAAATGTATTGTACTTTTGATATCGTGTTCTTTTGAAAAATTGACACCTTCCTTCCACTATTGAAATACGAAATACATAAGGTTTATATATTATTTTCATAAAGTATATATTATATTTTATAAACTCACCTTCCTGGATCTTTCGGAAGGATAACTCTGACCTCTTTTTCTTAGAATTTATAGTGCAACAAACGTCTCCTTGTCCCATATTATTACTCAAATTATTGTATTTCAGCCATTTACAGTTATTACAACCAATAACGAACATTTCACAGTTTACACAACTTTTCACAACAATGCGAAATACGGCACAGTCAATGCCTTTTCGATCTAGACCAAGCCGTAATATATGTTCGGGTTTTCTATTTCAGTGTATGGAACTCAGTGAATTATTATATTATAACTTTATTGCGTATCATAGCTAAGTTTTATTTAGTGTAATGTGTCATAAGTTCCCTTTACTTCTTGTTGCATAACAGCCTAAATGGAAGAAATAATTACAAAACTGTGTTATTTTAATGTGAAGAGAATTTTACATATTAACATAATCTTTTCGCATCAACATTTTAAGTTTAGAATGGAAGCTATTTTGAGGTTTAATAAAAAATAATTTATATTGTGATTTTAATATAGCACATCTACCTTCCTTGATAAAGACAGAAAATTTATCATACCACTCTTATGAAATTAGTGTACGTACGATTGTTACTTCGTCTCTTAGGTAGTAGATAGATACAATAATTCAATACTCAATTGTTGTATTAAAATACAGACAAATTGAATGTGCGAAGTATCATACATGACATTATGCTTAATTATAATGTATAATTGAGAATTTAGGAATATAAGAAATAGTAAACATAACCTATAATATTTCCATATGAATGGCAGGGCATTGGAGACCACTAAAATTAGAGAGAAAGGGGCAACTGGGACAGTAAACATAACCTATAATTTCAACATATCTAAATATTCGTGCAGTGCAACTGAAAATTATTGAATCGTGCATAAATGAATGTACAATAATTTCGCAATATTTAATCGAAACAAAGGCAGGTAGGTCTATTACACATACGAACAACGTAATTTTCACACCAAAAATAATATTACACCTTAACTTGCAAGGAATTATGTCTGAAGTGTCTCCTAATCATTGTTTTAAATTTTATTAATGCAATTACACTACATTTTAGAGAAATATATGTTACTTTTTATGCATTCCAATTAATTTATATGGCTGAAACGCCGCCCTTCGTGATCGGGTTAAGCAAGTCACATGGTATGCTTTACGGCCTGTATTAGATCACGATGCCAGTGACACAGTCTATTGTTCCTAGTACACACAGCGCTCCAAGCGGCTAGCAACTATCGCGAGAAATGCAAAAAATCATCCCAAGCTTCGCGACTGTATATACTAGACTGTGAAAATATGTAAACAGGATTCCGTATGTAGTGGCCCAGTTACCTTCATGTTTAGGACTTCATAACACAAAATATTTCCCAATTAATAAAATGAATAACAAAAATTTATTCTTATAAATAGATTCATGTACAATTTTTTTTTCAAATATGTACGAAGGATAAGATATTGCAACATATTTTCACATATATTTACAAAACAGTTTTCCAAATGTCTGTGAAGAAGACTGTATTGAAACTCACGATCGGTCTCTAGCAGTGTTACCAAAATAATCCTTTTCAGGTTGATCACCATTACAGTGTTCTCACGTAATCAAATAAAAGATGTTTTTACTGATGTCCACTTATGTCATTCCTATGGAATGACTTTCTGTTCATGGGATCTATGATGAAACACAAAGGAGATGCCTGCGTCCCAACACTGTTTCAGTACAAGATCCACCAATCCTCGCTTGTCAGCACAGTGGTTCCAACATGACAGATCAGATGTACAGTCAGTTCCTTCTGGAGGAGGTTTCACCTGTATTCTGTTGACACACCTTGTACAGCGAAATCTGGAATGAAATGAAATTATTCAAGAATACCAACATTCCTAAGATTTCTAACATTATATTGCTTGCAAAATATGCACACGATAACAGCACTGTAACAGAAATGTAAAAATAAAATGAATACATAAAAATAAATTAATGTAATTTAATTACACATACTTGCACATTATATATATGTTACAAAGGGATAAAATAATTTCTGTGTGAAGAAAAAATTTGTCCAATAAATTATTCGTGTTCACATTTCTTCAGGCCTGTTTCTTTCTTGAATCACAGCATTTCCATTACCACAGTTCACTACCAAATTAAATTATTAATCTCTCTCTATCTTAAGAATCTACAACACACAACACATAATATAAACGGAGAATTCCCCTTTAAAAATGATAGTTCTCCCATCTGCTTTCTGTTTAAGTAACCAGGAGACATTTAGCTTCTGAATAATTTTTGTGCGTAATTACCACTCTGCAGTGGACGAATTAAATACAGTTTCAATTTCATTTTCTACATATTAAAAATGAATAATTTAATCATTTTAACAAATTTTAAATAATCTTAGAATGTAGGCTTTCACGGCTGGTGTCAATAGGTTTGGTATTTTCCGGCTAAAGGGCCGTGGTCTGTTGGTAATACAACCAAACGTTGGGAAAAACGTAATACGGCGAACGCAAAGCTCTGCCCACGTCCCCTTTCCACTTTTCCCCTACAAGCTCACCACACACCGTAGTGGGAAAGAGTGGAAATAGGGGTTTAGGGTGGGGTGACATCTAGTGTAGGAAAGTGGAACAAAAAGAGTAACGACATCTACGAAGCAAAAGAGGAACTTCGTCCTGTCACTCTCTCTCTCCTCTCTCTCTTTCTCTCTCTCTCTCTCCAGCCTCTGTTCCTTGCTTAATGTCTCTCTCTTTTTTTTTTTTTTTTTTTTTACGACTTCGCAGGAGGGGAGATTCGATCCGAGAAAGTTCGTAACTAAACCTAAACGCATGCTTTTTGTTCACGCTTTAGACCTCTCGGCTACCGAGGCGAGTTGGGGGTAGAAGGGAAAATGAATCTATTTATGTTTAAGGGAACTGCCATAACGTATTGTAGAAGGGGACAATGACTGAATAGCGTGGGTAGAAACTGGTGGGCTTGTGAATGTCGCTTGGTAGGGGTTGACTACGGGGGTGGCTTCATTGTGTCCGTGTCCAACTTCGTGTACATACGTAAACACGTGTAGTGATGATCCGTACCGAAGACGTGTACTCATTACGAGTGTCCAACCTGTGGGAAAAAAAGCCTATTGTGTTACTTCGAGGACGTGCAAAGTTAACAGGTGAGTGTTGTTTAATGAAAACCACATTACATTGTGTTGTGTTGTGTCAGTACATGTTGTGGACAGTTGTCTAATGCGTATTGCATTGTGGTTGTGTACAGTTGTCTAATGCGTATTACATAGTGGTAGGCAGTGATCCATCAAAGCGGGACAGATAGTAGAGAGAGACTGTAGTGAGAGAGAGCATGCGAGCGAGATGCCAAGCGGAGCGGGTGGGGATAACTTCCCCTACTGGCGTTCGCCGTAATATGTTTTTGCCCAAACGTTTCGTCCACTACTCTGGTGGTACACGTGAGCGGAGAGATATGCTGTGTGTGTCAAGGACGACTAGTACTGAGACTGGTAGCATGTCAATATTTAAGGTGTGGGAGGGTTGTGGCTTATCATTGTCGCCACGGTCCACACCAGTGGCTTCAGTGTTCTGATTGGCTGTCACAGTGTCCAATAGGGATATCTTATGCAAAGTTTTACCGTTAGATGGCAGGAGCGTTCCATGCAGCACAACATGTTGTAGGGTTATATTATGTCATATGCTACAGTTGATTACGTTCTCCATCTTGTTGGTTTTCTGTGCGTGTCAAATTATATTTATAATTATTTTGTATAACCTAGTATATTTTAATATAATTCAGCATTTTCTTATATCATAATTTAATTTAAATTACAATATATAATAGCGTAAACTTGCATCATACTGAGCGATTCCCCTTAACAGATGGATGGAGAAATCTGCAGTATGCAGAATATAGATACGAGTAAACTGAATGTTCATGAACATAAATCAGAACTTTGAGAACGAGGTGCAGGAATGAAAAAATAGGAACTTTGTCGAAGATGAATATTACCTCTTTAATCATTAGTATTGTAAAAACAGGATATGCAGCCCCCAATGTGTCATTTTTTATAGGGAAGGGACTATCGAGTTTTAATTCCTCATATTTTTTTCTCTAATTGCAGAAAGATCAAATGCAATGTTTGATAAGATGATATAATATGATCGCAGTAGTATCACGATTATTCCTGTGTTTTGTAGGTTAAGAACATGCAGTTTTCAATACTATGTAGGATGATTTTGAAAATTTGAAGTAAAAACATGGTTTTAATTAGTTTACAGCACATTAAAAACATTATTCACGAAATGGATTTCACTATGGATCGTCCTGGATAATAGACATGCCAGTTAATCGAGAGTTTACTGCAGGCATAAAATGCTGGCTTAAACTACGGAGACTTCTAGAAATACTGAATATAATCTAAGCTAACATAGCTTGCTGTTGAAGTTGCATATGTTTTTATTAATTTTTCTTTTCCCTCCTCCAAAATGAAACTGGAGTCAGCAATTCCTTACTTGAAGTAGTTATGTTTAACTTTCGAGGCGCAATTTAATTGGTTAAATTTTTAAAGGTTTAAAGCATATATTCAGAATATTTCGGGACCTGAATGAAGACAAAAGGCTTTCCCTGGTTTTTAAATATAGGAACACAACAAAAATTTGGCATTTTGAGTTGTTTTTAAGAGTATTTATTGTACTAATACACTACGTAAATCCTCACTGTTTATATACCGGAAAACAAATGCACACACAAAGCGCATCCCTCAAAGTACACGCGCGCTATCTGCTGGTGCTAGTTCAGGATATCCCTATTGTCAGAGAAAGGGTTTGGTGTGTGTGCTTCTCAGTGCCGGGTACCAAGCTTTGTTGACCTTGAGTCCTTCTTCCTTACTCCTCATATGTCGGAGGAACTTAAAAAAAAAACATTGAAATAGAAATTCGTTCTATTAGTGCACAGTAATTGAGATGTGTGAAGGAGAGTCTCTTAATGATGATGTTAATTATGTATTACACAAAATGGGCAACACTTCCAGCAGCTACTGTGAAGAGGGTGGGTACTGAATATTATTAATGTAACATAAGACCTAAGTTTCAATCCAGCAAAGCACCAGGAATTTGTAGATGCAAGCAGTGGCAGTAGCAGCAAAATCTTGCAACTGGTCTGCCAACACAAACACCAGGAATTTTCACTGGGACTCAAGTATTATAACCGACCTGAAATATTCATAACTTAACAATATCGAAGAATAAACATTTTACTGGCAATGCTGCTAAATGCAGAAATTATCGATGATAACAATGACATCAACAACAATTTTAATAAAAACTTCATCAGTCAGTGTTATACTATAAAGAAGTGTCATCCTCAATAGGCTAGTGATTGCTGGCTTGATTATAGATTCAAGTATTATGCATTCATATCTGGACAAGAGTGATGGATTTTTCTAACAGAAAATTCAAAGTAAAATCTACACGAAAATTTTGAGCCCTGTATCAGAAAGTCTATGGCATATAAAAACCTTACAACAGTCGGCGGATTAAGGTACGGTCACACATCACTACTTTTGCTGCGCAACTTTTGTACTGCAGCTGCAAAAGTTGCGTGTCGTGTTCACACGTAAGCCAAAAGTAGCGCGCTGCACGCTACTTTTCGTGCTGCGCAACCAGAGTGCAGCAAAAGTTGCAACTGGAGGTTGTGAGTCTGTTCACACACAAAGCGCTACTTTTGCAGCCACAGTCATGCTGCAGATTTCCATCTCCGTGTTGACTTCTCAATATACATTTTGTGGTTATGTTCGCATTATTAAGAAACTCATGTGAAAGCTTCCTTATCTATTATTTGCTTTTCTGCCCTAACTAGTATTCAGAAATTGGCATTATTTTTACTATAAAGCTTTTAAAAACGCCTATATAATTAAATGATAACCAACACCATATTCACGTAATCAATGTTGGCAACCCTCCTGTTTGAAACTACGCTACAGAAAATTAAAAAAATGAATTATATCGTCAGCAAATATGCTCAGACTGTGTTGTGCATTTAATAACTGTTACAAATAATTAATTTCCATCACCTCTAACATTAAAATACATCCAAACAATAAAAGTATCATTGGCACATATGTGTGGCAACACTGGTCGCAACTGCAGCAAAAGTTTCAACAAAACTGATATCAAAAATGCTGCGGCTGCAACCCTGAGAACCCTGCTCACACGTCGCTACTTTGAAGCTGCGCGCAGCATGGAAAAGTAGTGAGCAGCAGGTTCGGCAGCCGCTACTTTTCAGGTTGCACCATTGTTCACACGTCGCAGTACGAGAGTTGCGCAGTTTTTTCTACTGCAGCGCTGCAAAAGTAGCGACATGTGATCGTACCTTTAATGTCACAAAGGAAGTTCTCAAAACAACCATTCTATCATAATTCACATTTCTTACTTTTAGGTACAGAAGGCTCTGCTAGTTGAATTCCGATGATGCCTTGTGATATTAGAAAGTAGGTATGATATGAAAATCTTTCCACCAATACTTTGGTACTGCAGTTTTCGTAGATAATCAGTTTCACAGATCTCTTCAATATTCTGTAGCTAACAATAACTGAATACTGTATATGCATGTATGCATAAGATGCAAAAGGGAAGAGGAGGAAAGATATTTAAAGCAGCTTACTTGCTATGGGTGTCACTAAGTGTGTCTGTTTCTAACTTGAAGAGATCCCGAAGATCAGCCAGTGAAAAATGTCTTGCAACATCCTCTTCATTGTCTACAACACTAGAACTCAGGGCCTTCTTATGTGCTTGTCGCTGGAAAATCTTCTCTTCTATCGTCCCAGTCTGCAAAAGAACAATTTTTCACGTCAACAATTTAAATATGACAATGCATTTCGCCCAAAATTACACCTCGAAATTTCAAATTACAGTCCCAAAAAGCCAGCCAGGTCCATGTTAAGATGTAAGTTTGAGAACTGCAGAATACCGCTTACAACTGGTTTATATTTGACTGGTCAGAGAACATCTGACAAGTTAGAGCTTCATATCGAATGTTCAACCTTCAACTGGTTTACCTTAATGTTTTGCAGGCTAGACAGGACACTGACATTTTCTGAGTACACAAACGGAGTAACAATTGAAGGAAATTTACTATGTGCAATTTAAAAAATTTATTTGCTTGATACAGGCATACAATTGATTGGAGCGTCAATATACTTCTCTTTCTAACTAATATATAAATGAACAGACAGACACTGGTAACAACAAAGGAAATAAGTGTAATGCATAATATGAAGTCTGGTGTGTAAAGAAATACAAGAATAGAATAAATTAAAATTACTTATTAAATAGAAGAGCAAATAAGTACATGCATTCTATTGTTATGTTTACACTTTAAACTCAAAATGTATACCTCTAAAACAGTAGTTGTTAATATATAATTCCTTTTAATTATTCCAAGCAGATGCATTATTATTTCATTAATAAATCATTTTTTAAGAAGATATAGTGTTATTAACAAAAAGAAAAATATTCTCAAACTCTAATGCTTGTACATTCATGATACATGTTGTTACTCTTGATGATACCCAACTGCAATATCTGATGAATGAATTAATCAATCAATGAATAAATTAATAAATCAATTAATTAATTAATGAACAGATCAGTGAATCAAAGAATCAATCAATGAATCCATGGATGAATGAATCAATGAGTCGATGGTTGGTAATTGATTGAATGTAGTGAGAGAGGAAGAATTATCAATTAAATGGTAGGCCTACACGATGATAAATGCGTCCTTACAAGGGCATGACTCAATGTGGTTTGCCTTTGCCGTCCACCCACAAAGAGTGAGAAACAACTCGAATACTCGTTGAACCGAACACTGAGACATTCCAGGAGACGGAAGAAAAAAATTATGGTTTATTTAACGACGCTCGCAACTGCAGAGGTCATATCAGCATCGCCGCTGTGTCGAAATTTTGTCCTGCAGGAGTTCTTTTACATGCAAGTAAATCTACTGCCATGAGCCTGTAGCATTTAAACACACTTAAATGCCATCGACCTGGGCCGGGATCGAACCCGCAACCTCGAGCATAGAAGGCCAGCGCTATACCAACTACGCGACGAGACGGAAGAGCTTTGCATACTGACTACAGCACCAGGTGTTCAATAGCAATATATAATTTCTATTTTCGTAACAGGTTTTGCACAACTTTAATCTGAGTGACAATCTGAGACATGTATACCTTTGCCAAGTTAATAAAAAATCTACTCTTATACATATAAGGCTCTAAAGTCTCTACAACCCAAAGAGTTTTAACAGCAGACATCACTTAATCATCATCATCATCATCCAAACATGTATTAGACCAGGTGGTCTGTTACGGTCTCACATCAGTTCAAGTGATAGTGATGCGAAAACAGCCTCTCCTATCCAAGTCATCTTCACTTTCCAGTGGTCACCCTGTTCTTACAAATGAGACTTTGACGAACTGAGAATCAGTGGTGTAACTATACAGTGAAACCTCTCTTTACGGACACTCCTCATATACGGACAGATTTTTATGTCCCAACTGACATACTGTAATAGCCTAAAGAAATAATGATAAATTAAATTCTCGTCTACGGACACTCTTAGGCACGGACACAGACAGGTGTTTCACAGTCCTAAAGCTTGCTTTACCTCTTGACTGCGGACAGAACTTGGATTTCAAGACCTAATGTGTTACAATAACGGAAAATTTAGTTTTGAGAACTGTACAGAAATTCCTTAACATGAAAGAAGACAATAAGGGTCTTGTAGGCTACCACTAGCCTAGCTGGCTACACCTTGTTGTTAGGTGGAAGCAGGTGGATAATCAAAATCATAAAATTTAACCTGTCTGATGGGGCCAAGGTTTTCGCGATCGTGAAATTGTATTCGAGAGATGATGGGGTTAGCAGGATTATTCTCTTCACTTCAATCGGTTGTTGTGTTTCGAGAGTCATGACACCTGAATGTAAAGATTAAGTTGAAAACTGTAAATTACAGTACTGCATAACTGTAGACCTAGAATAAAATTGCAGGGCACAGTACCGTATTTTTCTTTTTCAGTTTTATCTACTGTAGTTCAGAGTTGCAAAGAATTTACTGTAGTACTGTATACTGTATTTAGAATTAAACTACAGTAATATATTTCATTTAAAGCGTGAAGGGATACATAATGCATATTATAAATTTACTGTTAGATTGGGGAGCCTCCCTCCCAATAAAGGACACCTTCCAGATGCGGACAGATTGTTACGTCCCTTCGATGTCCGTAAATGAGAGGTTTCACTGTAATATCCAAAACAAAGGAACTGCTGTTCTCCAAGCCTGTCTAGAGGCTTAAAGGTAGCAACCCTACTGCTAGAGTTGCTCCTTATGTTGGCCAGCACCCCACTGGGAGGACTTTTACTTGCTTTCAAGCCTCACAACTGACATCACTTAATAAGCATTATAATTAAAGCTAAGTAGAAAATGAACTGAAGAAGTCAACCCGTAAACACGTTTTGGTGTTTCGATACATGACAAGAGCCCAATTTTCCGACTGTAAGCATTTCAAGTGTTAAGACTTTCAGTTCTGAATGAAGTTGTATTCATTAGGTCTTCTGTTATTTTTTTTTTTTTTTGTAAATTTCGCTCTACTTCACAGTTTGCAGGACAATAATGCAAATTCAAATTATATTTAAGCCCAACTTCTACTAGATTCATCAATATCTAACATATTAAACTCTGGATATGTTATTTTCTGTAAGAAAAAATAACAAGTTACTGAAAACAAGTGCCCTAATTTGACAGAGAACTGCTATATGAATGTGACAGAAATGTTTGTGGTGCACATTTTAAAATTAAATGACAAAAGCGCATCTGTAATATATAGCCAGTCAGATACAATGGGACTTGACCAGTATCAAAGTCTCAAACTATGCAGAAAATACAGCCAGAATATTTTTTGTGCCAGTGAAATGAGTACTTGCTACTGGCATACTTCAGGGGTAACGAGCTTGTCTTCGGTCCAAGGATGCACTCAGATGTGTGTTTGAATCTTGCTTGGTTATATAAGATTTTGGGATTTTCCCCCGAGGTTTTCCCCATTGTGAGAGAATGTCAAGAAATCCATACCAAATTCTTGGTCTCATCTCACTATCACAAATTGCACCAGTAGTAGAGACCTCATAGTTGATACAGCATCATTAACCCTAGCATTACCAAGGTTGGGAAAAAATTGCCCACCCTTTTTATTACCGATCTAAAATTTTTTGCAATTTATAAATGAAATCTGACAGTTTTTACTCTCCCTCTATTTGTTTCTAACATGATAAAGTATAAATGTACACATCTGTTCTGTTTTAGATTTGAAATATAACAGACTAATAACTTAAGTATTTGTTCGTGGGCAGATTTTACCCACCCTTGGTATTTCATGTGACCTACATTTTTAAACATTTCCAAGTTTGAATTCTGTGATTTTTGTCCATTGTTGTAACTGTTTTCAGTGCAGTTAAAGTCGTTGATTTTTACAATTCTTCACTTTGCCAGGTTTTTGCAGTGTGAAAGTTTGAGTTAGTAAATTGGTAATTTATTGGTGTTTATTCAAATCTAGTTGTATTCAGGGATACAAAACATGACTTGTTTTAGGGATAATAGTAGGCCTAATGTTTTGGGTGAAAGTGAGATTATAGTGTTATTGGAAACTGTTTTACCGGCGGAGTTGGAGAAAGAAAGTGGCAGTGAGAAATATAATACAGAACTGGTTGGTGAAGGTGAATCAAGTTCTATTTGAAGTTCTAGCTGTCAACAAGAAAACTGTTCACAATGCCACCAAAACGAATACCACATGTGGAAATTGTGAACTTAACTTATGTAAAAAAAACATTCCAATACTAAAACTGAGTGTGCTGGAGCATTTTGCTAAATAAAAATGACGTAGAATCACTGGAATGAGAAACTAATGTGTATTTTTTAAAGTCATGTACAAATTTTTGGTGATAAAATTTAATTGAATGGATTGCAAATCTTTGAAAAAGAAGGTAGTTGTTCAGTTATAATAAAATAACACAATTTTTTGTTACATTATAAGTAATATATTTTAATTTAAATTGGTGGCAATTCTTGGCCAACCTTGGTAATCCACATCACAAGAAATATCTTGATAATGCTAGGGTTAATGAACAGATAAAAAGTGGCTACTCTTAACAATTTACTCATTATGTCACAAGTAATCATTTGAATTTGCATTGCTCTATTTTCAGATTTGTAACTCTTCTTGTCAGTTTATACATAACACTACATGACATGACATAATGTATTATATATATTATTTTATATGTGTGGACTTCGGTCCTACGTTCATAGACTCTATGACGTAGTGCAGAGGGCGGCCACTAGAGGGAACCCAAGAGTTGGAACTTAAACTGAGACGATTCTGTCCGACACCGGGATGGGTATCTGGTGTGGCTTAGTGGATAAAGCATCAGCACATAGAGCTGAAAACCCGGATTCAAGTCCAGGTGCCAGAGAGAATTTTTCTCCGTTCCATTACTCTTTCATCGTATAATGTATTATGCCACTGATGTTAGAATGCTAGGTAAGAATCTTAATTAGCAAAATGAAATGTTATGTAGACAAGGAACGGCCAGTAAATTTTTCCTGGAGTCCTCTTATTCATGCACAGGGGATCTTTCATATGCCATAAATTTACAGGAGACCCTTAGCTTTACTTCCATTTTGAAGCAAGCTATGTGCTGACTGTTAAGTATGGAACAACTCCATTTCTTTCCAGCTTCATGTTTCTACGTTTTTGTAGCATCTAGTGCAATGTTATCTATTTTTTGGTAATTTTTCCGAAAATAAGGTTTTATGACATAACTGTCTTTCAGTATACAGTAGAACATTGTAAAGAATTGAAATCAAAGATGTACAAAGACAGTAAAGGTGATTACTTTCATGTGATGCATCCCTGGGTAGTGAAAAATGATCTGTAGATCTGATAGATATGATATATTTATTCTGGCTACAAGTTTCTAAATGGAATACCACTGAAAGAAGAAAATTTTATAGAACATTACAGCTTACACATAGAAGTCTATATATGTAGCACTGTTTGCGCTGTCCATCTCTCCAGACTCTCGCCATGGCTTGGTCATCATTTGCAGGATTCCAGTCGGGATCAAACATGACTAGTCTATTGGCACCGATTAGATTGAGACCACAGCCACCTGCTTTAGAACTCAACATGAAAATGAAGTCCGAACTGAGAGGGTCATTGAATTTCTCAACCACCTGTAACAAATGCAGAGATGTATGAAACTACTGCCTCTACTACAGCCAAAATAAAAGAGAAATTCAAATTAAATACAGTAAAACTACTATACATTCTTATTTAAAATGTAAAAAATTATCTTACAAACACTGATCTGACAAGTTTGCTCCATATTAGTCTTAAATGGGGATGGAAATTCGGTTGCAATATCCTGTATGTGAAAAATGTTATTTCAATAGTGGAAGTCTTTATGAAGGCGCCTTCACATGTATTGCTATTCAAGGACATTCTACCAAATGTCTCTCTCCTACCAGAGCCAGTGCTGACCGAATAGAACACCTGGGTCAAAGCAGCAATCTACTATGAAACATAAAGTTTGCTCAATAACTTCTTGTGGCATCGAAGCAGCTGCAGCTGCTCAGGGACGACTGGATGAAATTCGCCATGGAGAATACAGAAAAACATGTGGTGTATTGCCACAAACAACAGTAAAATTTTGTATTCCACAAATTGTATTTTTAGTCAAATACAGTATAGGAGAAGATTGCACAAAAAATAATTACTTCTTTGTACATAAATTGCACCTAAAATGGGATATTTGCTAAAATTAAAATTATTAATTTTATATAAATTCCTAAAAGTCCTAAATTGGATTTTATAAAGTCCTAAATCTCTCTCTCTCTTTTTTTTTTAAACCTAAAAATTCGTTCCCTACTAATAACATCTGAAATAGCATTTGAAGACTATATGGGGAGAACAAGTCAAGTCAATCTAGTAAAATTTTCACATGAGGAATTTATAACTTCATAGTTAAGCCAACTTTGAGCCTATAATACAGTACATAAATTTATAAATTATAACACGTATCCTTTAAAGAATGTACATTTATTTTAAGAAAATCTTAGCTGCTTAGAGCTAAGGCTGATTGATATACTGTACTATAGTCCCGACGCTGTTATTTCCAGCATGACTCCGCCCCTTTGCTTACGTCTTAGAAAGTAAAGGCTCTATAAAGTCTACTAGTAGTAGGTAGGTAGTATCGTTTGCCATTTTTGTTCTCACATTGCCGAGCTACCATACGAGGAATCTATTTGCCACACCGTTAAACATTATCATGTCGTAGCTCCTATGATAATAAATCAAACGCAATGTAATTCAGCAAATAATTGAGCGGCAAATAACGTCTTCGTGTGCTTTCTGCGAACGCCAAAAAAAGAGCTAAAATGGCTGGCGATTATATTAAGTATTTATCGAGCCTTAAGAAATGAATCACAAGACGCACACGTTTAAATGTAGCCGACCTCCAACGCGATTGGCTGCCGGAAATTAGAGCGATGGGACTATACATTTCAAACTTCAATCCAGAAGATTTTGCAACATTGAATTACTTTGTTCTTCCAGTGTGATCTTCATTTAATAACATGTGATTATTTTACGAAAAGAAAGTTATTTTGGACTGCTTGTTCCTAAAAAATAAACTATGTCCTCGAATTGTGATAACTGTTTCATAATTTGTTCAGTTCCGTAACAGTGTGTTACCAAAATATTTCACTGTTTCTAAAATAGTAACATCATCATTAAGGGACATAAAATTGGTGGGGAAACCATCAGCAGCTTCGAATTTCCATTAAATTCAAAGTTGGCCGCAACTTAACAATGAACACAAGCTGCATTTTTGCATTCTTACATGTTCACAGCAAACCTAATTTCGAGAAAAATTGATTCAGAACATATATATGAAGTTTAGTATCTCCTGAGGTTTAAAATACGATTGTATAAGTGCAAAAAATGTATAACCAATTAAATTAACATGTAAGTATAGGAAATTTGCTGCAACATAAAAAATAACGTGCAATTGTAAAAAATGTAAAAGTGTGACACATATAAAAGAAGTTTTTACAAAGATACTGAGGAACAGATATACAGCAAGTCAGCTTATCGGCTCAGTTAGCGAATTTTTTTCAAGTTTAACAAGGCCTCTCAGAAGTGCTGATAATGGAGATATCATTAACTAATGCTTAATAATGTCTGCAAAATAATTTTGGCCTAACCTAATGAAAATGTATCAGTCAGTTGTCATGTCATACAGCACTGAGATGCAGAAATAAGCATGTTTTGCTTATGGAGCGTATAAGTTGATTTATGAGCAGATAAAAATAAAAAGTAAATCCATGGTGCTACAGCCCATGAAGGGCCAAGACCAACTAGCCGGCTGCTGACCTCACGTCCACATGCCAAAGCAAAGGTGGACGATCATCCATCTAGAATGGAGGTATTGTGTGGTTAGCACGATGATCCCCCTAGCCATTATAGCTGGTTTGTGAAACCGGATTTTCGCTATCTATCGTAGCTCCCAAAGTGCATCACAATGCTGGGTGGGCACCAGTCCCATACACTGGCCGAAATTTCATGAGAAAATTTCTTCCCTCATGAGGATTCGAACCAGGGCACATTCAGTAATGCGAGTACTAGGCAGGATGCCTCAGACCACAACACCACGGCGTGGGACTTATGAGCAGATATGTGCTTGAAATGTATTGTAATATTATTTTTATTAAGAATTTAGCATTAAAAATCCGTCACTCATTTGATCACATTTGTATGTTAGTGATAATATTGCAGTTCATGTATTACATTACTTCCTTGAGCTTTAAAACACTCCATGTCATAAAATTATATAATGCAGCGAGCTTGCAACTGAAAGCAGAACTGTGGACTCACCTTGCCAGCGAGGCAAGAGCACACTCGTAAGGGCAAAGCATGCACAGGTCTGCTCTAGAGTATGCCTTATAATAACTAACAATAAAATTAGGCTACTCTAATAACAATAATGACAAAAGTCTGTAATTACATTGTTTGCATCATAAGACTCATTACGCCTATATTTTATTGACATCACTGATTTAAATATTAAATTTCAAACAGAGTTACACTGTTATATCACAAACAGTTTAATAGAATCAGTAAAGTAATGTTACTATTATATTGTAAAATTACACAGTCATATATGTAAAAAATTGCGAGCATTGAAGGGTTAAAGAAAGGATAAGCAAAATTTACCCCTCACTGAACATTATCTTCACCATCATCTCATCTCAGGTATAAACTAAATCACTCATACAGGTGCGCTTAACTCAATGGAATTCATCATACTGCCAAGCCACCAGAAGCCACGCAAGAATACTAGTAAGTCAAATATTAATAAACAATGAATGAAGACCCTGCCTTGGTAGCTCAGTTGGCAGAGAACTGGCTTATGATAACTGCAGAGCTGGTTAGATTTCTGGTGATGGTAGAGTTGTATTTGTGCTGAAAAAAGTCGAGGTTTCTGAGGGTATTTCTAGGGTTTTCTCATATCCATCTGTCACTCTTCATTTCAAAAGTATTCATCCGAAACAGTGCAACATGATGTGTTATTGTGAATGGCATAAGGATGGGATCATTCTGAAGAGGCATAGGGGAGGGAGTGAAAGTCCACTCTAGTGGAATTACACATCATACAACTCAAATAATACACAAATTCCAGGTTCGAATATTCACTGAAAATTAAAGTTCGTGCAATTTTCGTAATGTGGCAACACTGACGATCAGAACATAATTAAATAAAGTGTGTGGATTTTTTATTAAAACACATCACACAACACAAATAATACACTTTATTTTAGATTTGAATATTCTCGAAAATGAAAGTTTGTGTGGACTTCCTAATGTGGCAACACTGGTGGTCTGAACATAACTAAATAAACATGAAAACTGTCTGGATTTTCTTTACTAAAACACATCACACAACACAAATAATACACTAATTTTAGGTTTGAATATTCACTGAAAATGAAAGTTCTTGGGAACTTCCTAATGTGGCAAAACTGCCGGTTCAGATTGCGGCAATGTGGCAGATTCAAAATTTTGTTTTGGTCCAGCCAAAAGTGCAGTTGTTTTGGTACTGCCGCTTATTTGGGTG
Source organism: Periplaneta americana (assembly GCF_040183065.1). Classification (NCBI taxonomy): domain Eukaryota; kingdom Metazoa; phylum Arthropoda; class Insecta; order Blattodea; family Blattidae; genus Periplaneta; species Periplaneta americana. The sequence continues at coordinate 66,110,796 of NC_091126.1, read as the reverse complement.
CTGATTGCGAGGGATTTTACTGTACTTTGGAAAGACAAACATGATTTACAACAGTAACCTGCTTCTTACCTTACCGGTATACATAATGTATTTCTAACGAGAAGCAGTTTTACATATGTACTCGTGACAGCATTTTCACATCTGTTCTCATGGCGCAAGTGACCGATGCGGTACTCAACATAAAACAAACGCATGAATTGTTCGAGTCTCAGTGTCTCATTTTATCATTTCTTTATTAAAGAACGGTAAATATAACCCTGGTTTAATTAGTTTTTAATATATATTATAAATGTATGGTGTCTGCTCTCTTCACGAAATCAACAGATCAAAGTATTAAATCGCCTGCTTTATGAGACAAATACGAAAATTAGGACAAAATGTCGTGTTTTTGTAAGTTACATTATGTTGATGGTATAATTATCATTATTATTATGATTATTATACTTCAGAAATAAATGACAAAATAAATAATTAACCTATTACAAAAGAGAAGTGACTTAAATATGAAATGAATGAATGAATGAATGAATGAATGAGTAAATAAATAATAAATAAACAAATAAACAGTAAGTGGGGTAGTCATTAAGATTCAAACCATTACCAGTACTAGCTTGAAAGCTTTTAATTTCCAAGTCAAACATCTTGGTTATGAGCTACCACAATGTTTGTGGCAGTTGCCTCATTTAGTGATACAATATATTAAAAAAATAAGAGTAACACATTGCTCTAAGAGGTTCGACCCATTTTCACACAAACATTCACATGTAAACCCCACTGTAAATGAAGTGAGCCAAGTTGGAGAAAGACAACTTTTTCAAATACAAGACTTCAGCAAGTTTTACTGTCCTAAGCTGTACAGTACATAGGTGACAAATATTTATTAGTGTTATTATTATTATTATTATTATTATTATTATTATTATTATTATTATTATTATTATTACACTGTAACTCATTACTACTAATATTTACAAACTTTAAATGTTCCGGCGGGGAAATACTGCACAACTTGGGCTAATAACGACTTTTTTTCACATGAATTGGAGACTTTTACTCCCCCACCCCCCATTCTCTCTTTCTCTCTCTCTCTCTGTCACTTTAACTGGTAAGTATTAAAAAAGAAATTCATTCAACATTACCAATTTATTAAAAAGGAAATTCATTCAACATCACCAATTACGCATAGTAATACAGCAATTTATTGCTTACCTACCTGTTTCATAATCCACTTTAATATTTCATGAGAAAACCCATTAGAGTCATGGCCAGCATTATCATAAGGAATTTCTTTTACAGTTTTCCTAACTGAGCTTCTTTCAATACAAGAGAAAGGTAAATACAGTAACTTGTTCTTAATATGAAGTACTTCTCAGAACAATGACTCGACATTAAATCTCAGACTAAACAGTAAAATATAGTGTGTACAAAAGTATAGTACTGATATAACAGTTCTTATTATTACTTTTCCGCAATACATATACTGTAAGTTTTTGAAAGAAGATATTGCTTCCCATTTCCACTTTGGGCAGATTCCGCAATATTACAAAATAAATAACACCGTATGTCTATTGAAAGGGAAAAGGAACTGGGCACCCTACCCCTTATCTCCTGGCTTAATTGCCTCATGAGTGATGCCTTATTGGTGTCACTTATGAGATTCAGATCTGTCTTCGGACAGTTGACTAAACAACAACGTCTATTCTACCTGCAGGGACCAGAGCATTTGTTTGGAGTGGACAAGCTTTCCCCTTATTCTCGTTCTGCCCTAAACAAATTTCACTGTATCATAACTTTTACTCAAAATGGTTACACACCTTTGCTCTTTTCTTGATGGTCATTGTTCCATCCAGTCGAACATACTGGTAACCACGATGTTTGCTTAATCTCTCAAACAAATCTAATGTCTGTGTGTAATTAGACACCAACACTATTTTGTCCTGTGTTGTTGCCTTAATTACTGCCAGTAAACAGTCCAGAACAGCCAACTTTCCTGATAATTCTGGCAATATCACTTTCCTGCAACAAAATCATTCAATAATATAATTATGTGATTACAGTTTTCACATCGAAATTAAATAAAAAATGTTAAGTTTTAGTTCAGTAATGCTATGTAACAGTTGGATATTTATGAAGACCATATAGTTATAAAAGCATTTCACCTATTCAAATATTCATTATTCTGACCGGATTTTTGTGTCTTGCAAAATTCACCGACCCCCAATAGGGGAGCCAACATGGCAAACAATAATATCAATCTTGTCACTTTCAGCTGTCATAATAACAGTAATGCACCCATTTTTAATGGACCTAATGAATCAGAGAAGGAAAAGAGATTCTAGTTAGCTACTGGGGACAACATTTCGAAGTTTCCTATTTGCCTCTTTTCTCAGCTCTCAACATGTCAAGCAAAATATCTATTCCACGGTTTGTTTCTAAAGTATCAAGCAGTTCACAACTAATTCATGGGCTCTTCTTAACTGGTATCAGCTTGATGCATATTCTCAGTTTATTCACCATATACAAGTACATCAGCGATCATAAATTGCTCTGGATCAACATGATCATGAATCGTCATTTTCTTTATCAAACCAGTTTCGAAGGCAATGCTGCATAAACTGTACAATCATGTAGCATGGGTGGAATTGATGATAGCGAAATGGTATTTTGGCGAGATGCACCCGAGGAATCACCATGGTATTAACTGACATTCGCCTTATGGTTGAAGAAAACCTCAACAATAAAAAAAAAAAAAACAAGAAATCAGCCAAATTGTGATTCAAATCCACACCTGGGCGCAGCTTCAGAGCATAAGTCAGGTTTGTTATACCTGTAATATGGTGGTGGGATCAATATGTTCTCATTCTTCTCCAACAGAGGTCTCATTTATTATTGGTGTGACATATATTACCAAAATTTGACAGCAGAATACATGTGTGTCTAAAGAGAGGTTTGCTGTCATTCATATTTATGAACAAAGAGGTCTATTACGTGGAATAAATAAATTAAATGAGTCTAAAGGTTTTACTTGCTAATCCCATGGAAGCCATTATGGATGCTATAATGACTCATTTCTTCCAACCCTTTTCTTCTGAAGATCACAGACTGAATCTTCGAAACAAGTATATTATTTTAATGTACCGAAGTACATATGATATTTCCACGCAGATATTCTGCATCATCATATGATGAAAGAGTAATGGAACGGAGAAAAATTCCCTCCGGCACCGGGATTTGAACCCGGGTTTTCAGCTCTACGTGCTGATGCTTTATCCACTACGCCACACCGGATACCCATCCCGGTGTCGGACAGAATCGTCTCAGTTTAAGTTCCAACTCTTGGGTTCCCTCTAGTGGCCGCCCTCTGCACTACGTCATAGATGTTTATGAATGTAGGACTAAAGTCCACACATGTGCTGAGGTGCACTCGTTATGAGTGACTAGTTGGGCGGGATCCAATGGAATAAGCGCCGTCTTAAATCACGAAGTGATTTACGCATATCATACATATTATTTTAATGTACCGAAGTACATATGATATTTCCTTGCAGATATTCTGCGTCATCATACGATGAAACAGTAATGGAACGGAGAAAAATTCCCTCCGGCACCGGGATTTGAACCCGGGTTTTCAGCTCTATGTGCTGATGCTTTACCCACTAAGCCACACCGGATACCCATCCTGGTGTCGGACAGAATCGTCTCAGTTTAAGTTCCAACTCTTGGGTTCCCTCTAGTGACCGCCCTCTGCACTACGTCATAGATGTCTATGAACGTAGGACCGAAGTCCACACATGTGCTGAGGTGCACTCGTTATGAGTGACTAGTTGGCCGGGATCCGACGGAATAAGTGCCGTCTTAAATCACAAAGTGATTTACGCATATCATACATATTATTTTAATGTACCAAAGCACATATGATATTTCCATGCAGATATTCTGCGTCATCATACGATGAAAGAGTAATGGAACGGAGAAAAATTCCCTCCGGCACCGGGATTTGAACCCGGGTTTTCAGCTCTACGTGCTGATGCTTTATCCACTAAGCCACACCGTTCCATTACTCTTTCATCGCATGATGATGCAGAACATCTGCATGGAAATATCATATGTACTTCGGTACATTAAAATAATATATATGATATTATGCTAAATCACGAAGTGATTTAAAATGGCGCTTATTCCGTCAGATCCCGGCCAACTAGTCACTCATAACGAGTGCACCTCAGCACATGTGTGGGCTTCAGTCCTATGTTCATAGACATCTATGACGTAGTGCAGAGGGCGGCCACTAGAGGGAACCCAAGAGTTGGAACTTAAACTGAGATGATTCTGTCCGACACCGGGATGGGTATCCGGTAAACCCAGGTTCAAATCCCGATGCCGGAGGGAATTTTTCTCTGTTCCATTACTCTTTCATCTTCGAAACAAGGTTTGGATGTTTCATAAGAAACACAGATTTCCAACTAAACTTTCTCATGGATAACTGTCATTGCTTCCTCCTACCTTTACACCAATCGAAATAATTAAATATTTAGTACTTTTATATTCTCAAATGCAGTTAGTGAAAAATCTTACCCTGGATTATATTTCTCTGGCAGAAGAGACAATGCACCTTCGAAACCATCTTCACCAGCTTGCACTTTCTCAAAGACAAGATCTGGGTGATTGCACAGCTTCTTCAATGTTGTAATAGAGGATAAGGCAGATAAGCTAACTTTACCACCGCCTTCTCCTGAAACAAGATATTTTCAAATTAGAAAACTGTATTTAAATTTAAAACAATGTTCTCAGTCTTAAAGACATAAACAACTTCCAATATGCGTACTTCTATCTGTTATTGCAATTAAACACAAAAACAGTTAAAACTTCATTATAGTGGGATTTAGTAAAAATCATGAAAAGACTCTTTGTGTCAAATACTTGCAAAATACTCATCACTACCAATCCTTCTTTCCATTTTGGTACATGTATCTGGTAGTAATTCATTACACAATGTCCACAGATAAATCTGTGATACCATGAATTTCACATAACCTGCTGGGAACCATTAACAGAAATGTTTACATGATTTCTACTTTTATATAAAAGAGGACACTGCTAGGGGATATAGACAGCACTATGTGATTTGAAAGGAGTTGTAGGTGAACGACACATTGCAATGATCAATTTCAACAGCATTAATTACTAGATTGTCAAGCTTTTTTTTTCTTTGTAAAATATAAGCTTGTTAGGAATGACGGGTTTATTTCAGTTCCCATCTTGAGGAAGTCATATTTAAAACTTTTTCATCTTCCATAAGAATCAACTGCCTTCAAATGGATTTGAATCCTTGATACTTGCAAAACTCTGAGTACTGGAACAAACATTAACTGATATGTATCGCCCATACGTGCTACATGCTCTGTCCATCTCAAACATCTAGATTTAATGTTCCTAATTGTGTCAGGTGAGAAATGCGTGTTATTATTCGGTTGAGAAGCTCTTATCATCCAGTCTGCTGTCCAAAAATCTGAAAGTTAGAATTTATAAAACAGTTATATTACCGGTTCTTCTATATGGCTGTGAAACTTGGACTCTCACTCTGAGAGAGGAACATAGGTTAAGGGTGTTTGAGAATAAGGTGCTTAGGAAAATATTTGGGGCTAAGCGGGATGAAGTTACAGGAGAATGGAGAAAGTTACACAACACAGAACTGCACGCATTGTATTCTTCACCTGACATAATTAGGAACTTGAAATCCAGACGTTTGAGATGGGCAGGGCACGTAGCACGTATGGGCGAATCCAGAAATGCATATAGAGTGTTAGTTGGGAGACCGGAGGGAAAAAGACCTTTAGGGAGGCCGAGACGTAGATGGGAGGATAATATTAAAATGGATTTGAGGGAGGTGGGGTATGATGATAGAGACTGGCTTAATCTTGCACAGGATAGGGACCGATGGCGGGCTTATGTGAGGGCGGCAATGAACCTTCGGGTTCCTTAAAAGCCATTTGTAAGTAAGTAAGTAATTGTGTCAGGTGAAGAATACAATGAGTCGAGACAGTAGACTTATCCCCCTCTTCAAAATAAATTCATGGTGAGCACACAGGACATTTGCATTTATATTTCAAAGTAAAGGACAGAATTTCACTTCAATCAGACAGAAACATCTCACCTCGTACAGTCTTTTTAATGGAATCACTTGCTATGAATTTCGAGTACATTTTCTTCTGTACATCTGTAAGATTGACACAGACCACCTGCTCTATCTTGACTGGTAGGTACTTGGACAATAACGCAGATGTACGACGAATAAGACAACGGTTCACTATGGCTGCCAATTCCTCGAGACATGTCTGACCTCTTTTCCTTTCCTCATCTGTTGCCATGGAATCCTGCGCCCGCAGTATTGGCGTCTCAAACTTACGTCGGAATTCCTAAATAAGAAGTAAATAATAATTAGTGCAGACGTTTTACATTAAAACAGAGTAAACACATCAATTTATTTATATTAGAATACTTACAGTTGCATAATTCTGTTTATGACTGTAATATATAGAGTGAAAAATTCCAGACTTTCACTGTGGACAATATTAACAGAAATAAGTAAAATAGAAACTCTTACTAAACACAGCTCCAAGAAATAATACCTACGAATATAAAAGGCCTTAATGCTTATTGCTATAGGAAGTGCAATATACACGTATTTCCTACTAATTCGTACAGAGTGCTTAGCCTTTATCACAGAAAACATGAATTTTTTTCGAGACTTTCCGGTTGCTCATGAATGTGGTAACAGCTGCAAACATGTGATACTCTGAAGAGTGTACACAATAAATTGAAAGACAGCTCTAAAGAAATTACATGTGTCAGAGAGTCAAAATGAAGTTTCTGACCTTAGCATAATATGTGAACTATATGTGAAACATTTTATCCATCACATTTGACGGACTGTAGCATTACTCTTAATCTATCTCAAAGGAAAAACTGCTTGCAGTTACGAGGACATTGTTTTGGGACTTATGTTTATCACTTATTTTTCTGAATTCTACCTAGTTTCAAAGTCTGTAATCTGTTTTCTGGAAATCCTGCATAACATATACACATGTAATCTCAAAAAGGAAAGAGAGATATCGTCGGCTTAGAGTGTAAACCTGCTAACCGCCAAAAGAAAATTTTACAAGGGAAGCAAAAAGCTAAGTTTAAATTAACTCTGACACTTTAGTGGCGAAGTGTATCAACATCGGTTAAAAACGCAGTAATCATAGATTACGAAACGACGGTTAAACAGTAACAGTGGTTAAAATGTAATTTCTGTGCACCATTCACAATTACCGATTACTTAAACATGGCTAGCTGACACCTCATTTAACCAGAGTAATGTCTATGATGGTACACTGTTTCTACAAAATTACTAAAGGAAAGCATCCATACCGCTACAAAGATAATAGTCAACGTCTAAAAACGGCTGCGCTCACGCCGTTCTACATCGAAATGAACGTGTCCTACATTTTCGTTTTGCATTTGTTTGCCTTTGGGCGCTGTTATATTTGCGAGTTGCATTTCTTTGCTTTTCATTGTTGTTAGGTTAAAATCGTACAAAATAGAAAACTGAATGCAAAAATGATTATATCCCAATGTGAGGTTGAAGTATCGATAGACTCAATTACTAGATTTAAATATAATATATATATAAGAAGATGGAATATCTATAAAGGAAAAGGATGCAGAAGATTAGTAGGAATGTGTATACGATCCAGGACCCCATTTATTTACACGAGCGAACTGTTCATTATCCCAAGATCCATACATAACCTCTCTTTGTTCAGCCAGTGACATGGAGAAAGAGATATTCGAGTATTACCCCTTTTAGTAGAGAAATAACAGTTACATAGAATCGTAATATAAGCAACCGATCCATAGGAGAAATATGACTTTTTGTGTTATTTCAAGTGATCCATTTGTACATTTTGATAAACGAAATACCTCCTGAAATTTTCTGTCACCTATTTCCTCGTAAGAATTCTCTCTTTCCACTAAAGAAACTTCATGCTCACGCTCTATCCAAGTAATTCAAGTAGGCTACTGTGTGATAATAATCGTCTTCGAAATAAACATCTGTGGCTCTGGCCGCCATTTTGCTTTACTTGCTCTACTAATCACTGGTTATCTCTTTTAACCGCTCGAATATGGCCGGTTAGAAATTACTGTGGTTAACCTCCTATTTAAGTCGTAACCGAGGTCGATCCACTGTAAAAATGCTTAACCAGCGGTTAGGTGACAATTTTAACCCGTGATTACACTAACCGACGTTGATGCACGTGGGCATAGGACCAAATCCAAAGTACAGGTGGCATTTGTACCTGTACTTGGATTTGGTCCTAAAGTTTCAGAGTTAATTTAAACTCATTTTTTTGCTTCCCTTGTAAAATTTTCTTTTTTGGCGGTTAGCAGGTTTACACTCTAAGCCGATGATATCTATCTATAATATAATAATAATCTGTGGCGCTACAGCCCGTGAAAGGCCTAGACCGACCAGCCGGCTGCTGGCCTCACGCCCACATGCCGAAGTAGAGGTGGACGATCATCCAACCAGAATGGAGGCATCATGTGGTTAGCACGATGATCCACCCAGCCATTATAGCTGGTATTCACAACCGGATTTCGCTACCTATCGTAGCTCCCCAAGTGCATCATGATGCTGGGTTGGCACCGGTCCCATACACTGGCCGAAATTTCATGAGAAAATTTCTTCCCCCATGAGGACTCGAACCAGCGCACATTCTGTAACGAGAGTCCTAGGTGGGATGCCTTAGACCGCAACGCCACGGCGCGGGACGATATATATCTATATATATATTTTTTTTTTCCCATGCTAACATCAATCAATAATTACACCTTTATCAAAATGACTATGGTATCAGCTTTCCATGCTGGAGACTCAGGTTAAAATCCTGGCAATTCAAGTTTTAATGTGCAAAGCACAATTAACATGGTGCTAGTTTTGATAGTACTCGCTAGCTTCTTCTGTTGCCACCTAGACACTTTCCTAGAGTGAAAATCTGGCTGCAAAATTCACTAATGTTTACACGGTGCTGGCAAAAGTCAGTCTTAAGTGTCATGGCATCAGAGGAGAATGTAATTCGAGCCACTACAACTGTTAAGGTTTGTGTGGAAAGTCTGTGCTTCAAGTGCTAGTGTGCTGATATTCCATCCAGGCAGCTCAGGTTCCATCCCCAACCATGGCATGATGGAATTTGTGATGGATAAAGTGGACGTTGCAGAGGGTTTTCCTCAGGGTATTCCCTTTTCCCTCTATCATTCCAACACCACACTCCACTTTATCTACTCTTAACAATTTTCATTATCATCTTCATTTCTTTCCCCCATTTCTGGTTTGCAATTGATGCAGTGTCGTATACAGACAGTCACCGAACTTGGACCCCATGGTAAGTGTCATTAGTTGCTGGTGGTAGTGCTATGTACCACAGACTCTCCCATGGGCTCATGGTACCTCGTGGAACTGGAGTTTAGGGACAGCAACAGCAGTACAGTTAACTACTTTTGTAATAGAAAATAATACAATTTTTCTTTCTCTTTTTCGTGTTCAAAATATCCTCGAATATTAAATACTAATTCTCGACATCATGATTTGCGGGTCCTTTTGCTCTGTACGACATTTTAACAACAAAATTCAACTACATAACTCAAGTAAGAGGTAAAACCACATGCTTAACTCATCATAAAAAAGGCATCATGAGCATGGAAATAAATAAGTAACATTTGGAAAGTACTGGTTGGCCCAAATGGTTTCATAACTGCTCCCACAATAAATCTTCATGAAGTTCTGAGGCACATTCTCTCTCACGTGAAGATAAATAAGCAAGTTATATATTCGTGAGTGTAATAATTAACAATACTTTCCACTGCAGATTAGTAAGAGAGGTGGTACATTGCTCAGCCAACTACAATTGTTGGAGAAATCATTGTGCTAACCACACATTACCTCCATAGAGGTTAGACGATCATTCACCACTGCTACGGAATGTGGAGGTGATGCCAGAAGTCTGCTGGTAGGTCTTGACCCTCCATGGGTTTCTCACAATGGATTTGCTAATTACTGAATAGCAACTGAGTTAACTGTGATACTATACTACTTCAGTGTAATAATCCTTCTGTAGAATCTATTAACCACAATAGCTGACCTCGGCATTCAAATCTCAAGCCTCAAGAATTATGACTCAATAAATCTTTATTTATATGGATCATATGCAAAAACTAAATAAGAGGAAAGCAAAAAATATTAAAAATTGCAAAATGCTGGGTTGGCAGAGAAAGACCTGCCCTTGGGCAGATAACTATGAATTAATGATGTATCTCGTGTATGAATAATGTATCTTATGTACGAGGCGCATCCAGAAAGTAAGTTTCCCTATTTAAAAAAAAAAAGAACACACACTTTCAGGAAAACATTTATTGGCAACAGGTACAGCAATGTTTCAGCTATTTTTCAACATAGCCACCAACAGAATTGAGACACATGTCGTATCGTGGGATCAACATTTGTATCCCTCTGTCGTAGAACTCTGCCGCCTGTGAATGGAACCAGAGTGTGACAGGCTTCTTCAGCTCTTCATCGTTGCCAAAACCCTCACTGGAGGACAGGAATTTCTTGAGGTGCAAGAAAACGTGAAAATCGCTGGGAGCAAGATCAGGAATGTAGGGTGGATGATCAAACAACTTCCAGCCAAATTCCGTCAAAACAGCTGCTGTGTGCCGAGCCGTATGTGGACAAGCATTGTCATGGAGGAGCACAACACCTGCAGTAAGCATTCCACGCCTCTTGTTTTGAATGGCACGTCGCAATTTTCGCAGTGTTTCACAGTAACGGTCAGCGTTCACTGTTTCACCTCTTGGAAGGAAGTCAATGAGCAGAATGCCCTTCCTGTCCCAGAACACCGTGCACATCACTTTCCGTACCGACAGCATCTGTTTGAATTTCGTCCTGACTGGAGATCCACTATGCCGTCAATGCATTGACTGCTGCTTGGTTTCCGGGGTGAAGTGCGAAATCCAAATCTCATTGCCTGTGACGATCCTGTCGAGGAACTCGTTGCCGTCATTGTGATACCATTGCAGAAATGTCAGTGCTGATCCTAAACGTTGCATTTTGTGTTCGGGTGTCAGGTTTTTCGGCACCCACCTGGCACACACTTTTTTGAACAGCAAGTGCTTAGTGACAATCTCATGCAACAAGGATCGCGATATCTGCGGAAAATGGCTGCTCAGCTCCGTAATCATGAAGCGACGGTTCTCCATGATGCACTGCCGCACCAGCTCAACACGATCATCATTGATGAGGGACAGTCGCCCACTGCGCTCTTCATCATGGACACTTTGACGACCTTCGGAAAACTGCCTACACCAGCGACGCACCATCTGCTTATTCATGATGTTTGGCCCATAGACCTGACAGAGCTGCCGATGAATTTCAATTGGCGCAATGCTTTGTGCATTAAAGAACTTTATCACTGACCGAACCTCGCAGGCGGCGGGAGAAGGAATAAGAGCTTCCATTTCGGACCACTGTTGCGACGCTACTGGCACCAGGCAGGACCTGTCCGGCTGGTATATGATTGATACGTCATAGATCAGTTATGCATGCGCAATTGACACGGCTAATTACGTTTACTTTCAAGGGGAAAACATCGGGAAACTTACTTTCTGGATGCGCCTCGTATCTTGTGTCTTCTCTCTTATGACAGAATTAAAATATACTTTTTTTTCCTAACACAAACCTGAGCAGTCCCAAGAATTCCTTGATTTACAAACTGCACCAAGCTGTAATACTCCAATAGGTCGTTCTGTATGGGTGTGCCTGACAGCAAGACACGTCGTTTGGCATTCAGTCCCATCAGAGCCTGGTAAGTCTGGTTCTCACTATTCTTCAGTCGATGACCCTGCAAGAAATAATGACAGGCACTCAACTCAGCAAACCACTCTCTTTACTTTCTTATCAACTGCAATATTCATACAATTCTTCTAGTATAACTGACAGAAAAAGTGATACAACTGGGGTAGTATTTTATTTTCACTAAATAATTTACTGTCAGAATACTAAAAAGCTGGATTCAAAGGAACATTTAAATTTCTCCTCACCATGGCCAAGTAGTTACCATTCATGAGATTAAAGCCAACTAAGAGCAATAGATTTTTAAGGGAAATAAAATACCGTTAATTATGATTTTTTCAGAAAAGCATATGAAGCTAGAGAGAATGTGTCATAAAAAGTTCATAATTAAACATCTTAGAACAATACGAAATATATAAAAATACAATAACATAGCCACAACATATACTTAATACACAATTACAGTTCAATACCCACACATTATTCGATGTAATGATATGTCATAACACACAAACAACCAGCCCCCACCATAAGAGCAACATACCCCCACCCCTACAATCGACAAATGCACATTGCAGAATTCAAGATCACCAGTAGTTCAGGAGACACTGATGAAGACATAACATCACGTCGAAACGAGCTGTCTGTCGAAAATTTTAACACTTTTTAACGTGTGACTAAGTAATTTTATGTTTTTAACAAACAAAGTGTTAACGTGAACTTTAATCAATGAATGTGTCATAGTTTTAGGGCATATAAAATAAATATGTCCCTGAATGAGTGTGCACAAGAAAAATTTACAACCCATTTCATTCACATGTTTTCTAGCAAAATTCATGGACAGAATGACCATTACAAGAGTGAAATGGTATCTCAAAAGCAAAACCTTCTCATCTTCACACAAACCGCATTCAGACGAATCGCACAGATCGGTAAAAGACTATCTTTACTGTAATTGTTATGTAACTGCATTCATTACATCATATCGGACGCATCGCCTCTCAGCAAATCCATCCACGTTTCTTGGATAGGCAAATTTCCTACGCATGCGATCATGGCCTCCTTTAATCAATCAATTTTAATTGGTCAACTGTTACTATTATGTTGTGCCATGTTCAGTGTCGCGCCAAAATGGCAGACGGAAAACTTATTTCGCGTGTAGAAAATTGCGAAGAATTATATAATTTGAGGTGTTCCCGTTACAGTAATCAAGTCATTTCTTGCAAATATATTATGTAACCAATATTTCTTTCGTTTCTTCCTCTTCAATTAAGAGGCATGAAGCAATTACAAATTCTTATTCGCTAACAGACGTAATTAATAGACCTAACCTCAACTCCTCTGCTTTCAGTAATGTCAATATCATACGACGTCATGTTTTAAACAGCTGATAGGGGAATCCGATGAGGCGATGAGGTGAAGCCGTTACAGTGAATGCACTGCACTTAAAATATCCATTGTGTGCGATTCGTACGAGGAGTGCAATACGATGTAGTGAACGCTTACCTCTACTATACATTCGCGATGATGTGATAAGACAAGACATGAGATGAGATTGGAGATTTGTTGGGATGCCACATAGGAACCGGAGCTCCTGGAGAAAACCCCTGTATTACCTGGACCATGGGCTTGCCCAACAAAGGTCATAAATTGGGGGTATGCCAGGGATCAAACACGGGTCCACAGGATTATAAGTCCAGCACTCTAGCCACTACATCACCATGGCGGCTTAAAATTTTCAATATTACGATAATGATTTATCAAGTAAAATACAAAAAGTTCCAGGCACAAAAACAGCATTCTATGCAGATGACTTGGTTATCTGAATCATCTCAGCCTCCCACAAGCATTACCAGAATCTAAATGAGAGAATGAACTCAGCACTAAAAGAACTTACAGAAAGTTGCCTCAGTAACAACATACAAGTAAATGCAAGAAAACCTACTACCATCTGATAAGACTATGACATAAACCACCACAGAGTAACATATTGGCCAAAAGACAATTACAGAAAGTCAGTGCACCAAATATCTTGGTACAGACTTTAACAGACAACTCACATACAAAGGTCATATTCAAACAATTGCGCAAAAATTAGTAAATGACTCTCTTTATTTAAAAACACTTGCCAGTTTTAAATGGGGAATTATACTATAAAAACATTACAATATAACATTGAAGCACTTGTCATAGCATCCAAATCTGTTCTTAACAGTTCCCTCTCCCACACCACTCTGCCCACTAGACTATCAGGATTTAAATGCTGAAACAAACGTCATTACAATCATCAAGGAAAAAAAAAACAGATATATAGTGCATGAGATTTATTATGATCACTTTGGAATGGGCTAATCCGGTAGCATTAACCAAATGATAACAATGACCGAAAAAAAGTTGTTTTCAGTTTTCAAATTTACTTATTCATATAAACAAGCTTATTCACTAATTAAAGTAACTGTAATACAATATACAAAACTGCAAGACAATACTATACTATCAACTTACATATGGCTTTTAGAGAACCTGGAGGTTCATTGCCACCTTCACATAAGCCCGCCATCAGTCCCTATCCTGAGAAAGATAAATCCTGTCCTTACCATCATATCCCACCTCCCACAAATCCATTTTAATATTATTCTCCCATCTACGCCTCGGCCTCCCCAAAGGTCTTTTGTCTCTGGCCTCCCAACTAACAATCTATATGCATTTCTGGATTCGCCCATATGTGCTACATGCCCTGTCCATCTCAAAAGTCTTGATTTAATGTTTTTTTTTTCTTTTTTAGTGGGTTATTTTATGATGCTGTATCAACATTTCAGGTTACTTAGCATATGAATGAAATGAAGGTGATAATGCCAGTGAAATGAGTCTGGGGTCCAGCATTTACTCATATTGGGTTGAGGGAAAACCCAGAAAAAATCTCAACTAGGTAACTTGCCCCAACTAGGATTCGAACCCGGGTTACCTGGTTTCGCGGCTAGACATGCTAACCATTACTCCACAGGTGTGGACTATTTAATGTTCCTAACTATATCAGGTGAAGAATACAATGTGTGCAGTTCTACATTGTGTAACTTTCTCCATTCTCCTGTACATGTTTTAGTATCTCTCCATATAGGATTTCATAAAAGTGATAACATTACCTGTGATTACAATAGGCAGCATGCACTGTATATATACAGGGTGAACCGTAAATAATGTCATTAATTTCAGCAAGTTATTCCTTGAGATATTTCAAACAAAAAAGTTTAATACAATTTTGCAGGTTTTTGCTTCCTTTTCGAGATAAAAAATTTTATATGAAACATTTCACAGCATGTTTTGGGAAAGCCAATGATTTAATTCCCAATATGTTCAGTCAATTTAAGAGAGCAATATATTATGATAATAAATGACTGAAATAATTTTAGTTTTGTCCTTTAAATGTGCAGAAATTTGATCTGAACAAATGTAACATTGAAAAATACCTTTGCAGAAAATGGAAGTGCATTAAGCCCCAAATTTTGTAAGAGTATCTATGACAAAACTGGGTGTTAATCATAATCAATCTATATAGGTCTATCATTGGATAAACAGAAGAATTAATTTTCTAAAATAAAAATTCCAATAAACAGGAATAAATGAATAAGTACTTACCTCATCACACAACACCAGTCCAACTTCACCACTATGAAGGATGGATGCATGAAGTCTGAAAGTCTCGTAGGAAATTATAAGAATTGGGTTCACAGGCCTGCGAGTATATGTTTGCATGAATCCTGCAAGATTCCTGTCAATCTGATCCTTGGATCCAGAGTCAATTGCTAAGGCATTCACACGTCCCAACAGCCATTTGCTGATCTCATTATACCAATTCTGCAAAAGTACAAACATAATTTATTTACATAGAAATTAATATAATGTACCAAAAGTTGAAAAAACTAAGTCCACTTCTTTAAGATATTAAGATAGTGACAGTTATTGTGATAATGATGGAGATAGTATGGGTGCTGATAGTGGCAGCACTACTACTGTGATGATGGTGATTATGTTATGATAAAGAAGAAGAAGAAATGTAATAACATTTTAGACCAACCAGCCATCGTTAAGATGCTGATGCCTTTTCAAGAAATCTTCATTGAACTCTGTGGACTGTTACTAGTCAAGAAGGCTTTGTTGATTGTTTCATTTTTATTACAACAATTGCATTCCACTTCAATTATCCGGATCTCAGTAATCAACGTCACTTGACAGATGATTTTCTATAAATCTTAGTATTAAACAATTGAGGGTTGTGCTGGAAGAAAGGCGGATAGACCTATACGCCCTTCTTCGGGAAAACGATTTAAAATGTAGTGAATAATTATAGTAGCGAAATTTTGTTTTGATCGTACTGTACATACCTGCAGGACAGGGCTACATGCATGTATAACATTTTATTCAGGTGCGTTTTAAAATCTTGGATTGCATATATCTGAATTCACCATATTGATGTATACGCCCTTCTTCCGGCAAACCCTTCAATTTCTGATATGTGACTATCCATAATATCATATAGCAGAAGCTATAACATAACCTAAATAATATAAACAAGTGTTAGAAAAGTTTTAATTAGGAGTAATGAAATCAGTGGCGTATACTGGTTAAAGGGTTTGGGCTACCGCTGACCCTATTATTACACAAAATATATCTAACAATTACATTAATTTTAATTACTATGGTAAAACTAATAATACAAAATTATTACATTATGTTATATTATAAACTTTTTCTTTTGCAATTTCCTTGGGCTACCGCCGGTAGCCCCGGTAGCCCGCAAAATACGCCCCTGAATGAAATAAACAAGAAAACTCTTAATTAAGGATGATGAAATAAAAAATAAACATGAATAATTTTAAAAGAAACAATTATTGAAAGTACAATTTTTTAATTTGAATATTTTAGTGGTTTGTGGTACAGTTGATGTTACATTGGATGTGTGTGTAAAACAAGTGGAACTCGTTGATGTACATGGTGTATTCCTCAACTTATTCAGGATTTCCAGATGGTGCTCTTCATTTATTTATAAATAGGGTTTCAGGGAAGATGCATAGCTATGACCAGTGATCTTTATTAATTCTTGTTCTTGAATGCCAATGCGAGTCATATTTGAAACTGCTGTGCATTGACTGGAGTGGTTTGTAATTTTCTGTTTTTTTTTTTTTTTTGGACGTCCAGACCAGTGCAGTTTGAAATGTTGGCAAACAAAGAAACAAATACTAGGGTAGTGATAAAAACAAACAAATGCTAGGGAAGCGATAAAATAAATTAAACAAATGCTAGAGATGCGATAAAACTGTGCGATAAGCAGCCATGATTGGTTGAAAGACGTCCTTTCGTACCGTTTTATTGGTCAAAAGTTGTATGACGTAGTAAAAGTGTAATAGTCACCATAAATCATACTTCAACTCTGAACAACATTATATTTATATTGTTAATAAACTGCCTATATAATTTGAGACAGTAATATGTATAAAATAGGCCACCTCCATATGGTGCAGCCTGGATAGGGAAAAATGAGTCTTGACCTGGATACTCTGGAATTAAAGTGCCACAATCGATCTCCAGTTTGGGACAATAACAAGAATTGTTTCTTGGCTTTCCAATACATTTAAAATACTACTGTGGAATGCAGGTGGCCTCTCAGAAAAAAAAAAAAAATTAGCAACATGGCTTAGGTAATAAAATAAATGTTTTAATCATTCAAGAATCCACTCTGTCAACAGATCATTGTAGAATACCTCTTCTCAGGTTCTCAGCCATATGTGTTGTGTAGTTGCTTCCAAGCTTTTGATGACTAGCTCTGCCATCTCCTTCAAGGATTGAAGTGCCACGAGATCATGTCTAGCTGGTATATAAGCTGTCAATAGGGCTTCCCGCTGCAGGCCAATCAGGAGCTAGTTCCTAGTCCTGACCACCTGCCATGTTCTGGTTGGTCGAAGCGTGCTGATAGCAGGTTTCCATGCTGTACTGAGCTGTAAGCCCCGTCTCTGTTAAAATTATTGCCATCTAGTTGGATTTTGATGGTTTTATTGATTACCAGGTCCCAGTAACTGATGCCTTGTCTATCTTGTGGCCTATTTCCAGGCTGTGTTGCGCTACTGCCGACTTACCAGGATACTGTAGTCTTATGCTGCACTGGTGTTTCTTGCAGTGTTCCATAATGGTGAGTCCTGTCTGGTCAATGTAGCATTTTCCACACTCACAAGGTATTTTATAGACACCAGGTATCCTAAGACCAAGGTCGTCCTCAACTAGTCTCAGTAAATTCTGGATCTTTGTGACCAGCTTATGGATCGTCTTAATCCTGTGTTTCCTTAGTAGCTTGCTAATCTTGCCTGAAGTGGGGCCATAAAAGCAGGACATATGCCATGCCCTTCGTCTCCTCTTTTTTCTCGGCAGGTGGTTTGCCAGAGAAGGTCCTTTTGAGGGCCAAACTAATTTCTCTGTTACCTAAGTTGTTCTGCTGAAATATCTTACATAGGTGTTGGTGTCGAACCTATGAAGAGAGACTCTCTTGGTCCGAAATTCCCTTTGCCCTGTGTAGAAAAGTCGACAGGACCATTCGTTTCTGTGCTGGGTGGTGATGGCTGCGTCCATTCAGGTATAGGTCTGTGTATGTCGGTTTCCTGTATATGCTGTGGCCCAGTGTGCCATCCGACTTCCTGGAGATGAGAATGTACAAAAGAAGGAGAGACAAACATCTTTTTCCAATTCTTTCATAAACTGGATGTTCGGGTGGATAGTGTTGTGTTCTTGGAATTCCTGAAGTTTTGCTTCTCCATGCGTCCAGATGACCAATGTGTCGTCTGCATAGTGGTAGAAGTGTGCTGGAGAACGTGCCATTAAAACTAGGACACTTCTACCTCTATATCTTGAAAATTCTTTAAGTACAAAGAATTTCATTACATCCATCAGATATGTAATTAATTTATATTTGTTGTATTGTTTACAGTAACAATTGAAATGTTATTGAAGGTGATAAAGTTAAATGAGCCATCCTGTATACACATGCGCACAGATGGCTCTTCAATAGGTTTAGAGAAAGGAGAAGAAGCGCAAGCAGGTGGGACATTTCAGTTTTTCATTGTATTGCAAGATTGGCCAACAAACAACTAATTTTAATAGTGAAATTTGTGCAATAAACCGCCCTTCAAAACATCCAGATACGAATCCATGTTCAGCAAAATTTTATTCCCTGTGATTCTAAGGCAGTAATGCAAGCCATTTCTTGGCCAAGAAGTATGGAAACCCTGACACCTGCTATCACATTACTTGTGAGCTTTATAACAATGAGAAAAATGTTGGCCTCCAGCAGATCACTTCCCATGTTGATATTGTGGGTAATCACACATTCTAATGCAAACAACAATGAAGTCATTTTTCTATGCAAACAACAATAAAGTAATTCACCATCAAAGCATCAAATGTCAAATGTAGACAAAAACAAAAAAATATCAACACCAAGAAAATCACTGCAGCATGCAAAAAATAAAAAATGTGAACTTCTTATTCAAAAATTCAGTAATCATTCCTGAGGTCTACACTGAAGAGCTGCTGTCCATGTTTTGTAACACGTCATGACTGCCTGGTGAAACATAGAGCCCTCTACTGGGTGTTCAGTTCAAAATGTGTCATGGCTCGCTGTATGCCATCATGTGGCTAGCCGAAGAGCCTAGAAAATTCAATCTTCCTACACTTCTGCAGAGGTGTATTACCTATATGCCAAAGAAGTTGCCTAGCAAGTACGGAGTTCATTCTGAAGAGTACTTACCGATACGTACGGTAACGCCAGTAGTGGCAGGAATGTGAACTGTTTGGAAACATATACTGAGGTGAGTTTTTTTCTTACTGTCGGGATGTGGGGAGAGGGTTAAGACAATTACTTACGTATTTGTTGACATTAACTTCGACGGTCAACATGGACACGGAGCATTTGATTTGTATTGTGGTATGTTGCCGTACGCAATCGATGATAAATACCCTGCGACGACTTGCACGCGCAAAACACAGTTCGAAAGAGGTTATGGCAGCACACAGACAGCCATCTGTTGCTACGACGTTCAAGTTACACCATAGACATTCTCAAGTTCAGATTGAACGCCTTGATTAATAGGCAACTTCTCTCACATAAAAGCTGAAACTCGCTTCAAATCGCTGACTCACAACAATGACGTCCTGACACACTTTGAAATGAACACCCAGTATTATTACCAAGTTGCCTTTTATGCCAGGTGGTGAAAGTCTAGATGTGTACATAACAGCTCTGGCACAGAAAATATTGGACAGCAAGACTGCTGATGACATCATAATTCAACACAGCACACTGAACAACAGTCCACCACTTTGAAGTAGCGGTCAGTGAATCTGACTGCAAAACTAATGGGCCCAGGATCGAATCCTATTTTGGACAAGTTGTCTAGCTGAGGTTTTTTTCGGGGTATTCCCTCAACTAATTAAGAGCAAATGCTGCGTAACTTTCGGTGTCAGATCATGGGGTTCACTTTGCCATCATTATCACTTTCACCTTCATCCAACCTGTCTACTTTCACACTCATATATCCTCGCATACAGGGCGAACTGAATCCAACCTAATGCATGCCTCAACCTCAAAACAGGATTCTTCACCACAATCGTCAAAAAGTAGGCAAGGTCGCAAATGGCTAGACGTCAATATGCGTGGCATTACAAAAAAGAAGAATAAAATAATTTGAGAAAAATACTACTAACCTTTACTAGTGAGCTGGGGGCAACTACAATTGCTTTATCAATTGTGGGCTTGCAGTCAGGTCCCTGCCTCAATAAGGTCCACATCAATGTGATACACTGAAGTGTCTTCCCCAATCCCATTTCGTCTGCCATGATGCACCCATAGCTGCCTGGTATTCGCTGACCCGTCACACACTCATACATGAATTTCACACCCTATGACAACACAAAATCTTCATATAATATCCCTAATATGATTTGTATCTGACTCAGTTTGCGAAAAGAAAAAAGGTATTGATATATGAAAGATACACACTGTGACGAAAAAAATGAGAATCAATTGTATGTATGTATGTATGTATGTATGTATGTATGTGTATGTATTTATTCACACTGCAAATGGGTATATACCTGGTGGCAGTGGTAACTAATTACACTCAATAATGACAATTAATAATAAACACAACTAATAAAAAACAATAATTAATAATAATACAAATAATAATAATAATAATAATAATAATAATAATAATAATAATAATAATAGTAATAATAATAATAATAATAATAATAATAATAATAATAACAAGGAGCATCCTAAATTAAATAAAGCATGGTCACTTAAAATAACATTTAAAGTAAATCTAATTTGTATCTTAACCCTAAGTTCGAACTAAGACCCACGAGTGTGACAGGTTCATACCTACACAAGTACCTTTCGGCACTACACTTATTTCGCTGTCAACTCACTCACTGCACTGATTCTACCTGATTTCACTAACACTTCTAACCAATTCACTGTTCAAATACTTTGCACAGCCACTTCACTGACACCAACACACTTCACTTACACAATAGACTTCACTGACACAACACACTTCCTTACTGATAGAACACTTCAAATAACAAGATATCAATTACACCCTTTAAATAGTTACTACCATCTATTAGTAAAGTCCTTAAGCCTATTTTTAAATACATTTTTGGTTATTGGTAAAGCCTTTAGTAAGTCTGCAGGTAAAGCATTCCAGTCCCTGATAGTACGATTGAGAAAAAAAAACTTTCCAGTGTCCGTCCTCTGTCTTCTTTCCCTCAATTTATATGAGTGATCGTTCCTTGAAGAGTAATTTGACGGCTGCAACCTATTTTTTTTTTCTCTCCAGGCAGGCTCACCTCTGTATGTTTTGAACATTGCGCATAATCGAATTCGCGTTCTCCAGTCCATGAGTGTGTCCCATTTTAATGGTGAATTATTACGACAACACTTGAGAGCCCGTTTTTTAATCTTTTCCAGTGTCTTTATATGTTCTACTCTGTAAGGATCCCAACATGCAGCACCATATTCCAATTAAATAAGAAAACATCGGAACATGCCTTATTCGAAGTATAGCTGAGGAGGCGAGAACTGGCATGTGAGCAGTGCAAGAGGGGAAAGAACGAGCTAACAGAACGAGAGTTTGTTTCATAATGGTTAATATTATACGAATTTACCGATACGGAAGTTCATCTCAGACTAAAATTTATCTTCCCCCTACATACCCATTGATGATATAGCCATGGCACATGATCACGGGACAGGTCTTGCCTCCTCTACTATACATCCTATAGTTTTAATACAAGTGACACGATCAACTAAGGACTGGAAAGATTTGTGGTAGTCCTGTTTTGGAACAGCTAACATCTTGGATGTATCTGATTCATTGAAATTTCTTTCTTTCAGCGAACAGTTCACTTTTAGGAACATATACAGTAAAACTTCATGTATACGTTTCTCACTTATATGTTTTTTAAGTCCCGACAAAATTCCTATACTTTCCATGTTAATTTACTTCGGTTATGTGTTTTTCGTTTATTTGTTTTTCACACTTATACGATCGTATTTTAAACCTTGTGAGGTACAAAACTTCATTTATACGTTCTAATTAAATTTTTCTCGAAGTTAGGTTTGCTGTGAAAATGTAAGAACGTGAAAATACCTTATTTACGTCATCGAATATAATACACACACCAATTTTTTATCCTAAAATCCAGAAAAAACTGGCGAATATAATACACATCTTTGCTAAAAACCATACAAGATTACAATTATATTAACAAGGCAGGTTACAAAAGCACTCCCTTATCTCTAGCTACACATCACATCCATCCTCATTTGCAATATTAGAACTGGAACTTCCAGCCAACAGGTCTGGGGGTGTCAGAACATTGACCAACAATGGCTAACGTCATGCTACTCTTTTGCCAGTAATTATTGGTAAATTATTTTGGTTTAATTAAAGACGAGAAGTTGTTGAGAGATGTATTCATAAAATCTCACAGTAAAAGAAAAAGTGTTAAGTCATACCAGTAGTTAAAAATATAATTCTTATTAGTGATTTAGTGATTCTTGTCAAAAATGAACAAGAAATTACGAACGAAAAGTGCACAAAAGACGAGAAAACACGAACTTGCAGTGGCCGTTTATGTCAGTTGTTTCCCATCCCATCTCATAACATAAACAGAGCGTTAATGTTAATTTGTTCGAGTCTGAGTACGAATAGAATGCGCACTCCAGTTTTAAGACACCATTTTATAAAAGAAAATGTTGCAATATAAGTAAATACCATCCATTCTTATCTCTGCATGTGCTAGCCTCAATAAATCTGTTATGCGCCAGTTGGAGAATCAATTCAGAGAGGGGAGAGAAGTAGTGTGGAGGGAAGAAATGGAACATTTAAAAAAAATGAGAATCCAGGCTCAAAGCTGCAACCACACTGAATACAGATATTCTAACACCCTTACAAACTAAAAATATTTTGACAGTAGACTCAACTTGATATGATGAGAAGATTGTTTATTGGTTTTTTAATTCCAATTAGTGGAAGAAAAAGGAAGTGTGTTGGTAACTGCTTTTCTTTTTTTAATAATTAGTTATTAATTATTAATTCTATTTCAGATGTAATTAAATGCCTTTTCAGTTATAAGTTTTTCTCACTTATACGTTTTTTTTCTTCAAACTCCCATAAAAACGACTAAATAAAGTTTTACTGTACAACTTGCTGGGCACCAAGTCTGTGCTGATATATTTCTAGAGGCTGAGGTTGACACCTACCAGGCAGGCAGGCAGATGGCACATAGCCTGGACACAGTGCTAGCTTGTCTGGTGCTGGGCTGTCCCTGAATATCTGAATATGGGATCCTAGGCTAACAATCCCAAGTCAAGGTGTTATGCATACCATGCTGAAGACTGAATGACAGATGGGTAAATTGGTTACCAGACATGAAGTCCAGGATTATAATGTCAATACGTCAAAATGTCCATGGAATAATGTCCACGTTGAAAATGTCCATCTTAAATCGTCCAGAGTCAAAATGTCCATAGTTCTATAATGTCCACTTCACTCTGGATGTCCAGAGTCAAAATGTCCATAGTAGTATAATGTCCACTTCACTCTGATGTCCAGAGTCATAATGTCCATAGCTCTATGATGTACACTATATCCATTGTTCATGGTAGTTATAGTAACCTATGTAAAAATTTTCAAATACAGAACTCATCAGAACTGAATTTTTTAAAGACGGAACGAAATCCTCAGTTAGTGCCATCACAGAAGGGTAAGCCACATCTTTCTTTTCGTGGATACCTGTACCAACATCATGACTTTCACAGAGATAGGGCAAAAATATATTGACGATAAAGGAACATGAACCTCCCAAGCCTGAAAGGCATGCAGCACACAAACAACGCGGTAGAAGACTGGCACAATCCTCTTCAACGCGTGACGGCTGTACATCCATCCACTTGGCGATTTATACAGTGCCTAAAGCGCAAAGAAAATGGAATTTGGACACAAATATTGAAAGCAAGAGTGAGGCATACACAAATTAAAGAGCCGGGAATGAAACGTATTTGACGAATCAAAGACAAATTCTCCAGATTGTGAGAAACTACAACAGGTACAAAGAAAAAGGAGAAATTCTCTTAAATCTTAAAAGTACTGGTTACCATCTTAAAAGTGGGGCTCCGGTTCCCAATGATTAATAACTTATTTGTACGAGTTATGGAATAAAATTTATTGTGTTCTATTCAAGCAGAATTTTCCTTTGAACTTGGACATTATGGACATTTGACACTATGGACATTTTGACCTAACGGACGTTTTGTCATATGGCCTTTCTGTCATATGGACATTTAGTACATGGACATTTTCATCGTATGGACATTTTGACAATATGGACATTTTGACCTTATTGACGTTTTATCATATGGACGTTCTGCAGTATGGACTATATACGGTGGAAGCGGGTAAATTCCATCTCTAGTGGACCTCTTATATATCTGAGGACCTTTGAGAATACCTAGTCTTGCACTTACATTGGGGGAATAATGGGTGTGGTCATAATTTCCTCTACATTCATGAATAATGAAAATAAACCTATGAGTGGTCAGAGCAAGGTCCACCTTTCTCTTTTAATGCACAGTGTGGGTTACAGGAGGCTGTTCATTCAGTGCACATTGAAATATTCTATCTTCCTGCAAAGTGCTGCACAAGTCCCTACCATCTCTCCACCAAATACTACCACGAGGTTCATGGAAACCTTGTCGAAACCAAATGACAAGGGCAAGAAAGACAGGCCCCTAGTTTCCAGAGCCAAAAATGGAGGAAGAAGCTTCAAAGAGAAGCTGCGTGGAAGGGGAAGTGAAGAAATCTGTAACCCCTATCTCCACAACTACTGATCTTCTGTCTCAAACTTAAGCAACTATAATACTGTACTTGAAAAATAGAAAACTTTCTAGCAGCAGGGCGAGAGCCAAAGGGAAGACTCCACAACTTAGTGGTACTCTATATATAAATACAAATTTATTCATAATTTACATTTGAAATGGTACGAGGCGTGTTCTTAAAGTAAGTTCCAAAAGGGTGTAGTAAGTAAACAGGAAGATATTTACAAACCATTTTTGTTGCATTGTATTTCCCACACTTCAATTACTTCTCAACATAATCTCCACCATTATTGAGGCATTTATCGAGTCGTGGCACAAGTCTTTCTATCCCCTCATTGCAGAATTCGCCCTCCTGCGATGCGAACCACTCCCGCACTGCTGTTTTCACTTCATCGCCATCAAAACGTTGACCACCGAGGAACTTCTTGAGGTGCAGGAAGAGATGAAAGTCACTCGGAACCAAATCTGGGCTGTAGGGAGGATGGTCAATTTGTTCCCAGCCAAATTTCGAGATGAGATTTTGGGTGTCACGAGCTGTGTGTGGCCGAGCGTTGTCATGAAGCAACACAACTCCGTCGGTCAGCATCCCACGTCTCTTGTTCTGAATTGCGCGACAGAGCTTCTTCAAGGTCTGACAATAGGTTTCTCTATTAATGGTTTCACCTCGAGGCAAGAATTCGATGAGTAGGACTCCTTTTCTGTCCCAAAAAACAGTGCACGTGATCTTGCGTGTTGACATGGTTTGTTTGAATTTCTTTTTCCTTGGCGATGCAGTGTGCCTCCATTCCATGAACTGCTGCTTCGATTCAGGTGTCATGTGAGAAACCCAAGTCTCGTCACATGTCAAGAAACTCATCGCCTTGCTCACTGTAACGTGTGAGAAAGCTCAATGCACTGGAAGCTAGTTTGGTTTTGTGTTCCTCGGTGAGCATCTTGGGTACCCATCGTGAGCACAATTTTCGATATCGTAATCGGTCTGTCACAATTTTGTAGAGAACACTCCGTGACATTTGTGGAAAATTCAAGGAACCTCCTGTCCTCATGAATTTTTTCATCAACAGCACGCACCAAATCGTCATTGATCAAAGATGGCCGACCGGTACGCTGCTCGTCATGCACAGAGACGCGGCCCTCGTTGAACTTCCTAACCCATCTCCTGACCATTCCATCACTAATGGCATCATCACCATACATCTCACAAAGTTGACTATGAATGTCAGCTGGTTTGATATTTCTCGCATTCAAGAAATGGATAACAGACCGCATCTCACAATCGGCAGGGTGCTCAATCACTTTAAACATTTCAACTGATCACATCTAACCACACACACAGACTGAAGCTCTGAAACTGCATGCACAGCTTGCCTGAGGACTAGAGAAGAAAACACGCATGCACAAAATAACGATTGCAGCGATGTGATGGCTAAAATTGAAAACGGAACTTACTTTAAGAACACACCTCGTACATTTGAATAGATACCCGAAATGAGCATATGTTCGTGCTCGGTTACATAAATAATAATGATGATGATAGAAATAATAGTAACAATAATAATAATAATAATAATAATACAATAAAAATATTAACAGTAATAAAATGATAACTGTAAGAGTGATAAAATAAATATAAAAACCATTTAGAGAGGGTTAACACAACTTATAAGCATATAATAACCATAAGAAAAAAAAAATAACGAACTAAAAGTCAACTAATAAGTTCCTTCTATCGCAGACGACAGCAACCACCGTATTGATATTGTGTTATGCATTATAGGGGGGAGGGGGAGAGCCAAAGGTATACGTCCTAACGTTCTCTTTGAATATTCTGACATACAACCATAGGGAGTTAATAATGAAAAACAAAATATCTTCAAGTCAAACGGTTCATCATTACCAGGATAAATACAATAATAATACTGAAATATATTAATCAAATTTCAGTTATAGGTCTCCCCTTTGGTGCTAGAGGTATCATATCAAAATATTTTTTGAATGGAGAGTAAAATATAAATTTTAAAAATCTCTAGAGACAGGAGATAGTGAGGCACAATATTCCACTAAATGGTCATAAGGAGGCAGAGGGAATTTACGGATATTTATGTGCAATCTGTGACCAATATTACTCCTCTCCAATATTCCATCTTTCAAGAGGGCAGGCAGGATGAGGGGTCTGCTGAGAAGCAGCTCCTGAATTCTCAGGTGCTGTGAGAGATGTAGTAATCAGGATGCCTGAGGCTCCATCCTATCCAGATATGGGTCTACCAAGCTGTAGAAGGGATGCCTACTAGTCACTTGCATGGACGAAGAGTCAAGGGAGTGGATTTGTGAGCATAACAGCAATATAAAACCTTGGTCAAGTCAGTTTGGTATCAGTGGAGGCCTCCAAGCTTACAAAGCTGAAAACGCTATGCTCTGGGTCCTGGAGAAAACACATCCTTAAACCTAGGATGTGCTCGGGTTCATGGAAGAACTTAATCACAGTCTGGAGGTCTCCAAAAAGTGCATATACAAATGCAAAAAGGAGGCGAAAGGACTTCCATCATAGGTGCGGTTAAATCTCCATTCAATATCTTATTTTGAGAATAATGATTTCTTACCTACTATAAGGCAACTAGGGTCACAGTAACTTTTCTGGAACCTAAGAAGACAGGAAGAGCTGGTAGGACTCGTGGGGAGGCAAAGAAATTTTAGTTAGTATAGGGTGGAAATATTTCATATTTGTCTGTGGCAATCAATTTGCGCTGTTTAAGGGGAAGCTTCAAAATAAACTCATTAACAGTGTCCTCATGACCCTATATTAAGTCGAGGGAAATTCTGACTGAAAAGAAGAATATTATTTCTACTGGAGATAAGGAAAATTTTACTGAAAGTACTTACCATCACTGACAAAGAAATGAAGAAAAATGTTACAGCTAGTTTTGTGCAATTTTGGTCAAAATGCTTTAAATACAGACGTGGACAAATTATTAACAAAATTGACGATTTTTATGATAATTCTGTTTGCAAAATTTGACTTTTTAATTTAGACTACAGTTGACAATTTTGCATACTTCTATCATTACAGTAGATAGAAATAGGCCTATGCAAATATGTCAACTGCAATCTAAATTGAAGAGTCAAATTTTGTAAAAATATATAATAAAATCTTCAATTTTGCTAATAACTTGTAAATATGCAAAAATGAAGTGCAGTCTAAATTGAAGAGTCAGATTTAGTAAAAATATATTATAAAAATCTTCAGTTTTACTAATAATATGGAAATATCAACTGTAGTCCAAATTGAAGACTCAAATTTTGAAAATATACAATACAAATCTTCATTTTTTTAATAACGTGTAAATGCGCAAAAATGTCAACTGTATTCTGAATTGAAGAATCATATTTTGTAAAAGTATATAATAAAAATCTTCAATTTTCCTAACAATTTGCCCACGTCTGTAATGTAATAAATTCCTCAGTAAACAAAACTATATACTATTTTCATATTTATCAGATATGTGTGCATGCACGCATGTTCCTAAAAAACACACACATGCATAACAGGCGCGAACACACACCCATACACATACAAATTCTCACGTAGTTTGGTGGGAGAAACAATAAAATCCCACATGGAAGGGCAGATAAATAGGCAGAAAGAACTTGTCATAATGTTGTTCTGATTGTATTTATCCTATAATTGTTGAAATATATATATATTAATATGGATTTGATAATACTCACTTCTCTCTGATGTGGTCGGAGTATATTTGAGAGTGCTGGATCTACCACGACATGCACTGGCTGTTTGTCACTGAAAATTTAATGTAACATAGGGTTTAACATATAGCAAGAATAATGCAGTAAATATTCTGTAGTACAGAGGAGTGTATGTTGAGAATTCATGGGAGCTGTGTGTGATATCCATACACATTACCCACAATTGGTAAAGGCTGGTCCACAATAAACCGGGAATGGAAACAACAACAAGAACGAGAATGGAAACAATGTTAAAATAAATATATTTAAATGTGAGCATTCACAATTAACGAGAAGCTTGTCGGAGGCTGGGAATGGGAACGTGAAAGTTAATTGTCAATGCTCACATTTAAATACATTTATTTTAACAATATTTCCATTCTCGTTCTCATTTCCATTCTCAGTTTATTGTGGACCAGCCTTAACAGTGGAAAAAATTTCTAAAATGATATGTATGATCTTAAAAAGAAAGAGAGAGAGAGAGAGAGACCAGCTGCCATATGCTAAGCCCCCTTTGAAAGACTTCAGTTGATTTCATGAACGCTTAAGGTACGGTCACGCGTCGCTACTTTTGCTGCGCAACTTTTGTACTGCAGCTGCAAAAGTTGTGTGTCATGTTCACACGTAAGCCAAAAGTAGCACGCTGCACGTTACTTTTCGTGCTGCCCAACTCGAGTGCTGCAAATTTGCAACTGGAGGTTGCGAGTCTGTTCACACATAAGGCGCTACTTTTGCAGCCACTGTCATGCTGCAGGTTTCCATCTCCGTGTTGACTTCTCAATATACATTTTGTGGTTATGTTCGCATTATTAATAAACTCATGCGAAAGCTTACTTATCTATTATTTGCTTTTCTGTCCTAACTAGTATTCAGAAATTGGCATTATTTTTACTATAAAGCTTTTAAAAACGCCTATATAATTAAATGATAACCAACAACATATTCACGTAATCAATGTTGGCAACCCTCCTGTTTGAAACTACGCTACAGAAAATTAAAAAAATGAATTATATCGTCACCAAATATGCTCAGACTGTGTTGTGCATTTAATAACTGTTACAAATAATTTATTTCCATCACATCTAACATTAAAGTACATCCAAATAATAAAAGTATCATTAGCACATATGGGTGGCAACACTGGTCGCAACCGCAGCAAAAGTTTCAACAAAACCGATATAAAAAATTCTGTGGCTGCAACCCTGAGAACCCTGTTCACACGTCGCTACTTTCAAGCTGCACGCAGCATGAAAAAGTAGCGAGCAGCAGGTTCAGCAGCCGCTACTTTTCTGGTTGCACCGTTATTCACATGTCGCAGTACGAGAGTTGCGCAGTTTTTTGTACTGCATCGCTGCAAAAGTAGCGACGTGTGACCGTACCTTAACACATATGCCCAGCTGGATAAGATTAGTTGACAAAGGAGGAAGTCTGAAGTGACAATAAAATAATGTCATTAAGGAAAATGTTAAACAATACAATATTATAACATCTGACTTACAGATCTAATTTGAGCTTGTCATGTGCACTGAGTTCTGGTGGTTCATAGAGTACCAGAGCCCCCGGCTCATTAGGATCATGAAGAGCATGTCGGCATCTTGTTCTGCTCACTCCTAGAAATCGACCACCAAGTCCTCCTTGGTAGTTTGGAATTGGTACCTTGAACGGTTTGGATAACAGCTTCCTGATAAGAGCTTCCTGTAATATAAGACAACCAGTATTTCAATCAATTGAATATTATTTACTAATCTCTACTTTCTCTAAAATAATTTTGTGTATCAATGTCTTCTTGACTTGTAAGAGTTCTACGTTCAATGTATTAAAGTGTCTACTTTCAGGGTCGATTTCTAAAACGAGGTCTAGACCACGACCATGGCTTTAAACTGCGTTTGGATTTATAAAACGAGGTCTTTTTCATTTTTCTGGGCCACGGCTTGAAACCATGGTCTGACGCAGAGACCACGACTGGGGCAGGTTTCAAACCACGTCTTCATGTATAAAAGATGGCGGTAGTAGATCAGCTGGATGATTATCAAAGGAAAATTTGTGTCTATGGGTATTAAATCTCCGGATTAGTTTGATCAGAGAGAGGAATAATCCTTTCTAACTATATAACGACGATAATTTCAGGCGAATATTTCGATTTTCGAAGGAATCAACGCAAAATTTAGCAAGAATGCTAAATAATAATCTGCAACGAAATGCAAGAGGCAGCGGGTTGACAATTATTTTACACCTTCTTGTTACTTTGAGGGAAGTAAGATATAATATTTTAAATTAATTATACCTTTATACCTATAAGACGATACAACTTAATTCTTAGTCTTTACAGTAGTTTTGGACATTTTATTCAATACTCGAAAATGATGCGGGCCTACAAGAATATGAAGCAAACGTGATTTTGTTTTCTTATTTTAAGTTTTATGCTATTAAGACTTTCCACGTAGTATTATATGTGAAAATAGAACCATATTATATTTTAGTTTCAATTGAAATTTTAATAAAGTTAATATTTAGGTTATTCATTCCTTAGAACCGGGTTTTCAGGTAGTTAATGTTGGTACTAGTTATGAACAAATTATAAACTATAACACAAATGCTCGATTTTTATTTGGGCAATATCATTCTGGTACCTAAAAATCCGTTCCCTATTAAATACTAAGTAATGCTGGTATTTTAAACGCACATATATTCTGTAAATTAATAAATGCAACAATACCTTAGCTGAGAAAAAAAGAATGTGACTTACTGCAATTCAATAAAAATATTAATCTCGATGTTCATTTCTTTCTAATATCGACTTTTTACAAGAATAAAAATCGATTCTAAACTGCGTTGCCATATATAAAACTCACGAACCTCGGTTTCTTATCAAGCCGTGTCTCAACTTCGTTTTAGAAATCGCATAAGGATTCAGACCTCGATCGCAGTTTAAAAGCCAAGGTTTGGAACCACGATTTCGTCCGTGTTTTAGAAATCGACCCTCAGTGTTTAATGTGCTTAGGAAAATACATCAAAACCTAAACAACGAAACAAGACTAATATAGAACCAATCTACATTCTAAATACACAGTGTGTATACTAACTGGCTCTGCAGGAGAAGTGGCAAGCAGAATGCGAGAACTCGAGGAGTTGTGTTGGTATCATGCATGGGCTGCACTGAATGGTAGAGAGTGGGCAGGAGCAAGAGAGGAGATGTAATATTCCTACATTCAAACCAGGCGCTTCACAGTACCAACTTTACGTCACTGATGGGTTGAATACTGCTGCTTGCTTCACTGCGGAACCAGTTAGTATACACACTGTAGAATGCCATACAGTATAACCTCTGTTAACCAAAATAAAGGAGGCTGGGCTGACTCCATTTAGGATAAGTAAATTCTGCATTCAATGTATTATAACGCCTACTTTAATTGTTTAATATGTTTAGGAAAATACATCAAAACATAAACAATGAAACAAGACTGCAATACAGAAACAATTCACATTCTAAATATAAAATTCCATATAATATAACCTCTGGTAACCAAAATAAAGGAAGCTGACACAATTTGGGATAAGTAAATTCTGCATTCAATGTATTATAGCGCCTAACAAGACTGCAATACAGAAACAATTCACATTCTAAATATAGAATTCCATATAATATAACCTCTGTTAACCAAAATAAAGGAGGCTGACTCCATCTGGGATAAGCAAATTCTGCATTCAATGTATTATAGTGCCTACTTTCAGTGTTTAATGTGCTTAGGAAAATACATCAAAACATAAACAATGAAACAAGACTGTAATACAGAACCAATCCATATTCTAAATATAGAATACCATATAGTGTGATCTCTGTTAACCAAATTAAAGGAGGCTGACTCCATTTGGGATATGTAAAATGTCGAATAATGAATGTATACAAATTTTTAGAATTACGAAGTTAATTATACATCTTGATTACACAACTTTTAATACTATATCATATTGGAAAACGTATTTTCTGATGATGGCCAATAGTAGGCCGAAACATGTTAACAAGGTAACATAAAATTTAACACTTGAAAGCCACATAATATGTTTTACAAAGTTAAGTTGTGTACAGATACAGAAATAAAATTTGGAGCTCCCTTATTATATAAGTTTTGCTTACAATAAACACTACATGTGCAGTAAACAAGAGCCCCTGTGTAAATTGCTAAATTACTTGTGGACAGTCATGTGAAACTGTTGCCTACATGTAGGTGGACTCCCATCAAGACTCGCTCCAAATTTTAATTCCGTATATGAAAGCATAATGTACATAAAAAAAAGTCAACAAAATGCATACAGTAGGTACAGTATTACCAAATATAAACACTGATTCTTCACTACTATATTTTTTTAAGAAAAAGTCCGAAATTATCTTTTGGTTTTTTCGCCCGCATCTTTTTTCTGGCAGCAATGTCACACCTGCTCAGTGCTACGTGTGAGTTTAGCTGGCTCGTGTAAACAATAGGACGTGTTGATGTCTTCACAAGCATTAGAATCTGAAAATATCAATGTTACTTAAAGTAAACGTGTTAACTATATGCAAATTGCAATAAAACTTGTACTTAAAAACAAAGGCTACAGTTTCAGCGATACCAGTATTTTATTCCAAAAAGTTTTGATGCTTTGAACATATGTGACCCGTTACGCGAAAAGGGACCTAAAGTCATGAAAGGAAATTTTACAGGAGAACAAAATAACGAATTTGTGGTGTAAAAACTGCATTTCTATGTTTTGACATCTTGCGCTACCTGTAGGCATTTTTTTACATACTAAACTAAGACGTAGTTTTACACAGTGCTTCTTAAATACCTAAATCTTTCTTATGGTTGCTAAGAAAACAAATGAAAACTTTAATTTGCATTTTTCTCGAAAGGTACATAATGTAATATCAATATTCAATAAGTAATATATTAAAAACTATAGTACCTAGAACCATGAATTTTTTTTTTAAATGCTCAGAATTTCATCCTCTTTTTGAAAACACAAAAAACAAAAAAAATGAAAAATCCGACTTTAGGGCCCAGTTTCTTCAACCTTTGTTAAATTATAAGTGTATTATTCCATTTTAACTGTAAACTTAACAGTTGAAGCATTTCTTCAACAACTGTTAGTACTAACAGGCTGTTAAAACCTATGTTAATTTAACTGCCCAATTTCATGCAGTTAAATCATTTAACTCTCTGTTAGCATAGAAGTATTCAATATGGCTGGTGTGTTAGATGCTGAACTTACATATCTGGATTATTTAGAAAATGATATCCATGAATACATAAACAGAGCAGATGATTTCTGTGATTTGACAGACCAGAAGTTTATACAAAGATATAGGCTATTTTCTGCCAAGCCTCACTTTTCACTTTCAACTTAGATCCGTTTGTTTGTTTATTCTCATTAATTGGTTTATACTGCGAAATAATTTCTAGCAGAAGGTTTCTTTCTAATGAAGAGAAATTAGTCCCAAGATTTCTTTTTGTTCCAGTATTTTCCATTTCATAACAGCAATACCAATATGCCGCTCCACGGTATTGTGATACAGACGAGGGAAGAAGCAGAAATCAAACCTGAGAGAATAGAAAGACTTCTATTCTCTCTGAATCAAACAACGGAAACAAGCGAGAATCGCAATTGTCAGAGTTCAGAAAACAGAAGTGAGCCTATACTTGGTTATAGGTTATGGTTAAACTCTAGAATCTCTGGTCCTAACAGAGAGTTAACAAAATGAATGTTAAAATGTGAAATGTAACGTTGAAGAAACGCAATATTTTTAACAGCAATTCATACTTTTAACTTACAGTTAATTAACGCTATGTTAGGTGCATTTTAACAAAGGTTGAAGAAACCGGGCCTAGGTCCCTTAGAGCATTTCAAAAATAATTTCAATACATCAGTTAATTTACTCATTCATCAGATTCTCACAATTAGCCACAGAATAAATTATTAGAATTTTTATTTATTTATTTTTTACTTTTTTAATTTTCTATTTAAATTGTGTATTTTATCTGACAATCATTTTGAAAGGAGAAGAAGATCTTTCGACAAATTAAAATTTTTTCACAGTTTTCATATCCATTTGTACAATGGTGTCTCCTCCCTTTCCACCTGCAAAACTCATTGCTGAAAATTCTAGATTTTTTGTGCATAATTAAATTCTATCATTGCAAAAACAGCTAAATCCACAATGGTGGGTTCAAAGCCAGCTACGCCAAAAATCAGAACGCTAGCAAGTTCAAATTTCCAGTAATATGTTTGTCTATGTCGTAACTTTATGGTGCTAAACTAATTGAACTGTTTATAGAAAAACCGTTGTTAAAATTAGTTTTTTGTTTCTTGTGTAAAATTTTATAAAATGGATGTAGCTGACTTTGATACTAGACGACTCAATTCAAGGCTCAAACTTACATGATTTGAAATAACTTCTGGTGTCCGTGGCTGCTGCTGGATATCAGGCAACTGAGCTAACGGTTTCCGAGATGGTGTGTCTTTGCAACTTCTCTTACTCAGCCCCTTGGCTGTAGATGGGGTGTCTTCATTAACACGTTTTGCAACTTGACTTGGAGCCAGACTACGCCTCTAAAAAGATAAACAGCAAATACATCACTTCCCTAGCTACATTGCAAAAAAAAATTCAGTGAAATAAATTTTCAGAATAGAATTAATTATAGTAACTAAATGAATTAGCCTATTACTGTCATTGTATTGCTATGGATTTGGTGATGTTCAAAACTTCAAGTAGGGCCTACCAGTATTACAATTCTGTAACATACTTTCATTTGGAAGCATTCTAGGTAAAGTAACCAACTTACACAATGGTGGAAATGAAGCACACACAACAATATTTTAATATCAATAAAAGTCATGGTGATTTTGTAATAACTATCGGCCAGGCTGCCATCTTCAGGTCCAGGAAACATGCTTTTTCCCTTTTCAGAGTCTAAAGAGGCTGACAATATGTCAATCTTAAGAAAATGTTGAATATTTAATTAAAATACATTTATTGGTCTATATTTGATAAAGTATGTAGCCTACTCTGGACCTCTATTAAGGAAAGATGGCTTAACTGATGCTTACTACATACTGGTAGGCTTAATTATCAAAGTCATAATTAGACTCCCTTCATCAATATAATCCAGTAAATCTCAGAAAATATACAAATTGCTTGGTAATATAAATCAGAGGCAGAAAGTACCAAGAAAAGATATTGTGAGAAATTTCTCAAACTCACATACATTTCAGACATATGGGTATTAAATTTACCTCTCCCATTTTTATTTAAAAAAAAAAAAAAAACAGAAACAACAGGTCCATTGCAGGTGAAGTGCTCAGGGCTAAATTAACTCCCCTCTTGTTATAGGCAACTATATCTGGCTTCCATAAGAGAAAAATAAAAAAAAACAGAGTTTATTTAACAACGCTCGCAATTGCAGAGGTTATATCACAGTCGCCGGAATTTTGTCCCGCAGGAGTTCTTTTACATGCCAGTAAATCTAGTGACATAAGCCTGTCGCATTTAAACACACTTAAATGCCATCGACCTGGGCCAGGATCGAACCCACAACCTCGAGCACAGAAAGCCAGCGCTATACCAACTATGCTACCCAGGCCAACTCTCATAAGAAAAAACTTAATTTAAGTTGAGTTTTTTTAGTTATTTAACGACACTGTATCAACTACTTGGTTATTTAGCATCGATGATTTGGTGATAGTGTATGTACGTATTTATTCACACTGCAATGGGTATATACCTGGTGGCAGTGGTAACTAATTACACTCAATAATGACAATAATAAACTTATTAATTAAAAATACAGTTAATAATAATACCAATAATTAATACAAATAATTAATACTAACAATAATTTATAATAATAATAATAATAATAATAATAATAATAATAATAATAATAATAATAGGGAATATCCTAAATTAAATGAAGCACTATCACTTAAAATAATATTTGAAATAAATCTAATTTGTATCTTAAATCTAAGTTCGAACTAAAACCCACGAGTATGATATGTTCATATCTGCACAAGTACCTTTCCACATTACACTCATTTCGCTTTCAACTCACTCACTGCACTGGAACTACGACACATTTCACATCATATGGGATGCAACACACACAAACGGAGGCTTCATATACGCCATCTACGTGGACTATGCCAAAGCATTCAATGGAGTCAACAGAACATTACTAATGACGAAACTAACTGATACCCTGGGACAAAGAAACCCCGTATCTTCAACTAATAGAAAACATATTGAGCTTCAACCGGCTAACGGTTAGTGACAAAGTTGGCCACTCTGGGCTTATAACCCAGACGAATGGGGTTCTTCAAGGAGACCCCCCTCAGCCCAATGCTATTTAACCTGTTGACGCACGACGTGATCGAAGAGGTGGCCTCAGAAGATATATCAATGCTACTTTATGCCGATGACATGATAATGCTGTCAAGAAACAGGCCAGCTCTTCAGCAGGGACTCAACGCGCTCAGCGAATGGTCAAAAAGAAATGAACTAGAAATAAACACTAGCAAAACTAAGGTTATGAAATTCAGACGAGGAGGAAACATAGCCAGAACAGACGTCTTCACATGTGGCAATGACAACCTTGAGATGGTAAACACTTACAGGTACTTAGGCCTAACCATGCAAGTAACGGGGAAAACATTTACCAAACATATAGAGGAAAGATGCACGGCAGCAATCAAGTCCATATATGAAATCAAGAACCTCGAGAAACTGTCCCTAAAAACAGCCCTAATACTCTTCAATATCAAGATAGCACCGATAGCATGCTATGCAGTGACCAAAATATGGGCTCACCTCACCAAGGCTAACCTGAAAAGGCTGGAAGCTGTAAAGACTACGTACATTAAAAGAGCACTATGAATACCAAAAACCGCGCGGACAAGGCTTGTGTACGTACTAGCAGACACCAACTTCTTCATCAGGGAATTGAGGGCAAAGAACAACCTAGGCAGCACAACAGCGTACGAAGCCCACATCGAAGACAGGGAGCAAAAGGCATCTGCAATTGACCCAGACTTCTTCCGGACGCCCGCAATGCACGCAGAGGACTGGAAAGGGCCAAACTTCGAACTCAGGCATGTCTTCACGAGGACCGCGGCACATGGCTTTCATCATAGAGTTTGCGACCAAAGAGGATATCACCAGGCATCGTCCCAGTGTTCCTGCAGGCTGTGCGGTCAGCACTGCCCACAATATCACCTAATTGCATGCCCCGCAAGGACTCACTCAATGAACTTTTACGCAAATGATGAGAACTTCCAGTGAACATTCACATTTTAAATTGTACACAGTGTGTTTAATAAATATATATATTTCACTGATTCTATCCTGATTTCACTAACACTTCAAAAACATTTCACTGCTCAAATACTTTGCACTGCCACTATAAACTATAAAGCTTCCCTACAGGAACACGTTTCACTGACACAACACACTTCACTGACACAACATAATTTTTCACTGATACAACACTTCAATAACAAAATATCATTTACATCCTTTACATACTGTGTATAATTACCGTCTATTAGTAAAGTCGTTAAGCCTATTTTTAAATACGTTTTTGGTTGTTGGTAAAGCCTTTAGTAAGTCTGCAGGTAAAGCATTCCAGTCCCTGATAGTACGATTGAGAAAAGAAAACTTTCCAGTGTCCGTCCTCTGTCTTCTTTCCCTCAATTTATATGAGTGGTCGTTCCTTCAAGAGTAATTTGGCGGTTGTAAGAGGGTGAGATGTATTTGGCGAGATGAGGCCCAGGATTCGCCATAGATTACCTGGCATTCACCTTACGTTGGGGAAAACCTCGGAAAAAACCCAACCAGGTAATAAGCCCAAGCAGGGATCGAACCCTCGCCCAATAACTTTCATATTATGCACATATCAAATGCAGTCAACCATATGACTCAATCTGATGCACATTCAAGGCATACAAGAAATTGTTCAAATGTTTTAGATCCCAAACAATTATATATATGGTATATTTTTTAATTTACGTCCGTCCAACTATTGAAGTCATATAGCCTATTACCATACGGCTAAACTAACACTGAGTTAGTTCCTCATACTCCGCTTATGCACATTCAAGTTTCTTCTACATTTTCTGTGTCGATGTTTTTCCATTTTCTCCTTTCCTCTGTCTTCTCCAACATTTTCCCTGCGACCCAAGATTTCTTAATTTTCACATCTTCTCTGTATCCTATTGTTTCTGCTGCTGTTGTCTGTATACAGCTTTTTAGATGAGTCCAGTGGTCATTACTATTCTAAGTTGTGGATTCTAATGTAGTGGTTTTCTCTTGAAAAATTTGCTTCAGTTTATCTTTGTTCTTCAGTTTTTCCATATTCAATCTCTTCATCATCTGTCTTCCTCTTATCTTCTTCAGACAAATAATTATTTCCCCTATCAACAGGACATGAGCTGAGTTAATATACGCTCCTGATAGAGTCTTCGCAGTCTTTAAGCAATTTCTGAATCTTTCCTGTACCAATATAATGTCAGTCTAATATCTGTTTTCGTTCCTTGGACATATCCATGTGTATCTTCTTCGTTTATGTTGTTGGAATAATGTATTTCCAACAATCATTCACCAAAGATTCTCTTCTGTAATTTCCTTTTCTCAATCCATATTTTCCAACTGTTCTTCTCTCTTGTCCTTCTCCTACAACTACTACTGCATTCCAGTCGCCCATTAGGATTACGCATGCTCCCTTCTTCTCCTTCTCAACTATAGAGAGACCAGTTGAAGACCTATACTATTAAGATTCTAAATGCTACCAGGGGACTGGCCGCTCGATGACTGCCACATTATTTTCGCAGATGGCGCGACAATGATCCTCTCGGCGACCGCCAGATTATTTACACATGGGCACAATTTTCGGTTACGTGA
Organism: Periplaneta americana; assembly: GCF_040183065.1. NCBI lineage: Eukaryota > Metazoa > Arthropoda > Insecta > Blattodea > Blattidae > Periplaneta > Periplaneta americana. Next base: position 66,070,806 of record NC_091126.1, on the reverse strand, counting down.
GGCACTCGATTTGAAATAGTTTGTTTACTAGGAGAGGAGACTGCAGAGTTGGATGGGAAATATAAACTGCAGTGACATGCGTCACCTTATCGTAATCGCTAAGGCGGTCAGTGGCGAATTATTAAGAAAGCGCTTGGTTAATGTGAGAGACTCGAAAACCTTTATTCAATTTGGCAAATTAATTCGGCAGCTTTAATCATAAACCTCTTTACTGTTTCTCCGTAGTTGAATTGATTTAAATTACAGGCGAGAAATTGCGTAACTAGCCAATAATATTCCATCACGTTGTCTACGTTTATTTTCTTGAATATTCTGGCGTTTCTCAAGATTACTTAACAGATTTGCACGTTCTCGACCTAAAATAATTTCAGGAAACCATATTTCGTTTTCTATAAACATTTGATGTTTTTTTTTTTATAAATTTCTTTTGGAAATAATACATACAAACAACATTTAATTCCTCGTACCTTTTAATGCAGCGTGTTTAAGGTATAATGTCGTATTTAATATACTATGCAAATGTTAAGATCATAAATTTTCTTCGGTATAGTATGAAAAATAACATTTAATTTGTCTTACCTTCTAATTCAGCATGTTCTTTATGACATAAGGAGTAATGTCGTTGTATATTAAATGTATTAATGTCTAATAGGATTTTCGAGCATAACATACATCATATGTTCTCCCCTTCTAAACAGCAAAAAAAGTCTTCCTCTCATTTCTCATGAAATAATAGTTTTCTAACGCGTACACACTGCTTTGATAATGCCATTATGCCACCACTGATATTGCTTATGAAACTGATATAGAACCTGCCCACGCCTAGGAGCTACGTGAGGGAGGAACGGGGACTGTGAAGATGATGTCACTCAGAGCGATAAACTCTGTGAAGGTCTGTGAGGCACAAATTCTCAAGTGAGGCAAGATGCCCATCTCTGATTTACACAGATAGCGCGACAGCAGTCAGCAGTCTGAGCCATGATAATGAGTGTCTAGTGTGAGTTCGCGCAATCACAGTCTTGCCACAGTCTAATATATACAGTCACGAAGCTTGAGTTTATGAGGGTACTAGCAGTCTAGTATATACAGTCGCGCAGCTCAATACGTAGTAAATATGCAAACATTAGGTAGTTGCTCACCACTAGGATCACTAATATCGCCTCATTACAGGCAATGCAAAATAGTACCATCACAGTCTATTGTTTCTAGCACCCTCAAAACTGTGGTACTAGGAACAATAGACTGTGCAGGTACTATTTCGCATTGTCTGTAATGAGGCGATAGTAGCAATCCTGGTGGTTAGCAACTATCTATGGATGCATATTTACTACGTATTGAGCTTCGTGACTGTATATACTAGGCTATGGTCTTGCTGTGTGTACTGTGTATAGTTTGGAGTTCGCTGTGTGTAGTGAGTTACTGTTTCAGTGTTAGTGTTAATGACATTTACAATCGAACAGCGTGTTTATCCGCAGAAGTGGGAAGCACGTTACCGAGAAGAGAGCCATACCTATTGCATTGGAGTGCCGCGCTAGCTCCAATGAGCTGTAGAGCCTCCTCCTGGAGACTCTGTAGCTCTTCTATCTTGTCATAGCTTTCTTCCACTTCCTCGTCTGCTAATTCACTATGTGGCACATAAACTTGCATTAGCACTAAGTCCATTTTCTTCCCTATTAGTCTCACCATTATCATCCGGTCATCTACATAACACACTGATATCACTTTATCTTTCACACATGGTCCCAGTAATATACCAACACCATGACTTCCTTTGATTAGTGTGCATTAAAGCAGAAAGTGACAGAAAAGCCTAAATGTTACTTCATACAGGTATATTCCAATTTTAATGACACTCTAAAAACATGAACATTAATCTGTACTTATTTAGGCCTACACAATCACAATCTTAACGCGATAAATAGTGTAATTCAGAGAAGTTTACTTTAAATAAAACCTGGACAATGTTTTCAAGGAACCTAAGATATTATACCACGAAATCAATGTTGACTGAATGAAACCTTGATTTCGTATGTCGTAACTGTTCCAATATCCGTAGCGAAATAAAATTTAAGAATGTAATTTTAACTAGCACATTATGTTTAACATAATACCATGTGTAGGTTATTTTATGACAATGAATTATTCTATTACAAATCCTGTACAAATACATTTTCAACTTATAACCTATAAGACACTTACCATGGTATTAGTTTTTTCAGGACATCTTTATTAACTTTATTTAGGTACATTCCCGTAAATGTCATCTCCTTGCTTTTAAGATGAAACACACAAACCTTTAACTTTAAAAATGTTACTTCACATAATTGTTATTTAAACATGCACAGTTCATAAACAATAACTGCCGCCAAAAGCTGAATATCGACCAGTACCAACAAAATGGAAGCATTTTCTCTGCAGTGGGAAATTATTTTCTCTTACATTAGCGATAAGGAAAATCGAAATCATTTGAGGTATTCGATTATACACACATCTCGATTATCAGCAGAAATGCGCACAAAGTGTTCAAAATCGAATTATACAGTTCTTATTCTTTGACACAATATTCCGATGAGAGTTTCGTTCCTCTTTTACAGCCTATTAAAAATAATATATAACAGGATATAACTAAAAAATGAAGTGTTGAGAACATAGTCGAAGATCGACTCTTCCTGCCGAAATACAAGTCGACTCTTCGGAAGCATGCAGAGTCATCTTGTGAGCGAATGAGGAACTTAAAACATATGAGAACCAATGGAAAAATTCTAAGTTGTTGATGAGAAATAATGAAATGTAAGAAGTTATAGAGCGAAAACGAAGGAATGTAATCTTGTTCTGAAATTTATCCGGGCGGTGAAAATAACGAGGAAGACAACGTCAATATGTTAATGTAATTTTGTGAATAATTGAGGACAATTTGAAATATAAACGCTTTGAAAATGGTAAGCTTGTTTATTTTGTAAGTTTATGCAAAATTAAATAATATTTGTGCTCAATTAAGCTCACATTGCTGTCGAGTATACGGCACTAAAAAGTATTGTGCTACAACAGTAACAATTACACTCAGTATACTCCAAGGATGGTGAATTATGTAATTAAAAGGTTAATTTTTGCACCATTGTGCCCAGAAGCGTACATTGTCACTACTGTCTGCGGTGAATCTCATAGCCAGCTATACACTACAAACGGGAGGAAAAAATCTATTTAAATAATGGAAAATAACTTCAAAATTTTAGCACATCACTCAGAATACACGATGTGATCACTGCGAAAGCTATAAACCCACGCTACTGGCACCCAAATACCTTCGTTTCTTATATACTCGACCAATGATTCTTGCAGACATTTTCACATCAAATCATCATGAGCTGTAAATGCAGTGGCATCACCGTTATATTGGACTACACGGGAAAACGCTCCTCTTTTCTTTTCAGGGTAATAAGCATCGGCCATCTTCCCGCATTAGAGGTCCAGGGCTGTTAGAGTGTAAAGGAATAATAATAAGTCAGTCACAAGAAAATGTTGAAATATATTTAGTAATATGTGTGTCCTGAACCTCCTTGCGGAAGGTAGCCAGGCCAATACTTACTATATAATTACCACGTACTTATGTAGTACCAAAAACTTAATGTGTAGTAACCATCAATGGAAGTTTGTTTCTTTATTGTCCAGGAGTTGAACTGTTGATACAGACTATACTGGAAATTAATAATATTAAAGGGAAGAATTGTTCTGGGACCAGCTTTTCAAACCAGCTTATAAGAAGCTAAACTTGGAATCCATTTTCAGCACTACACTGGAAATGTTTCATTATACTGTAATAAAATTTATTGGTACAGTTACATGCAAGCAGTGGTTGATGACGCTGTATTAATTGTGTTATCTAGCATCAGTGGAATTTGTGATAAGATAGTATTTTTAGCGAGACGAGTCCAAGGATTCACCATGATTTTAAGTATTTTTGGTGAGATGAGTCTAAGGATTCGCCATGATTTTACTTGAAATTCATCCTACAGTTGGGGGAAAAAAAACCTCTTTAAAAAATCATGTGAGATTTGAACTTTGGCATAAGCATAAGCGTATTGGGCTTCTATCCAGATGGGCCAAATTTGATTCCCAGCCAGCTGTGATAGAATTTGTGGTCGACAAAGCAGACATTGCAGAGGGTTTTTGTCAGTGTGCTCTCATTTTCCCCTATCATTCCATCAACACTCTCCAACTTCCCCTCCTTTCATCTGTCAAATGCGCTGGGTTGAAGCCTTGCATATTTTCAGAATAAAAGAGAAACCCGATAAGACCTAATCTTTGTTGGTGACAGACACTGTACATTTAAACAAAATAGTGTTATTACTGATATTAGTAAAAATAAATAATGCCTAACTTTCTCACACCATATTTATGAATTCTCCATAATCAGTCATCATAACTTCCTTGAAATTGTCTTGCTCTGCTAACAAGGATGGCAATGGAATGTGTGATCTAAAAAGATTCTAAACATCCAAGTATCTGTCAGTTAAAATGGAATGAAAAAAATAATTTTTATGAAATTTTCTGATTCAGTTTTTTATGTTGTTACAGATCATAACCTCAGACACAGAAGCATGTTCCTTCCAAAACTGGTATCACCTCTTCAAAGATCACAGTATAGAGTCAGTTACGATACCTATTGATGAGAATGTTGTTAATTATTTGTTAGAGGATTCCACGCTTGTACTCCCTGAAGAGGTTTGTAACACCTCTTCAGAAAGATGGAGCGAACATGAAGGTGATAGTCTGGATTTGGACCATGCTGATGAACCTTCTTCTGAAATAAAGGTATAATTCAGATAGGTTTCTCCATTTCTCTTAGTGTTCAAGGAAATCATATAGAAAAAAAATAAGTTACCAATGCACTGTACCATAGCGGACACATACAACACTGATGGAGTGGTATAATTGTCTTCTTAAATTCTTTGGCACATAAAGAAAATTCTCTGTCTGTGTCTACCTATCTCACACACATGTATGCCTTGAAAGTACCACACTGCTGTGTTTTGTTAACAATATATTGTTTTGTAGGTAATAACTTTTGTTTTCTGAAATAAAAATATACCTTGCATATATCATGTTAGAGACCCACAGAACATAAGTATCTTTGAGACAGGAAATGATGACAGACTTTGCTCAGATATTGTACACTATCTACCAAAAAGTAATTAGGCATTGTTTTTGCCCCTTTAGAACCTCGTGGTACCACCTCTTGTTGCTATAACAGCAGCCACCCTGTCAGGCATGCTCTCCACTAGTTTGTGTAGGATATCCACTGGAATGCGTCACCATTCCTCTTGCAACATGGTACTCAGTTGGACAATGGAAGTTGGCTGCATCTCCCGAGACCTCAATCACTGGTCCAACTTGTGCCAGGTGCTTAATGGGATTGAGATCGGGACTCTGTGCAGGGCAGTCCAACCGGTGAACATTATTGTCTGCATACTACTGCAAAGTAGCCTCCGAAACATGGGGCCAACTTTCATTGTCCAACTGAGTGTCATGTTGCAAGACGAATGGCGACGCATTCCAGTGAATATCCTACACAAACTAGTGGAGAGCATGCCTGACAGGGTGGCTGCTGTTACAGCTACAAGAGGTGGTACCACGAGGTTCTAAAGGGACCCAAAAACAGTGCCCAGTTACTTTTTGGTAGATAGTGTATTATAGGATGTAGTTCATTCAGTTTGGTTACAATAATCTGAATGCATTTCAAACATGAACTAGGAATTGATTCAGTTTGTTCAATGGACACCCATATTTTAATAGTATCTGGACATGTATGTGGAGAATAAGTATATTATAAAAGATTAAAATTTATTCAAAATATTGGTCTCGCTCTCTCCCCTCTCCCCGCTCTCTCTCTCTCTCTCTCTCTCTCTCTCTCTCTCTCTCTATATATATATATATATATATATATATATATATATATATAAATGAAATAAGGCAACAGTCCCAATGGTCCATCAGGTTCCTGATGCCTTTGACAATGAAGCATGCTGGTTGTGTAAATCAGTTACATTGCATCACACATTTCTTTATGTGAGATATACTGACATTACTGACATCCCTTCAAACATTCCTTCATCAGTCCAAAGATGTGAAAATTACACTGTAACAGATGATGATTCTTTGGTGATAATCAGGGGTCTTCTATTGAAAATGTTACAGTGTTGTGAATGTGGCCAGTTCATGAGAGGTCAGTCAGTGACTCACAGTAATGAGCGTATTTCGAATCTCAGCGCTGAGCAATCCGATGCATCACGGTGTTCCAAATTTCAATGATGACGTCACTGATGCTCCACCGGTGCCATCAGTTTGCAGCAGTGGTGGCAGTCTCCATCAGTGAATCTGATTAGTTCTTGTATAGGGCGGGAATTAGCAGACGAAAGACATCGTGCACTGTTGTCATGGTGGTGTATTCTGCTTTGGTTCTGCAGTATTGTTTGTAATGAGCACAATGTAAAAACAATATGTTAATGGCTTATAAGCGAACATGTCAATGGACTAGTTATTACTACTGGTTCAAGAAATAAATTGTTTGTACTCGCTTTTCTTTGAACAAGATGACAGTATGGAAATTTCGCAAAATCTTGCTAGCATAGCACAGACAACAACTTGTACAGCTGCCATGATAGCCATCGAACCTTCCAGCAGTTTTGTTCCTATTTCGCTGCAGCGTGGCGTCATTGTTGTCCACTGGTCCGGTGAGATTCGGAATACGCTGATAGTGTAGCATTATGACGCCACTGGTCATAGCCAATCTACACTTCATTGCTGATTCAAAGCACATGCACCACGTCTCGTTACTAGCAACTATTTTGGACTGAAATATATGTCCCTCCATGTGGAAATATGTCAGATGTTGCAATGCCAAACTCATACATATAGTTTTCTGTTCGTTAGCCAGATGCCATGGCACACATTGTGAACAGACCTTGCAATAACTCAGATGCGTGTGAATTGTCATGTACATGGAATTGACACTACCAGTAATGCTGAGATCATTGGTACTGTCACTGACTCTCAGGCAAAGGTTTTTCCAGACCATAGTGTCCACCAATTTAATGTTTTGTTCTGTGATTACAGCATTTCCTTGACCAGGTCTGAGGAGATCACATCAGAGTTTCTAGCACCCTTTGTACACTGTACTCCTCTTGAAACTTGTTTCATCATACACATTCTGCTATACCAACAGATGTCCACTGGAACATTACCTTCCTTCATAAAAACTGAATCGCCGCTTTTTGTACTTGCATGGGCATATTCATGGTCCATGTGATTTGACTGTATATAGGGGAAAAGTGGGTACAGTAAGACAGGGAGAATAGTGAGACAATTTTTATTAGATAGTAAATTTTGATATTGAGATGTTGGTAACAGTGGAGTTGTATGTTGCGTGAGTAAAGTAACAGTATTTACATACTCGATTTGATTCTAGTTATAAAGGCGAATGATGAAAAAATAATTCGTAATTTTTCACTCTAGAAGTAAAATTTTGGCTTATGTTTAATGAAGGTTATATTGGATATACAAATGAGATATAAATATGAATCTTTTGTTACCTAATACTATGGTATTTGAGATTATGTTTGGCAAAGTTTCGTCTTTCTTGTTCTAATTTTGAAGTGAAGGCATCATTTTTAAATGAACTTTGCATAAAGGGAACAGTGAGACATGCCATTGAAGGGTACACTGAGACGTCTCACTGTCCCCATATACCAATGATTTGCAAAACCAAACTATAATTATATTACATTTACCAGTAACTAACATTAAAAATGAACATACTAGTAACCAATTTAGGAACTGTAGCTTAAAATAATGGATACATTACATTTTAATGGTTTCATAAATAAATTATTCACAAAATTTAAGAAAATATTAAAAAATAATAAAGAATTGCATTAAATTCTTATAATTATAAGCTTTGTTGTCACCAAAAATTCATTTCACTTTTTCGCAAAAGTTTGAAATGTCCTGGAAAATTCACTTTTCCAAATGTTCCAGATGTTTCAGTGGTTTCGAAGTCAGACATCAAAATGATTATAAATAAACCTACAGACAATGTCAAGATAAAGAGACAGCAAGTTTTTGTTTTCTTTTGAAATAAATGTAAATCATTTCAATGTCCGTTAATAGATACTGTGGTGTCTCACTGTACCCTCCTGAATGGGAACAGTGAGACATTTGCATTTTTTTGACAAACACGTATTGTATATTATGTCCTTTATCTATTAACATTTTTGTTTATGTATTATTATACTTCATGTTTTAATGTATATTTCTATTGCACTTGATTTTAAAAATACTTGAATTATCACTTGCATACATATGTCTTAATATTTTGTGTCTCACTGTACCCACTACTCCCCTACTTCTCTTCCACCTCACACGTCAAGGACACTGAACTAGTCACAGAACAGGGCATACACATCAGGTGTATACAATTGCTATATGATTTTGCTGAAAAAGTAAACGAAATATAAGTGAAAACAAAATCAGCTTTGATTAATTAGATATTAGAAAGTTTTTATATCACATTGTTAGTTGTTTGTTCATTTGCAACACTAATATCGCAGAAAACAAAAAATGGCGACTGATGTACAGAAAGCTAAGACTCTTCTTTGGCATCATGAAGCACAGTTGGCAGTAACAGAGAGTTTGGTGAGGCACCTGCATGCTTTCACCATAAAGTTCGGAACTTTTTAGATTGAGTGCTTTCATGTAAATGCATTTTCAGATGGATCTTTGGCCTGGACACCTCATTGCCCTGACCCGACACCACTCTAATTCTTCTTCTGGAGTCACATAAAGGATGTTGTTTATGTCCCACCAATGCCAGCTACTTTATGGGAGCTCACTGAGGGGATAAAAGCTGCTGTGGTTACACCCATTTTGGTTGACAATGCTTGGACTGAACTGGAGTACAGATATGACATCCCAGGCTATGCACAGTGCACACATTGAACATCTGTGATTTGAGGGAATGTGTGTTAGAACTTGAAAACTTACAATACCAAACTATGTTTACGTTTCATTCCTGCTTCTTTTGCTTTTGAGCTAAATTGCATTGTAATGGTTTAAACCTGATGTGCACTACTTCGATGTCTGCAATGGCATTGCACGATCTCAGACTACTAAAAAAAATTTACAGTGTTACAATACCAGTCCACATTTCATTTGAAGATTTCTTATACACACACATCCACACTCGCTTTCTCTCTCTTTCTTTCTCTGTGTAGAACAGCCCCAGACTGATTGCACTTGCTTGTGCAAAACAAGTAAACCAGCAGGAAGGGACGGTTGGGGTGGGGGTAGTTCTCTTTTTCTAGCAGAATACGGTTAGAAGAAAATGGAATGGGGTGAAAGTTTTGTACTAGTTGTGATAGAAAAAATAGTTCCCTAAACCTGACATATGATTTCAGATTGTAAGATTTATCTTGTTTGACGCATGTAGAATTAATGAAACGAAATAATTAAAAGACAATAATTGAGAATTATAAAATAATATAATATGATATAATACTAGAAAGCTAATTAACTGTTGTATTGCAGTCTGATATTAACACAGCTCGAGAGGCAACTGCACAACACAACCAAATTCATACTATCTCGTACACCCCCGTTCTACCCCAAAAAGTAGGATCATTCCTAAGGAAGACAAAAATAGGTTTCTGAGTGGATACCACCATTTCAGAGCTGGATTATATATTTGTTACTGTTAAAACCCGAAATCTACCAAAATCAGTTTCAACTAGTAAAATCTAGTTAAGCAAATATAGGTAGATACAAAGCGAATTTTCGTAAGTTCTAGAATCAATGACAGGTTAGGTTTGGTAAGTTTAGGTTTTTGTTTGATAAAAGCCTAAACAAACCAAACCTAACCTGTCATTGATTGTAGATCTTACAAAGACTCGCTTTCTATGTATATATGTTTTTAAAACTAGTTTTTACTAGTTGAAACTGATTTTAATTGATTTCTGGTTTTAACGGTAATATATACATTCATTCATACTGATTTCCTGTTTCAGCCACCAAGTTTCCCTTCCTTTAGTAAAGCTCTCAAAGATGGCATCAACAAACTTGGAGGAGCAGTTTTCATCAAACTGAATTGGCGTGCACCACAGGTACGTTTAACATCTTCATTGTGTTTCAGTAGAAATACAATTATGAAAATAGCAACAGTAACTTACAACAATCATCATATGGGCCTTCAGCTTAAGATAAATGTTGACCTTCTCGACCTTCATCCTCAAACTTTCATAATTTTCCACCCTGTCTTGTTGATATTATCGTAGGATACAGAGCTACGATACAATCTGGCTAATTTTAGTAACATTTCCATTGAATATGATAGCAATTCAACAGTTGACTGTGTTAGACTGATATTATTAACACAAATCCTGAATCAGTGGTTAGTTTCTGGGCTTCTGTCATATTTTTTACTAGCCGTACCTGTGCGCTCTGCTGCACCCGTTAGAAATAAATATAAAGTAATTACATAATTAAAATAGGACATTTGATCCATGGAACATTCGTGTTTGATAGAAGAATAAATCGTTTAATATGTTACTTAATTTAAATTCTATTTAAAAAATTAAAATACGATCATTTTGATCCAGAGACCACTCATTTGGTGCAATGGCCATTCCTTTAACATGTTTCTTTTATTGTTGTTACATGCAACAATAGTTTATTGAAGATTGACATATCTTTTAGTTTTAATGTGTATACTTTATATTACTTGCTATATGTTTCCATTGAATTATGGACTAATAACTTAATTTTAACCCTTGTTTTCTACGTCTTCAGTAAATGGCACTTGGCCCACTATGGTTCTGAACCATTCAAATAACTTAAATAGTGATACGTGATATGTAATTATATTTCTTTCTTTCGAAAATGAAAGGATTCACTATCTCCTATGTACCATTGCCATGGAATGAGTAAATGTGTTTTTTCTTTCTACTCAAAAATTTTATATTTTGCACATAGGAGTTGCTGCAGGAATAACAACACTATAATCTGAGGCGGCGGTGAAATGTATTGTATTGTTATTTTAAAAGTCTTGTATATCCTTAAATATCAGTCCTATCAAAATTTTGCATAGAATAAAAATGTACAGAATAGCCTATCAAGTTTTCTGTGCATAATAAGCTATTTTAATCTTACCAGTCCTCGATTCACTCAGAAGTTACTGTAATAACATTATAGCATTATGCCCATCTAGAGAAACTACACTTTCCAATGGTGAAATAATAATTAATTATACAAATCGGTTAATTTAGCTTCCGATATTACTTCATACAAACACAGAAACATTCATAGCTTTTGATTGTTGTTGTCCAAGGCCCCTTATAGACTAAGTTATTTCTTTTTTATTTCATTACACCGCCTTGGATGGCAGTTATTTTAATTTTAAAACTCACTTATCTCATTAAATATCAGTCCTATCAAACTTTTTCAAAGAATAAAACTTATCGGAAATTATTTTTAAAGAAACTTTTGTTATGTAACATTTTTCACAAAAATTAATAATAAGCGAGATATTTCGATTTATTTAATTCAGGCCCCCTTATAACCCCCCTTTTAAATAACGTATTTTGAATGCCATGTGGCCTAAACTCTAAGTTACAACGAACTTAATTCCAATTTTCATCGCAATCCGTTCATCCATTATCGCGTGAAAAGGTAACAAACATCCAGACAGACAGACATACAAACAAAAATTTCAAAAAAGCTATTTTCAGTTTCAGGATGGTTAATTATACATGTTAACACCAATTATTTTTGGAAAATCGAAAATTACCAGAAAAATTTTGGCTACAGATTTATTATTAGTATAGATGAAACTGTCCTTCAGCTTGTTACACTGACACACATTGTTTCCTGAGATAGAGTACTGTGTTTCTTAAATTCTTGTCCTCTGAATACACAGAAACACATCTCTATTTGTTACAGAAAGTTTTTAGTTAATATTGTTTCGAGATGTCTCATAAAAACACACACTGAGAGTAATACTGTGTTTCACTATTGGTTATGTATGCTTGTACAATAGAACCTCTATTATCCTATTATCCATGATAATGGAGGTGGACTGAGTGGTTAATCGAAAAAATTTGATAATTCGTACCATAGAAGATTTTGAAAAATTAAATGCATAATACAGCTTACTAATTTCCTCTATAGTCTTGAGTTTAACATGCGAGATAATGGGTCAGAAGATCACTACTTTAAGTCTGATTGTGATCGACGAGTTTAAAGACACTCCTTGTATTGGCTCTCTGCAGATGTATAGGTTAGTACAGGTCCCGTGTTTTGTTTATTAAATTGCACATAGTTGTAACCCCAATCTCGTATTCTGATGTGACAGGAGCCAGTTACTCATTTCCCAAACTGCCTAGTTATTTGCACTTTGTTCTTTGATATTTAGCACAATTCCTCTTTTAACACCTGTGGAAGATGTTTTGCATAGAAGTACGACCTCTCAAACAGTAGGACAATACTGAATTGTGCCCGGATTTGCAATTGTGTAGAAGTTCCTGGGGCCATTCCTTTGAAAGCCGGTAGTAAATATTTTACAAGTTGGGAAAAACACCCCTCTTACAAGTAACTCTCTCTATTGCTGGATGGGGCAGCATTCCTTCTACATATTTTGTATTGGTCAAGGCTTATAATAATCCTCTGTAGAAAAAATTCGTGCAGCAGTACAGTACTATACTTCATATTTTTCTTCAGCAGCAAAAAATAAACAAGAGCGATAGAAAAACAATCGGATTGGTTAATAGGGTGATAGTTAATCAGGGTTCTACTGTATATGATGCATAAAGTGATTCTGAAAGATTTATTATTAGTTTGTGGAAGTGAAAACTGAGAACAAAACATCAAAATCTTCAACAAATTTTCTTTGTTATAATTACTTGTGAGACAATATTTATTCTGTATATAGCAGGGGAATACAATGTATTCATAAGGGTTATATTTTAACTTGATGACTTGAGAGTGAACAACATTATTATTTGTTCATAATCCATTAAAACGCTTCAACTCATGGTGATATCCCCCCCCCCCTCCCGCAACCCTTTTCTTTGTACATTGTTCTTTTTCGTGACTGTGTTGTATATTTTTCTTTTCTTTTTTTCTTTTCCACACCTTCATCTCAAACAGCAGAAATAACTAAAATACTCTCTCAATTAATATCACTCAATAAAAGAATTGTATTCCAATGGATACCATCCCATTGTGGAATCCTGGGAAACGAGAATGCGGATGCATTAGCAAAGAAGGGCAGCACTGCTACTTACAGACCTGTTACTAAATCTACGTATTACTCTGTGAAAAGATTTATTAAATCTACATACTTAGACTTAAACAAACAAAATTTGATAACACAATCTCAAGGGAAAAAATGGAACTCTCTGCATCATAATCCACAGTGAATTCCCGATTTACCACGAAAATCGTCTGTAGCTGCATTTAGGTTGGCAACAGGCCGTGATTGTTTGGCCAAACACCTGCATAGAATTTGAATATATCAGTCCCCTAACTGCCCATTGTGCAACTCAAACCAAGAAATGGATTCGGAACACCTCAAAATCTGTGCTTCATTGGCTGACCATGATAATATCTTTGAAAAATATTGGAGTGCAAGAGGTCAAATGACTTTATTGTCAAACGCCTGGCATTAGAAAACAACATATCCCCCCCCCCCCCAAGGAAATCAAATGTGTTATTTCAAATGTCATTATAATTTGATATTTCAAGCTCTCCAAAAAGTTATTTCAGCTTCTTTGCTCTAAATTATCTAGTGATTCTATGGACATTCAGAGAAGTTGACAGATGTATTGGAAATATTCACTATCACATTTATTGTGTTACACAAGTGAAGTGAAGAATTTTATAGGGTACATTCATAATTTTGACTGTCCGGTTATATTACACATCACACATCAGTCAGCACATGCAAGTTGTGGGTGGGGCTATGAAATTGTTATATCGTTTTCAGCATGCACTGGTGAGTGTGAACAATTTACATAAAGTGGCAAGGCAAACATTACAAGTTTCTGTAAAGTAGATATTTTTAACATTGGATTTTGTCGTTATGAGAGTGATGGAGATTTTAATGGTTTTTATTATCATTACAGATATAAAGAATGGTTGGTTGTGGATTTTTTGGGGAAAGACAAAGTTTCTTGCATTGCTTCTGATAGGAATGCATATTGCGTTTCTTAGTAATAACTCATCCTGCTAGTATTACCAGCGTATAGGAAATTACAAGTATGAACACTTCGCATTGGTACCTTTGACGTAACAGGACTGATTTCAATTACCTTCAAACCAGCTTGAGATTCTGTTTTTTGCCTAAAGTTGGCGCTGACATCACACCAGTTAGCAGTTGACACAGAGGAATATAACAGGTACATTATGTACTCAAATAAAGTAGATTGGACCGATGAAATAATAAATCCTCCATTATCTGTAATGTCTAGACTATAAAGAGCCTTTATAATGAAAGTTGAGATGTAGACCCCATCAACAATTAAAATATGTTATGATTTGGTAGCGCTGGAAATGGACAAACAAAACTCCTATGAGAAGTAAAACCATATGCCTATATATTGTATACAAATATTAAGCGAATTTGATATATAATTTTATAATGTATTATATTATTTTATAATATAATTTATTATATATAAAACATAAAAAATTATTATTACAACTAGTTTATCACTAAGACATAAGGAGAAGCTGTTAACTTGAATTTATTTGAAGCAAAGCATTATTGGATTATGCAATAAGGTAGATGATATTTGGATCCTGTGTCTCAACTCTTATATTCAATTATTATCTTAGCCTGAGCTCGATTACATTAACCTCTAGTGCTTGAAAGTTTAATAAATGCCAGTGCACAGAGAAACAAAACAGGAAAATTCGCTGAGTGTTCATTCTATATAATCCCTATTAGCTGGTATTACTCGAAAAGTTCTTGACACCATTGTTGTACCAGATACAAGGTTTTCTTTGTTACTGGAATTTTCATGTATAATTCGAGCCACCTGAATATTCATGATCTTGGATTAATTCAGAATAGAAGGGCAGCATTTTGTGTATGATACTAAGGATGAAAAGTATAAAATATAGCCTTGAAACAATGGCTCCTAATATTGCAAAATATGCTTTGTTTAGCTTTCTGATTCTTATTTATGTTTAGATAATTTTTTCAGTGTTACTGGTTGTACATGGAAAATTGATGATGAAGCACTTGCATGTGTAGGATGACGTCCACACTTTTCTCTCATGATCAGTTCCAATCTCTTTTGTAATGTTGCCTAAACCAATTGTGGATTTTCATATACAGTATATAGAAATTCACATTTTTTTTTCTTGTGCCACATAATCCAAACTGGACTTATTACTGAAATTATTATCATTGCAAGATATGTGCTATTGCCTGGATTTTCTTTAAAACAAATTGAGTTTAGGGTATTTTTAATAATGGAATTAATGAAATAGCATATAAAAGATTGGTTTGAATTAATACTTCTTACCTTTACAATGGAGGACTATAAATCTTAGACAAAACCCAAGGTTCTATGTGTAAGAGCACTTGTAAAATATTACACCATGTGTTGTGGTTAAGAGCAGTGATATTCAATCTATAATATGCATACCCTTCTCAAGGGATACTCATTCCACTGATTAGGTATGTAAAAATGGTGACATATTTATTTTATGCTCGACCATGCCGAAATGTAGTAATTATACACCTGGTAGCAGTCCTTTAATGCATGTCATTAAAGTACACCTATTCATTAAAGTTCAGGTTTTCGATTATTCTCGGATATGCAATCGAAAGGTCATGGAGGCTGGAAATCCAATACTGTCGCAGAAGGTTATGTTCTGTTACTATAATAATTAGCGTTAATTGTAAATAATATTCAAATAAATTCAATTTGTCATCTCGTTTTTCAATGTAGAATTCAATTTCAAGGTTATATCAAGACTAATGTTTATCTTACTCTCTAGATTATATCAAGGTCGTCGACATTCATTTCCCGGAAAAAATCAATACTTTCGCATCTGCGCATATCTCACAATTCATGAGGTAGACTATTGCACTCACTCACATAACAATAACATGAATAATTATGAATAATTTCAAGTTAGAAATATGGTCGAGCATAAAAAGTCGTATGAAACTTGCCTATAATGGTAATTAAGACACTCGTATGAAAATTATGAAACTCGCTTGTGCTCGTTTCATAAACATCCTCACGTCTTAATTACTACCATTATAGGCTCGTTGCATAATGTACTATTATAATACTTGTTGTAATTATTACAGTTCACATATTTTCATTTCAATAACAACTCTTGTTTTTCCTTCCTTCATTCATTACTATTATTGCATCATAACTACCGTATGTATGTATGTATAATAATAATAATAATAATAATAATAATAATAACAATAATAATAATTTATTTTGTACACATCAGTCATAGTTTTTGCCATTTCTTATATAATTGCAATGCAGTTTTTTGGTACGAAAGTAAAATAAAAATGTATTTTGAAGATATGCTAACAAAAAGGATTGAAGAGTACCACTGGTTTAGAGCACCAACATTATTTGGCCATGAGTGCTCAAAACAGTTATATTGGATGAGGGTTAAATCTCTCCATTGTTCTCTTCTTCCCTTTTTTTATGTCATTATTTTCGCCATTCTCTCTTACTTCATTGAAGTGAGTTTTCAACTGCTGTCTAATTCATTACTTGTATTTGAAACAGGATGCAGCATGGATAACTTCTACCAAATCCCTGAAATGTACATCTATAGAAGACATATATCTTTTGCTTAAAAGTTCCGACATAATTACGGAGGATTTGACATACAACATAGTAAGTACTCAACTGTAAGAAAGGAAACTTGTACAAAAGAAGAATTTCTGAAATTATACTGACATTTTTCTCTTATTTTAGTACCGGCTGGGTAAAAAAGACAACTGTCACATTGTGCTCAAAAGGTGGCAAGAAATAGATCCAGGAAATGAATTTCGCTGTTTTGTTTGTAAACAGCAACTGATAGGTGTGTATGTTGTTTATAAATTTGAAGAATGTTCATTTAGCAGGGGTATTAATTCTTTCTTAATGGCAGTTCGCCTTTATTTCTAAAAAGTCATGAAATACATGTAAAATTATTTACAAAAATATTATTTTATTTCGCAAATAATACCCTAAAAATAATTAGAATTAGCCACAAAATTCTGTGAAGGGCAAGAGCCTTTTGACTATGCAGGGTGATTTGTCAAGCAGTTCCTGGTTAGCCACTGCAGGAATGATACTAAAAATAATGACGTCATTAAATGGCTGTAAAATACCAACATTTTCTTTTTCTACGACATTACGTCCAAATACTGGCTTGAGCTGAAGTCCATATCATCTGAAGGGTACACGGGAAAAACAATTAGTCACAATTCTCTTAAGAGTGATGTTATCATTTAATTCAGTATAGTACTGCAAATTTTGGTGTTTTTCTTATCAGAACTGGTAAAGAAGAATTCTCACCATGGATACAACCATCCTTTCCTACTTTTCATTAGGAACAGCAGTAAATTTTGCAGTAATATACTGAATTAGATGATGGCATCATCCTTAACCTTAAGCAGTCATGCTTAGCCACCCCACCCACTTAAACTGTTATCTTGAGTATGCGATTTCCAATTTCAAAAATGTTTACGGTTATTCTTGCCTTACCAATTCCAATAAAGGTACCGAAAGTTTCAGAAGTACAGGCTAACTGAATATATAGTTACGAGCTCTGTAATATCTGACTGGGGTGTTCACAACACTCCATGCGACTAATTAAGGGTTAAGATAATTGTGACTCTGATTGTTTTTCCTGTGTGTGTATTTTTTCTACACTTTCATCATTTCTTTCTTTCCTCCCCCCCCTCTCTCTCTCCCCCTCTCCCTCTCCCCCCTCTCTCTTTTTCCTTTTTTCTTTTCTCTCTTTCACTCTTTCTTTTTTTTAAACATGTAATTCAGAGGCATCATGCATATATTGACTGGTTCATTCCACTTTGAATTTTTATCAACAGTAATCTCACTAGAGGTTTTGATTTATCTAGAGAAAATCAAAACTCGAGTTGGATTTAATTGACTATTACATGATTAGAAGAGAGTATATAAAGATTAGAAGTAACGGAGTACTCCAATACAATAAAATATTAATTGACTTACGAAAATACAACTGTCTTCAAATGTATTATTGTACCATCTCAACATTACAAATATTACGCTAGATGCATGCTAGATGGCAGTGGTGTGTTATGATCGTTGCTTATGTTATGATAATGTGATTTTATCAGGTGTGGCAACTATGGAATCTTCATTGTACTCTGTAGATGGTAACTACTCAAGAAGGCTTTGTTGATTCAATTTCATTTTTATTATAACAACTGCATTCCACTTCAATTATCCGGATCCCAGTAATCAACGTCACTTTACAGATGATTTTCAATAAATCTTAGTATTAAACAATCTCTGATACGTGACTATCCTTAATATCATATAGCAGAAGCTATAACATAACCTAAATAATATAAACAAGCGTTGGAAAAGTTTTAATTAGGGATGATGAAATAAACAAGAAACGTTTTAATTAATGATGATGACATAAAAAATAAACATGAATAATTTTAAAAGAAACAATTATTGAAAGTACAATTTTCAAATTTGAATGTTTTAGTGGTTGGTGTTAGTGTTTTATATTGGATGTGTGCTTAAAAGAAGTGGAACTCGATGTACATGGTTCATTCCTCAACTTATTCAGGATTTCCGAATGGTGCTCTTCATTTATTTGTAAATAGGATTTCAGGGAAGATGCATAGGTATGACCAGTGATCTTTATTAATTCTTGTTCTTGAATGCCAATGCGAGTCATATTTGAAACTGCTGTGCATCGACTGGATCCTGTAAGAATTTCAATTTTGCCTGTTTCCTTCTTTCTACTACCATGCAACAATCTTCATCCAACCACGGTTTCTTTTTCTTAGTTTCATAATAACCTATGCTCTGCTCAGCTGCAATTTTGATACTATCTCTGATATTTTCCCACACGCTATTAACATCTAATTCTTTCTCAACTTCGTCGGAACTTATCCTTCGAAGAGGTGGAAAAATTCAAATATCTTGGAGGAACAGTAACAAATATAAATGACACTCGGGAGGAAATTAAATGCAGAATAAATATGGGAAATGCGTGTTATTATTCGGTTGAGAAGCTCTTATCATCCAGTCTGCTGTCCAAAAATCTGAAAGTTAGAATTTATAAAACAGTTATATTACCGGTTCTTCTGTATGGTTGTGAAACTTGGACTCTCACTCTGAGAGAGGAACATAGGTTCAGGGTGTTTGAGAATAAGGTGCTAAGGAAAATATTTGGGGCTAAGCGGGATGAAGTTACAGGAGAATGGAGAAAGTTACACAACACAGAACTGCACGCATTGTATTCTTCACCTGACATAATTAGGAACATTAAATCCAGACGTTTGAGATGGGCAGGGCATGTAGCACGTATGGGCGAATCCAGAAATGCATATAGAGTGTTAGTTGGGAGACCGGAGGGAAAAAGACCTTTAGGGAGGCCGAGACGTAGATGGGAGGATAATATTAAAATGGATTTGAGGGAGGTGGGGTATGATGATAGAGACTGGATTAATCTTGCACAGGATAGGGACCGCTGGCGGGCTTATGTGAGGGCGGCAATGAACCTTCGGGTTCCTTAAAAGCCATTTGTAAGTAAGTAAGTGCATCGACTGGAGTGGTTTGTAATTTTCTGTTTTTATTTTTTTTGACGTCCAGACCAGCGCAGTTTGAAATGTTGGCAAACAAAGAAACAAATGCTAGGGACGTGATAAAATTGTGCGATAAGCAGCCATGATTGGTTGAAAGACGTCCTTTCGTACCGTTTTATTGGTCAAAAGTAGTATGACGTAGTAAAAGTGTAATAGTCATCAATAATACCCGAAATGTGTGAGTATCTTTATCGTCATATTTCTACTACTCTTTTTGGAAAGGATTTTATTACAAGGTCACGCATTAAGAAAAAACTGTCTTTTAATATAGTTAAACTACGATTTAATTCTAAATCACTGACACCAGTTGAATCAGGAATTACACTCATTCATTGTTTGTTGATTGTTGGTGATGTAGGAACATTCACTGATCTTCACACCATGCTCTTGTTCATTCAGGCTCTTGATTTTAGCATGTTTTCTAGTGAAAAGCTTCTGAACAATGTAATTTCACTAACTGGTTTCGATTGCAAAATGTCACAACACTGAACAGAAGATGCACTGCATAGCAACATCCCCATTTCCTCTAATTTATGCATTAATTTGTGTAAATTGGTAGAAAACTGCAGACATCAATGACCGTATTCGTACAATAACATAGCCATAGCGACGTACACAATCCCATAGCAAAATACGCAAAGCCCTCCTACAATGTCCATCACAGAATTTTGTTTCAGAGCATTCCACTCATACCCAGCCTATAAGAAAAATTTTCACTTGAATAAATACACAAAACATCAAATAGAATGTATAAGAAAATTAATATCTGACTCCCAACATGTCAGTAGCAATATAACAAATGTCAGATTTTATTATCTTATTACTTTGTGTGTAAAAATTTTAATTTAAATGTTGTGCCCGAAAGTTTACATTAGGGTAAGGATCTTTGTAAGAGATAGAAATCGGAACACAGTCCTTATAATATACATCTTTGTTTTAATTAACTTATTCGATTGTGTTTGCATGTACTTGTATCTTATCCATAATGTGTACCAAATGAGTGAATATCTCTCACTGATGAACAATTGTTTCATTTGCCATTCATTTTCAGATCCTTGTATATATCACAGTGACTGTACAACATTATGGATAATAGTTTATACAAAAATGGTGGAAGAGTGGATAGTTAAAAGTAAACGATTTAATTCTAAATCATTAACATCAGTTGGATCAGGCATTGCACTCATTCGTTGTTTTTTTTTATTGTTGGTGGTATAGGAACATTCACTAATCTTCACACCATGCTCTTGTTCATTCAGCCTCTTGATTTTGGCATGTTTTCTAGTGAAAAGAAAAAAGTAATCCAAGTAAACCTAGAACAACAACATTTGATCCACCATCAATTTCACTTTGGCTTCCCCGAATTTGAATCCATGTTATGAAATGTAGTCATGCAGGATACGTTTGTGTAAATATCCCATAAGACAGTAATGTCAAGGATTTTAAAAATAATGAAATCAGGATATATTAAAAATAAAGTACAAAGACTGGACTGCATCTAGATGTAAAGAAACTTAGAAAAGAGGTTTCTGACATAAAATGTGATCAACATGGCCTAAATTAATATTTTTGACTGCCTAAGTCTGTTTGGAACATATCTGCAGTAAATTTTCATGATATAATATATATGAAACTACATATTTTTACCACATGCTGAAATTTTGATGTAAAATATAATCATTTCTTGCATATGTTGGTTGATTGGTCTGTTGGTCAGTCAGTCTGTTTGGGTTGGTTAATAGTGGCTATCAGGTATATTGATAGTAATTATTTCCTTCCTGGCTTCCTAATGTAAGGCTACTAAATTATCTTCCTGTTTTATCAGCATCAAGTTGACTGCACTGTCCTGTATTTAATGTTGCATTTTGACATCTCCACAATGGACAATAGTTGTCCTTAATTAGTTTCATTCTGAATAGATTTCCATAAGGCAATCATATCCAACCAGTAATCCAAATTGTGCTACACCTATTTTTCTTGGTTTCATTGCAACATATTTGTGCCTATTTAGGTATTTATATTGTTTTCCTTTAATTTGTTGAAATTTTTTATGTTCCTCTTCAGATAATACTATTTTTATAAACTTAAGTTTTAAGGCAAGACATAATTCAGAGCTAGGTTTTTATATATATATTTTTTCAAGATTCCTTTTACATTTATGGCCTCACAAGCCTGATACAATTTTCTTATGATTAATTTGGTTATTGATCTCTTGTAACCATGCTTTGTAGTGCTGCAAAATCATTTTAATTGCTATGTGTTTGTTTATGTTTGTCTGTGAAGTACATTTTCTAATGCAGTTCTATAGCTAAGATTTCTCAGTCGAAATTGTTTGCATATTCTGAAAATTATTCATAAACACTTCCCATATTTCCTTTGCTTCCTTCCTTTATTTTTTCTTTCATATGTTCAGAATCAGCTCTGCACCATCCTGGGCAATTTAGTCATTACCGTACCAGCAGAGTTATCCCAAGGAATAAAAAATAAGTATTTAATAAAGTTTCTAAAGTAGAAATTTTAATAATTGAACACTTGTGTAACAATGATCTAATCCCTCAAAATGGAAAATTTTCAGATTAGTGCTGCTATCTCTTTGCTGCAAGGTATACTAACTATGAGTGGTGTAACACCAGGAAGCATCCTAGAAGTTAAATATCGCATCGTATATCTTATTTTTATTGCACTTGTCTTATAGCATTTTTAAATTTCAGGTTTTTTTCCTCTTTTAAGAAATTGAGGGTTAGTTTGTTTTCGCACACATCTTCAGTTGCATACCAAATGTATTGTGATTTACCGTTTTCAAAGATACATGACAATGAATTTGTACTGAGTTGACTGTTACGAGTTTTCAGTCATGTTTTCGACTTGTGCAAGTTTAAAGGAAACTTTATATTCTTTTGTTTTGTAACAGCTATTTCTCAACGAGACTACAAAATTTATTATGGACACTTAGCCCAGACGAAGTACCAAATTATGGAAGAAATATCTGCTTTCTTCAAAGAAAACATTACTGGAAAATTCCCATTATCCAACTGTAAGTAAAGTTAAACATTTGCTCTTTTGAAGTTTTGTGCTAGTAAGAACTGAGATGGTATCATAAACATTTATGTTACATTGTAGTGCTGTATAGTGAGAGAGAGAGATATGTAAGTTATGAAGTTGCATAATTTTCTTCTCTATGTGACTGAAATATTTTACTTTCTAAACATTACAGAACATGTCATTTCACATAGGCTAATCTCTAATTGTTAAACACACTAATTAATATTTATTTCCTCTTATAGATAGGAAAAATATTGTTTTCTACATCGAAAAGTAAAATTACCTTTCTGGATGGCCAAATATTTATCATGCTCTCAATAAAATGAGTGATGATAGATTCGCAGGTTGAAATAAAGGTCCTTTGCGTGGCAACTTTCACAAGTAAAATACAGCTAGATGACTCATATTGTAGATTTACAACAACTTATCCTTCAATGAGAGAATTTGAGGCGATATTTGTGGCTGTTTTATTCAAATGTCAAAATTCAAATTTGCTTTTCCTCATTCTTACCTGTCATTCTATCATTAGGCTAATGAGTTCTGCATTCATATATCATAATGTTGAATAATCTCTGCAGTTGAATATATTGTTAAATGAAATATTACTACCAACACTTGTCATACAAGCATATTTCAGAACAGAGACGCTGGTAACTAACCAAAATTTCAAGTCAAACCTGAAATATCGATAATTTTTTTACCATTATTTGGGTGTAATTAACTAAGTAAAGACTGTTCTAAAATAATATGGTGAAGCAGTAATAACTTCATTTAAATCAAAATAGCTACTTGAATGCACAAATAATAAAACTCTGCACTTAAAACTGGTGCAGTCGAAACCACTGCAACATAATCATTACAACCATCAATTCTAATATATATATATCAACATTCTAAACACACCTTAAAAACTCGAAATTGATTCATGCAAGGAGTGATTAAATTAAAATGCAAAAACATAATACTTTTCCAGTGGAATCCGGCTTTTTGTGGAATAAACGGAAATGGAAGAGCTGATATGTTGGCTAAGAAAGGATCTAAAATCATACAGGAGAACAGAAATTATCATGTATTTTGAATTCATCAAACAAGTATTAAGAAAGAAAATCAACCACAAATTTAATTTTCAACTGATAGAAAAAGGAATAAATCTAGGTTGCTCAAATTTTTAAAGCTTAATTCTGGACCTACCCCAAAAATCTGCTGTTGCCATATTTAGACTGGTCATGACTATTTTCATAAAATTACCGTTCTCAATTCACCAAATTGTCTACTACATATTATGTAGTAAAGAAAAGGAAGTGGCCATGGAGTATTTGGTAAATTTGTGAACAATTGAAATTGTTTCATGACATTGCTTCTAAATATTGGGAAACAAGGGCGAAAATAACTTTACTGTTAAATCCAGGGTATTAGATACATACACACAACTAAATATTGAGTAATGAGTAGACCTTAAGTTTTATGTCAAATGCCAATTTCTGTAGGGATAAACTAAAGGTGTATCTATCAGTAATAATTTGTGGGCACCACGTTCATGTATCTTTATTCTTCAATTTTCCATGTTTCTTTTTCAGATGTATTTGATATCGTTAGATATTCGAGTAACAGAATAAAAATAGTGGATTTTAGTCCATTCGATCCTTTGAGGACATTGCCACTCTTGTTCACTTGGGGAGACTTGTGTGCAATGGAAAGGAACTTGAGTGCTGAGATGCCAACAATAGAATTTAGGATTCTTGGTGAAGATCCTGGTATTATTCCTAATCCAATTGCTCGTTATGGCTTTCCTCAAGACATTATTAATCTCTCTGCAAGTGGAAATAATTCTGCAATGGATAACATCATTTCAGTAAGTTACTAGTTTAGTACCAATGAACCTGAATTTTAAGATTTAGTGTGGAGTGAAACTGTAAATAGCTTGTAGACGTATTCTGCTGATAGTTATTTATGCTACTGCTACTGCTGCTGGTGGCAGTGGTGGTTGCAGTGACGATGATGGTGGTGACATGGACAAGATCAGTAACATAGTGTTAAACTCTTACTAAAATGATATTGAGCAGTGGCAGTGCGTCAATAAGAGCACAAAAGCACGTGAACACCTTGTTTCCATTAAAGCACGACTAGTTTTATTATTTAATACCATATTGACGTAGTGGGGATGTATAATATCAGAATCGAGGATTTTAAATTTCCCGCATCTTGCATAAATTCTTATGTAAACTTGGCAACATGCTTTCACGTACAAGCCATGCTCTTTTCAAGGAGGCTACAGGAATTACATGCATGCGCGGGAGAAAATTGTCTTTCGTTGACCGCTTATGACTCATCAAGAGCATACAGATGTCAGGTGCATCGATGCTTATAGTTACCGTGCTGTATCTTGAGGAGGAAATTTAATAGTCTGTATTTTAGCCTGTAGGTGTCAGCATTTCTCACTCTTGGAACATTTACTTTATGTGGATGTGTACAGTGTTGCTACGAGAGTGTAGTTAGTGAATTACTATAGGCCTTCTCTAGTGTTAGCATAATAGCATAGTTTGGCTTTCAAACATGCTGGCTGAATGTAATAGTGGTATGAATTTAAATATCAGTATGGTGGTGTATATTATTTAAGAATAATATTTACTAGCATGTATTTATAGTAATCTTTGCAAATGGGATTACAGTACTGGTATAGGCTATAGTGTATCAGTGTGTTGTGAACCGAAATATACTGTATCACTGAACATACGCTTTTGTAAATAACGGCACTGTGGTACGGTATATATTAATTTTTAACAAACATAAACAATGAAGTCTGTTCAAGCAATTTTGAACACTAAAGAAATGGGTAAACTGACTTGCCAGGAAAAATTGAATATAAAAAGACTGGGTATCATTATTATTATTATTATTATTATTATTATTATTATTATTATTATTACTACTACTACTATTATTAATATAAAAATTGGAAATTTATCCTTTGAAGAGGTGGAAAAATTCAAATACCTGGGAGCAACAGTAACAAATATAAATGATACTCGGGAGGAAATTAAACACAGAATAAATATGGGAAATGCCTGTTATTATTCGGTTGAGAAGCTTTTATCATCTAGTCTGTTGTCAAAAAATCTGAAAGTTAGAATTTATAAAACAGTTATATTACCGGTTGTTCTTTATGGTTGTGAACCTTGGACTCTCACTTTGAGAGAGGAACATAGGTTAAGGTAAAGGTATCCCCGTAACATGCCATGAAGGCACTTGGGGGGGCATGGAGGTAGAGCCCCATGCTTTCCATGACCTCGGCACTAGAATGAGGTGGTGTGGTTGGCACCACGCTCTGACCGCCTTTTACCCCTGGGACTCAATTTTATAGGAGGCTGAGTGAACCTCGGGGCCGTTCTGAAAGTTTGGCAACGAGAAAAAATCCTGTCACCACCTGGGATCGAACCCCAGACCTTCCAGTCCGTAGCCAGCTGCTCTACCAACTGAGCTACGGGTGTTTGAAAATAAGGTGCTTAGGAAAATATTTGGGGCCAAGAGGGATGAAGTTACAGGAGAATGGAGAAAGTTACACAACACAGAACTGCACGCATTGTATTCTTCACCTGACATAATTAAGAACATTAAATCCAGAAATTTGAGATGGGCAGGGCATGTAACACGTATGGGCGAATCCAGAAATGCATATAGAGGGTTAGTTGGGAGGCCGGAGGGAAAAAGACCTTTGGGGAGGCTGAGATGTAGATGGGAAGATAATATTAAAATGGATTTGAGGGAGGTGTGATATGATGATAGAGACTGGATTAATCTTGCTGAGGACAGGGACCAATGGCGGGCTTATGTGAGGGTGGCAATGAACCTCCGGGTTCCTTAAAAGCCAGTAAGTATCATCATTATTATTATTATTATTATTATTATTATTATTATTATATGTTTTGAATTTATATACGGTTTTTTCGATAGTGAAACATTGGAATCATGACATTTCATGTTAGGCTAAACGTACAATTTCAAATTCTCTTCGGTTTTGGAACACAAAATTGTGAACACACGTAATATTTTATCATGAGCCGCCATTGATATTGAGATTTACGAAACAATCGTGAGGCTGACGCTCTAGTTGAAAGAGATTCGAAAGGGGAACCAATGATTCTTTGAAGAAAAGATTGTAAATGCTTAAGTCAGTAGACAGAATCACTTTATACTGAGGAGACTTGTTTCAATTCAGTATACTAACAACTGATTTATTCTTCAAACAGAATTTCCAATCCAACCCTTGGGACCACAGTCTCTTTGGAATTCAGGAACACAGTCTTGTTTGGCTATTTGATCTGATAATCTGGACCACACAGAATACACTCTTAATATGTACCTTGATATTCTTTTGAAGAAAATTTCAACAAAACTGGTAAAAACTGTGAATTTTTGGTCAGATGGACAGTCATCACAGTGGAGGAAAAAGTAAACTTCAGCTGCTATCAAAGTATTTAAGATAAAGAGAAGTTAAATATAATTTGGAATTATATGGTCATATCACAAGCAAAAAGACTGTAGGTGACATTGAGTAACAGTCAAAAGATATATCCAAGAAGCAGCAGTATGCAGAAAAATTATTGTCCAAAATTCGTATGTTCGTCCAAGTTGCAAGTAATTTGAAAAATGTATAAACCCTTGATCTAACACAAGAAGAGAGTGACTAGCGAAGTAAGAAACTTGATTACAGTAACTGAACATGAAGATCTGATCATCAGTGCTGTGCAAGTTGAAGACATTACAAAATTTCATAACAGTAATGACTCTCAAGCAACAGATGTAATGTCATGTATGAACGTGACATTGTGGAGGAGTATTTTAAGATCGATGATTGGCTGGAGGTTAATTATGAGAAAAATTTGCTTGGCGTGTAGTAACAGAAGTTGGACATGCTGAATATAAAGTCAGAGCTGTGGAGAAATATGGGAAAATGGGAAGACAGTGGAAATAGCCAGAGAAAAATGATGAAATCTACTGCCCAGCGAATGAAATTGTATGAAAACTAAACCCTCCTCTAAGAAAGGTTTCTCGGGATATGTGGCAAATTTGATGTGGAATAAATAATTCATGAATTAATTTTGTGTTAGTCTGACATGATAATTTTAAAGAATATTATTCAATAACTTGGTTATTAAAAGTTTAACATTTGCTAACTTTACTTTTTATGTTAGTAATTTTTTATTCAGTTTGTAACATAACTTGCCATTTTGAATGTAATGTAAGTTACCTAAATTTGTTACTTAATTAGACTTTAATAACGTAAAAGCGTCAAAATATGTCAGTAAATTTTCTATACACTTTCAATGTTTTACTGAAGTGAAAATTGTTCTCATTTGCAAATATTAAGTAGAACAGAGTTTTTTAAGCCATTTTACAGTGAACTTGACAATTGAAGACATGCCCGGAAAAATGAGTTAACCCTCAAAATTAACATTTGTCGATTATGAGATGTTATTTTTGACATTGTGCTATCCTCCAGCCATCATATTAGGTTAAATGCAGTGAGCCAAAGTTCTTGTGTTTCATGATATGCCTTTTCTGTAACCTCAAAAATGGGGTAACCAATTGCTGCAATACACCTCTGCTCTCGTGGAGAGTATCGGAACTAGTTGATAAGCAAAATGGCCATCACAGACTCAAATGTTGTAAATGAGAAAAATAGATTAATGAATATCTCTTATAAAGTTTTATAATACCACTATATTTCAGTTTTACAGAATAAAATTTTAGCAGGATAATACTTTTATAATATACAAATTTTAAGAATATAATAAGCAATAACCACATTTATTGTAGTGCTTGAATGTTTATATTGGTATACTCTACTGGGGATATAAACAGAAACAATGGCAGCAGTTGAAGAAGGGAATGGTGGCAAAAATGTGAAAATTAGTGAAAATTATCGCGAGAGAAAGTGTAAACCAGAAAACTGACTAAATGAAAGATTTGATTATTATTTGTGGGTTAGTAGTGAATAGAAATATTTTTTTATGTAGAAGATAGTTGTTTGTGAATGTTCAAAGAGGTTTAAAGTATTTTATTTTTATATTATTAATAAAGTATTCTTATTTTGGACAAAAAAGGTAAAGTTTTTGACAAAATATGTAAATGTATACTGTATGCTTGCACCTCATGTTCACAAAAATAAATCAAGATAACTTGTAATATTTTTTAGCTTCATTCACAAATCTCTATTTTTCTCCATTATAAGAAAGTGTGGGTTAACCTGTTTTTCCAGGCATGTCTTCAATTCCATTTATTGTATCGTAAGTTACCAATAACAAATAATAGATTTGTAATCACTGTATGGAATAGTGTTTTGTGATGTGAGTCAAGACAAGGTGAGAAAAATATGTTGTTTATTCAGTCTTTGAGCCACTCTCCACATTGAAGGAAAATAACTTAAGGTTAAAAGTATTCTTTCTTCATGTGAATGTAACATAACTTACCTAGTAAGGAATTTGTGCCAGGATTTTGGATGTGAAAGATAATATTTAAAGAAGGTGGACTGCAGACTACGGTATATGTACTTCGAATATATTGATTGTATAAATCATTTATTCATGAGATAGTCGGTTTACTACTAGATGTATTACTGAGATAACAAGCGACAGAGTTAGAGCAATTTATTATAAATTATTATATTTACTTTCATCAAGTGTCAGCCAGCTGGGTGCAAAGTGTGTAGACTCTGGGATAAGATCATGCAAGAGTGCTTAGACCTGAAGCCAATTCGGTTTTGTTCAAACAGGATTCAAACTGTTTTCTTGGTTGATTTGTAATTTGATGAAACATAGATACACCACTTCGATTTGAAATCTAAAATTCGAAACATGGAGTGGCGATATCAAGTTCTCCTGTAACTCAGAAGTTTCAGAAACAGACCTCAGCAGGGAAGATTATTACAGTAGTGTTCTGGAATGCTGAAAGGATTTCAGTGCTTGTCTATATTAAGAGGTCAGATGACTAATGGGCATTACTAAACGACATTTCATACAAGTTGAGAGGATGCGAAAGCATTTCTTTCCTCTTCCACTTGCCCTGAGTTCGTCAGTAACAGGCTGGTAGCTGTCATCTCTTATACCTTCACCCCCCCAAGTTGTACACACAAGAAAATAGAATATTAAATAAAGTACATAAATGAATATAAGATACAGTGACACAGATGTTCGACAATTACATGGTTGAGTATATTTTAGTGTCGTTCTTACAATACTTTCAACTATTAATTTTAGTAAGGAATGTTAGTTTGTATTATAAAGTCAGGGGGGAGTGACACAGTGCAGATTGTCCCATTGTGTGTGTTGTAGAGCAGCGACTAGCAGTGGAGAAAACATTTATCTTCTGCTTTCGGTAGCTTTTTAATGTGACAGTTGATATAAAGAGCAATAAAATGAAATATAAATGCTTAGTATAGACTTTTGAAAATTGATTATCAGTAAATATTTTCAATAATATAATTTTTCACTGTGTTGAAAGTCAATTAGTGGAACGTTAGTAAGATGGATAGTAGCATCTTCCCCTTCACTGATGATTGAGAGTGTGAGTAGAGGGGAAGGCCTATCAACCGAACTGAAATGGGGATTAGTAAGTGTTAATGACCCACCTTCGCAATTGCATCATGATGAAAGAGGTGAGAAGACTTCTCATGGAATTTTCTTCCATCATAATAAAGCTCCAGTTCACAAAAGGCTCATTGCTGTGAATGAAATTCATAGTTCTGCATTTAAACATATCAAATATCCACCGCTCCTCTGACAGTGCTAAGAGACTTTTTGTTTTCAAAACTCTGAGAACATGTCAGAAAGTATGAGGAAAGCTTGGAGAATGAAGACAGTGGAAAGTTTCTTTGTTCACCAAGATTCAATGTTAAAAAATGATGTAACAGTCCTAGAACATAGTTGTTTTTTTTTTTATTTTAGTAGGTTATTTTATGACGCTTTATCAACAGCTTAGGTTATTTAGCGTCTGAATGAGATGAAGGTGATAATGCCAGTGAAATGAGTCCGTGGTTCAACACCGAAAGTTACCCAGCATTTGCTCATATTGGGCTGAGGGAAAACCCCGGAAAAAATCTCAACCAGGTAACTTGCCCTGACCGGGAATCGAACCCGGGCCACCTGGTTCCGCGGCCAGACGCGCTAACCGTTACTCCACAGGTGTGGACACATGGTTGGTAGAAATATCTTTCAGTTTAATGGAATTATGTTGAGAAATATGTAGGGCATATTGGTACCTTGTTGATCTGGTAAAGTTTTAAATGTCTGTAAGATACGTAGTTTATATGTTTTCATTTCGTGATATCTGCGATTAATTTTCATGTTAAAAACCATGGGCCACTGGTGACCACTCAGTTTGCCAGCTCCTTAGTACGACCCCAAGCAGAGTCTCTGAAGTATTGAGAGTAATACCATCACTAGCATGAAGAAAGGCTTCCCAGCTAGGAAATTTGTTGCACAGTCTTAGAAAAACGTTTTGTCGCACAGATACATTATTAAGATCCAGAAAGGAGGCAGTGCGCATGATCAGAGGACAAGCGACCTGGTTCACAAGAGAACGACTAGTTGAGGTAATAAAATTAGTTTTGTTGTCTGATTATGCGCACTGCCTCCTTTCTGGGACTTGTAAAGTATCTGTGCGACAAAACTTTTTTCTAAGACTGTACATGTGTTTCATGTCAGTGAAAAGTTTGTGCACATTTTACGAAAGGTTCATTCCCCCTAAGTAAATATTTAATGAACAACTGTTCATTCATCTAACTCCCTAGTGTCCAGTCATGAGAAAAAAGAAACCCAATCTCTATGAATCTTACATGTTTTCTTGAAGTAATATTTAACCTTCAGGAGCCGTGCATCCATTATAGTGACCAGCTAGTATTATGGTCATGATGTGATGTAATATGTTATGTATAAAATACGTTGATATTCTTTCATTTTATATAACATTAAAGACATAAAGACATTGCACTTGATTAAAACAATAACAATTTTTTTGTGATTTTTTTTTCCCCTCCCCTTAAAAGGAGCAAAATCATTTCAACTGCAGTCAACTGAAACCCCGTCATCTTCCATGCGTACCATTACACCAATTGCTTTACATGGGCCCTCCCCATCCTTTACCAAAGGCTAAATTGACTGCAGTGGCTGGGATGCGAACTTGCAATCTTAGGCATGATATGCTGGCCGGACATATCTTGTGCACCTTAAACCGTTCCGCTAACGAACCCAACACGAATTTACCCGATTATGCAGGTATACGAACCCCTGGTTAAGAGTTACGGATTTCCATACAATAGTGGCGTAAGTCTTCCGGCTTCTAAGGGTTAATCATTTTAAATGTTCGACAGTTTCACTAATCATGGAATTATTTTGTGTATTAACTTTTATGTTTTGTCTTTCTCTCTTTCAGGAAGTGGAGGCACAAGCATCTGATGAGCGAAATGAGGAAGACTTTTGAATTTTTTGTTGGAAATAGATATATGAGACAAGCTCATTATAACATTGTGGAGGCACAAGTATCTGATGAGCGAAATGAGGAAGACTTTTGAATTTTTTTTGTTGGAAGTAGATACATATATTATGGGACAAGCCCATTATAACATTTTTAGTTCCATATACCTTTAAATTATATGTATATCAAAGCATTTAACTTTTCTATCACTGAGTATACTCATTTATTGTATTTCTTTATTATATATGGAGCAGTTTCTTTCAATAAATGCAATGTCAGTTCATCATAATTCTATATATTGCATACATTTCAGTGATTAGAAGGATGCCATTATTTAAACTGTCCTGAAAATTTATTTAGAATGGTATTTTTTGTTTTGGGTTTATGACACTAAATTTTTTTTTTATTTTCTTAGTATTAATGAATTGTATTTATAGATTACATGTCAGATTATAATATCTTCTTGTAGCTCACTTCCATCATAAAGTTCCACCCTGTACACGTGTTTAAAGATACCTGTGCCTTTTCATGTCTCATCTTCTGACCTTCTAAGGCAGGCTGACCATCTGTCAGGAAGGTATCGCTACTGGCTGAGTGTTCTCCCCTCTATTGAGAGAAAAGAGCATTAGAGACAACTGCTGGAAAGTAGAAATACCTAATAAAAACACAAACTGTGCCCTGTTCACATGTCCTACCACAATCATCAATTTTGTCCTTTTCAGAGCCCAAGCCCTGCTTAGTGATGTCTGTAGATGGTCTCTGAATCATTCCCTTACTATATTGTAACCTCATACAGGATATCCAGGTGCGAACATAATCATCAGGAAACAGGAAATATAGAACTGATACACACCCGTCCAGTCGACCCAGATGGCAGCCATTACTTTGATAGTGAGTAGCATACCTTATTTAAACTCGCTTACAATACAGCAATAGGTTGAAGCAAGTGGCATTTACTAGAAATTTCGTACCATAATGCTGAAACAGGTACAGCAGACCCTCGATTTAACAGACTAATAGGAGCTAAAATTGTGCCCGTTAAATCGCGATATTTTTTAAAGGGTAATATTTTATAATACAACATTGTAATTTTAACAGTACAGTACAAAGTATTACTATTTTAATATGAAACACTACACAGTATTAGAGTCCGATTATAAATACAGTTTAACAATAAAAACCCTTTACAGGACTGTTTTAGTGATTAAAAACACTTTCTGTTAGTCACTGATGGTCCAAAAGAATATGCAAGCACTTGTTTACTGGTAGGAGGTTTCTGTGAACTAGTAGGCTGAATGAAGAAAGCATTGATCTTCAGTTGCTTTACAATTACATGCTGTTTCTTTATTACTAAAGATCGCAAATGCTTAAAATGTTCATAATATGCAAAAAGTCTGGATTTGAGGATCCACCTACTGTCATCCTCTGAGGAGTTTAGTGCTGAGAGGAATGCGGTTCCGACTAGCCTAGCGCGGTACTGGAGTGGGAGGGACCAGTGACAGCGGCAGTCTGGAATGAAGTGCAATCATACTGAAAACATTTCACTCGTATATAGAGTACCTAACACGTGCACAGTCACACACTACTACAAACTGAAGACCATATTTTTGGATGATTAATACTTCTCACTCCGCTCGACTCAGCTTGTGTGTAGCACCAAAAGAATCTACCTGCACCCCCCCCCCCGCACAGATGGCAAGAATACCTCAGGTCTCGGCGCTAAACTCGTCGGAGGAAGACAGTATGTATGAGATGACACCATCCATATGTTCTCTTATTACAGATGTGACTGATTTTAAATCATATTTGGCGCGTATTTGTTAGGAAATAGTCTAGAAATAGAGATTTTAAAATATGTCCGTTAAATTTGAAGTCCGTTGAATCGAGGGTCTACTGTACTTAGTTTCATCAAAGACTTCGCTTGTTTCATTTACCACGATAGTAAGGAAGGATGGTAGTTTCTGCAGTATTGAAGTTCGCACACTGGTACTATTTTGTGTACATCTGTTACGGATTCTGAAATTAAATTTCAATGAAATTTGTCAGCTATTAGGTTTAAAGAAAATGTAAATTGTCTACACTAAAGTATTATCGTCATCCCTCATTTGTTCTCTGCAGTGTAAAAAACTGAGTTACCTAGCATATTGAATATACACAAAACTATTAATTAAACTGAGTTACCTAGCATATTGAATATACACAAAACTATTAAGGCTTATTCTGTAAATAATGGTGTAAACCTGCTCGAAATGCTTTAGGATCGAAAATGTATTGATAGTGTAATATTTATTTCATATTTTGCCAAAATGTTCTTCATATTGTGCAGATCTCTACTAGTGACTTATATTTCTACACTCTTTATCTACAAACTTATGTAGTCTTAACAAGATTTGCTGGCAGACATCTTCCCTTAACGCGGGGACTTCGTGGATGATAAACCGCCCTCAAAAGTTTATCGTTCTACTTTTACAAAGGTTTAGAGTCCTTAGGCTATGTCATTTGTTGAGTAATTATTAGAATATTTTATTAATAGCTTTTCCATATGTGTAAGAAATGCACTCGCACAAAACAATTTTTGTTAAAAGTATGGCTTTGGATTATTTCATTCTCACACCTTCAGTTAATTTTAATTATTTTATCTACGTGTTTGCAATAGTGTTTAATTTAATGTGCATTCAATTTGATTCTTGTTATGATTGAATGAAAAAGCACTGTTGCAGTTATTGACTAATTACATATATTAATACTAATTATTAAATGCATCTGTTAAGTAACCAATTGCAATATCTTTTGCAAAATCTTTAATGTTTAAGTTGTCAATAATATTTCTGTACTATATACTATACTATGTTAAAAGAATTTGCAATATATTTGGGATCCTCTACTTTATAATCATTGGTTTTAATGAAAAAATATTTTCTTTCTTAGGATACCTACAAGTTTAAATTTAATAATACTCCGAATAGGTTTAATTGCATTATCTGAATTTTGTACTTTTCTATTCAAATATATTTTATTTCCCTCTTTCATAATTTTTGATAAATTACACTGTACTTCTTGCAGTATTTAAGAACAAGAGGATTTACTTTTGTGTACATTGAAAGATTAACACACTTAAGTGTTACGAAATTTCAATAGTTATAATTTCTTTAATGAGGTGTCTGATCACTAGGATATACTGAGTTAACAGCAAGAATTGATTTGCATTAACTGAGATACAATAACTTATAATATTCATGTACTGCTTTTCAGTTACCTTCCATTTACTTAAGTTCTTAGAAAATTAAAAAATTGACTTGTTCACGCAGACGTTTTGATAGTGTGATAGCTGATTTCAGGCCATAGAGATCTGTGCCAAAATGATAAATTTAGCTTGAGAGTGTGTTACTTCCTTATTGGATGTTCCCTGTCTTCACCTTAGAGCATACCAGGCTATCTGAGTTATTACAAAATGGTTTTGTTCCAACAAAATAATTCCAATTGCTTTGCCAAGAAATCAATTCTTGCTGTTAACTCAGTATATCCTAGTGATCAGACACCTCATTAAAGAAATTATAACTATTGAAATTTGTCAGCTATTAGGTTTAAAGAAAATTTTATGAGATTTTACAATTTACTTTTGTGTACATTGAAAGATTAACACACTTAAGTGTTACGAAAATTGAACAATGAAACTTTTGATAGAAATATTTCAGAAGAATAATTGTAATATCTTACATTAGTTTTGATAAAACTTGCTACCTACTAGTGTAGGTGTAAGAAGCATGCTCTGAGGCTATGTTTTACTGTGGATTTAAATCCTGTTTGGTTTTTTCCGAAGTTTTTCTCAACAGTAAGGTGAGTCTCAGTAATCCTATGGCAAATCTTTAAGCTTATCTCACCGTAAAACACAATCTCCCTTCTCACTAATTTTATTGATACTAGATAAATGCACAATTTATTCGGCATGATTGAATGGCCAATTAAAAGAAGAGTCTGCTTCTCATAAAATTCTCTTCATCAATTCCATTCCTGGATAAATGTGTGCATTGATTCCGAGATTAGCAATCACATTTCAGTGGCAACATAATTTCGCCCATGTATGCCAGGTGATTGTCCATTGTAAAAATTTCTAAACAACACCCAACACATGAGGCGATCCATTCCAAAACTGGCTGTGTGCACTTTTTAAAAAAATTGAATTTCTGTAATAATAGACCACTTAAGGGATTAACACAGAATGTTTATTCGTCTAAACTGTCTATTTGCCTGTTATCTTTAATGTTAAAAACTGAGTGTCATTCCAGAACTTTCTATTGTGTGCAGTCCTGTAATACCAAAACTGGCTTTTTGCACCAATGAGAGTTTAGTGTAGATTCGGGTAGCAACCATTTTACTTCTTACAGAAATTCTCTGACATCTCCTTTTATTATTTGAAGTAATACTTTTTTTTTTTTTGAACAATTTGTTGTGAAAGTGCACATGGCCAGTTTTGGAATGGATCGCCTCACATGCACTCTGTCAGTCTCTGTTTTATTGATCCACATCATCTGTTCCTAGTATGTCTGGTTCTCTTCTTCTCTTTTTTCATAAATTCACTTTCTGCTTCTTGCAATGCCTTGAAAAGGGAACTTTCTATTTTTACTTGATTTCGTTTCAACATTTTCTTTGTTGCTTGACACATGGATCAGAAAAGCAGGTCAAGATGGTCTTCTTTATCCTTAGAACAACGTTGTAGAAACCAGTCTTGATGTTTCATCCATCAATCATCTGCTGATTTCTAGAGGAATTCAAGGGTGGGATCAACTGCTTTCCCCCCCCCCTTTTGGCTGTCCCTGACAAAGATTTCGTAATTCACAAAATCATAAGCAATTGCTGTACTCGTGTATTCTTCGTTAACAGCTGTTCACTGTTACATGGAGAATTGTCTCAGAAATTAATGTCTTTCGACCTGTTTTTCATGCCTAGCAACACAAACTCCATTTTGTTCTCATAGTAGAGACTCCTACCTATAGCAAGCCGCCCTCCTTTTCAGAGCATCGTGATGCCAATCTCTAAGTTCCTTCCAACCTTCTTTAGCATCTGAAACAACATGAATTGTTTTGCAACTTATTATTATGATCTTTTTGATGCAGAATACGTCTTTCTCCATTTCAAGTATCTGCACCCTTTCCAGGATCCGTGGTGAAGCAAAAATTAGCAGAATTTCAAATATGAAGACTCTTAAAAATAAACTTTGAGGCACCTAAATTAGGTTCTAAAAATTATCAAAATATGAATTAAAATACAGTTTTAGGCACTTAAAAATAAAATTTCAGGCTGCTAAAATAAGATATTTTGCACCTAAAATGTGTGTTTTATTCACTCGAACTACACTAACCATAAACATGTAATTAATTAGTGAGTATTGAATATTATGGTATACAATGACAAAAACAGTGAATAATTGTTGTTGTTAGAAACCTTATTTTTGTTATATTTTAAATTAAGGATAATTATTAATGAAATTCATTGGCCTCATTTGTCTATGGCTGCTGATACATTAATATTACAGTTAAATTTATTAATTTCAACTGAATATACAATTAACACATACTTCATAATTTTCTTTGAAATACAAATACATAACTATTTCTCTGAAATGTTTTGTTGTCAAACTTTGCCTTTTCTTAAACAACCATTTTATAGAGGAAAAATATATTTCAAATGATAACAAAGTTAATGGATGGATATTTAAATCCGGTGACATTTGCTGTCGCTGATTTCTTTAGAGATACGTATACATTAGTACGTGAATATTAATTTTTTGATCCCAGATTTAGCTGTTATTGTTATCATTGGTTATTAATGGAGAAAATTTCGCTCCAGGGATCGAATCCGTGTCCTCGGTTCTACCCTCAGAGTGCTCTAACCACTGAGCTATGCTGAGGCTCTATCTGCACCACTAGATCGAGTCTTTATCCTTTGGTATTTTCCCTCTGTGGCCTTACTCCATGTTCGACATATATGTTGACACATATATTAAGTCAACTGTCATCATGTGGATTGAGCCTCGGTGTAGCTCAATGGTTAGAGCGCTCAGTGCTCACAACCAAGGACCCGGGTTTAATCCCCGGTGCTAGAGCGAATTTTTCTCCATTAATAACTATACGTATAGGTCTCGCAAGTACGGATTACTGACGGAAGGAATGCGAATCAAACACTGCGATAAGGAAGAGTGGGCGAGAAGAAAGGTCACGAGATAACTTGAATGATATTCAAGAGTACAGTCGGAAGAGAAATGACATCGATAGAATCAGTCTTGCGTTGTGATAGTTACATTACGACTTTAGTTTGTTCCATTGCATGTGAATACATGTCTTGTATCGCACGGTATTATTATTACATTCGTAAACATATGTTGCGCGTTTAATTAGCTTCGAATTTTTCTCTTGCTACGTTCTTTATTTCCACAACGATGTCCTCATCTGTTCTTCTTCTTGGAAGAGACAGTACTTCCATCGGCTCGCACCTCTCCTCCCTCGGCGTTCCTACATACACACGTCAAAACAGACAGTGACGCCACCATTGGTTGTCGGTAATCATTTCTTGCGCGAGCTATAATTAGGCCATGAACCAATGAAACTGGTATGCATAACTTGTAAAGCCCGGTTCATACGGTGCGTGTTTCTGTGATGGATTCCAAGGTGGCTGCGCGGATTTCGAGGGTATGTTCCAACGAGCTAGGTACTAGTATATATACTTGTCTGGATTTAATATTAGAAATGTAGATGCCATTTGCACGCCCTTCATTAGTTGTCTTATGTTAGACCCATGCTCTCCATTTGCAAACCAACACAACTGAAGTATATTAGTGTTTGTAGTGTATCCCTGATACAGCATATTCTTTCTGTTTCACGTATATATTAACAGGTATGCCCTACAGAATTCTCTCATATGGTTTTAGAAACACCATTGGAAATTTTGTCAGAGAAGTTTGTGAAAAGTTAAGAGGAAAACTTGCAAAAATGTATCTGCCATAATCTACAAAAAGCAACTGGGTGGGAAATGCAAATGTATTTCAAGACTTGTGGCAGTTTCCTCACTGTATGCGCAACTGACAGCAAACATTAACCATCAGGAAGCCAACACGTTCGCAGTTCTTCAGTTATAACAAGAATTTTTGTCCACACCTGTGGAGTAACGGCTAGCGCGTCTGGCCGCGAAAGCAGGTGGCACGGGTTCGATTCCCGGTCGGGGCAAGTTACCTGGTTGAGGATTTTTCCGGAGTTTTCCCTTAACCCAATACGAGTAAATGCTGGGTAACTTTCGGTGTCGGACCCCGGACTCATTTCACTGGCATTATCACCATCTCATTCAGACGCTAAATAACCTAAGATGTTGGTAAAGCGTCGTAAAATAACCTAAAATAAAAAAAGAAACAAGAATTTTTCAATTGTATTACTTGCTGCAGTAGATGCCGACTACAAGTTCACAGTGGTTGATGTAGGGTCTTACAGCAAATTCAGTGATGGTAATATTTTGTGCAATAGTTCGTAATATACATTTTAGTCCCAGAACAATTTGGAATTAGGAAAAATAAAGGCACAGAAAATGCAACATTTAGTTTAACTGACAAAATTCTGGAGGCAGTTAATAAAAAAATTACAAGTTGGAGGGATTTTCTGTGATTTATCCAAAGCATTTGACTGTATAAATCATAAAATCCTGCTAGATAAATTAGATTATTATGGAATTAAAGGTGTTGCACATCAATGGTTTCACTCGTATCTCATAAATAGGAAACAGAAAGTTGAAATCAATACAACTATGAACTCTGCATCGACATGGGGAACTATTAATAATGGAATTCCTCAAGGATCGATATTAGGTCCCCTACTGTTTCTAGTATTTATAAATGATCTTGTCCCCCCCCCCCCCAATAAAAGATATAGGTCATCCCATATTATTTGCAGATGACACAAGTATAGTAATTACAGCCAATAACTCCAACACATTCCAATCTTCAACAGAGGAAATTCTCTTCAAAATATGTGACTGGTTCTCAGACAATAAATTAGTATTAAATTGTAACACAACTAACATAATTCAATTTAAATCCTGTCCATATTCAACGTCGCAAATTTCCAGCGCAATAATTAATAATCTATTAGAAAAAACAACCAAATTTCTTGGCTTAAAAATCGATAATGTGTTAAATTGGAAAAAATCATATTAAAGAAATTACCCCCAAACTAAATTCAACTTGTTTTGCTATTAGACCTATGCAAAAGATAGTAAATATCAATACCTTAAAAACAATATATTTTGCATACTTCCACTCGGTAATGAGTTCTGGAATAATATTCTGGTGAAATTCCACAGATAGTAACAATATATTTCTATTACAAAAAAGAGTAATTAGAATAATAGTAGGTGCCAAATCTAGATAATCGTGTAGGACTATTTTAAAAAAACTACAAATAATGCCCATGGCTTGTCAGTATATCTTTTCATTAATAATCTTCCTCGTATGTAATCGTGAAAACTTTGTAACTAATTCAACAGTTCATAGCATAAATACACGTCAAAAAAATGACTTTCATACTCCATCGGCAAGTCTATCGTGCTATCAAAAAGGAGTGCGTTATATGGCAATAAAAAATTTTTAATAGCCTCCCCTATCGATATAAAAAATGAAACTCAAAACATAAAATTATTTAGGGCCAAATTAAAGAAGTACCTGATTTCTCACGCCTTCTATTCTGTAGGTGAATTCATGACATTCAATAACACTTCATGAAATTGATACTAAAATATGTGTTGTACAAGTAGACTGTATTGTAAATCTCGTCTGTATGTATTTCATCTAGACTGAGACTATAAATTAAGATTTTATAATAGTATTAAGTTTTTTGACTTGTTCCATATTCTAGCTGTAAGCATGTATGAATCGCATGGAATGTTAATAAATACAATACAATATAAATTGTTAGAAAAAAATAGTTTAGAGTTATCCTTCCGAAAGATCCAGGAAGGTAAGTTTATAGAATATAATAAATATTTTATGAAAATAATATATAAACCTTATGTATTTCATATTTCAATAGTGGAAGGAAGGTGTTATTTTTTTCAAAAGAACACGATATGGAAAGTACAATATATTTTATGGTCTGCTAGGGAAAGAGTCTGTGATGATGCGATAGTAGCGATCCTGGTGGTGAGCAATTATCTATGGATGCATATTTCAACTGTCTATGTTTGCTTATTTAGTAAGTATTAAACTTCGTGACTGTATATACTAGACTGTGATTTAACTATCCTCTCAGGATTTAACCTAAATACTGAATAAAATATTATCTTATACGCTCTAATTTCCTCATCCAGTCCCGTCATTAAATGAATTCCCACCTGATTTGAAAGTTCGAACCGCTAGGAGCGTCAAATGAAATATGTCTGTCTATTATATCATGTGAAATATCGCGAGATCTATGTCTTGTCAGTATAAATTCTTTGAACATACATACATGGAATACAAATAAATTAAATGAAATAAAATTTTTATACAAAATAAGTTCTATGTCTACGATGATAATTGTATGTATGGCAATCCTATGCCCAGACGAAGGTAAATTATGGAATCAAACCGAGAGGTTGGTAACAGCACCTTTACACAGTTCGACTCAGTTGTGTCATGGCGGATGTCGTGTTGTGATTTTTGATGGTGTTGAGCGAGACAATTCGGAAACACTGGAAGTAAAGTATTTTTTGATTTCTTAAAGAAATGGCGTCGAACCAAAAAAGTTGGAAGCCAACAAAAGGAGCAATAGAACAGTTTTGTACAGTTACGGGTAAGGTTTATGGTTATTGTTTTGATACGTACTACACCGTCAACAGAAAGAATGTTAATATAAACAAACATATGAAATAGTGACCAGCATTTTCACTGTGTTTTGTCAAGTTTCAAGCTTTAATATCATTGGGACATATCATCTACTGATATTACGTAAATACTATTTGCATTTCTTTCTTTCTTTGTCGGTAGGCAACTTAATAGCTAGGCGTCATTGAACGATAAGGTTTTATGGCTTTTTGATTTCCCATTGTAATCTGTGCACCAAGCGGTGCTATTTTCTCGATTTATTAAATGTTGGAAAGTCTCTTATTGATGTGCTTACTGGAAATACTTTTATACATTACGTTATTGTGCCGCGAAACCAAAAAATATCAAAATTGTTTGTTAATTAGTAGCTGGTGACAGTAAAGTTGAATTTATATCCTTCGTTCCAAAGATGTGACGTTTATATTTCTGAAGCTGACTAATGATTAGTACCTTGTTTTTACTGCCTCTAAGTATTCATTTGAAGTGGCAGTATATTCTTGAGCAATTGCAACTGCAGTAAGTTTATGACAATTTATTATTTTGGTCAATGTTACTTATGTCCCGCCCACTATAGAGACATAGGCCAATTTTACACATATTTAGTATAACTTGTTGTTTCTTTGACAGGTTAGGTTTGGTTAGTTTAAGTTTTTGTTATAGCCTACTTTGCATATACGATTATAGTGCAACATTGGCAGTGATAAAAGTGAAATATTCATTCCGTGGTCGTTGGATACTCTACATTCACCATTATTTTTGCCGGTAATTATTTTGCCCTTCATGGCTCTATATAAATAACCTAAAAAATGTTTTTTTTTTCTAATTAATTTTTTATTTGTTGAGTGTATTTGTGTTTAATAACTGGCGGAGAAACTGTTGAAATTGTTAAAAGCAGAAATGTAATTATTTCCTTCTGTGCCAAATTAGCAACGATCTTAAATAATTGAAATCTTTTCACATATTCCTTTGCCTCACGTCACTTAGATATCCCCTCAACTAATCCACTAATCTTGTCACATACCTTGTAAAATACCGGTGGTCCCTTGCTTTCCACTTTTAACATAATTTCAACATCTTTCCGTCACTTATTAAACACAAATGTACTCAATAAATCAATGGCAAAAAAACACTTCTTAGTTTATTTATATAGAGCCATATTGAAGCAAATCTCTCCCTCTTCTGGATGCAAATATACTCTAGTTTATACATAGCATCCCTGCTTCTTTGTATGTGCTTGTTTTCTTTGTTTTGTTTTGAGAAGGTTTGGGAGTGGATGATAGGCCTACTAATAGAAGTTAAAATGATGTAATGTTGAGATGTTTATTCTGGTGCCAGAATTTTTATGATTGGAAAGG
Organism: Periplaneta americana; assembly: GCF_040183065.1. Taxonomy (NCBI): domain Eukaryota; kingdom Metazoa; phylum Arthropoda; class Insecta; order Blattodea; family Blattidae; genus Periplaneta; species Periplaneta americana. The sequence goes on along the minus strand of NC_091126.1, from coordinate 66,027,209 downwards.
ACAAAAAGGAGGATGAAATTATGATTGCAATTATTCGTTTTAGTAGGCTAACTATCTCTCTGTGGAACACTTACCTATAAGTGCATAATGTATTTTCTGTTGTGTGCCTTGAATTGACATGTGCTTTCATTAGTAAACCTCTAAAATAATGAATGAGAGGAAGATGCAAAAAGAGAATGACTATACTTCTCATACGCTGTTTAATGAAAAAAATATGGTGCGAAAACTCGATTAAAAATTTTGGCGACAATATACCTATTACTATCTTTTAATGAAAAACTGGTTTTCGTCACGCTGTTGGTTTTCTGTGTGCAGTAGCCTGTTGCATAGATTTGGTTCATATGAGAATTCATGTGTCAATTTTATCGGGAACGGTATACCTGAAATATAAATATATAATATTGTGAGCTGAATAAATGTGACTTCTCATTCTGAAAAGACATTTTACAATGTTACATTTGTTCGCATAAAATTTCTGCACATTTAAAGGACAAAACTAAAATTCTCTCAGTCATTCATTATCATTATACACTGCTCTCTTAAATTGACTGAGTATGTTGAGAATTGAATCAATGTCTTTCCCAAAGCCAAACATGTTATGAAATGTTTGATATAAAACAATTTTTATCTCGAAAAGGAAACAGAAACGAGAAAATTGTATTAAACTTTTTTGTTTGAAATATCTCAAAGGATAACCCCTGAAATTAATGACATTACTTACAGTTCATATATATATATATATATATATATATATATATATATATATATATATATATATATACCGTAAGTAGCGAGGCATGGACAATCAGAAAAGCTGATGAGCAAAGGCTGACGACAGCTGAAATGAGGTTCATGCGACGAACAGCGGGATGCTCTTTGCTGGAACACTGTAAAAATGTGGACATATTGCAGGAACTAAAAATGGATCCTATAGTTAATTTTGTTCAACAATATTGACTTCAGTGGAAAAAACATGTCAAAAGGATGGATAGCACACGATGGCCTAAACAGATTCTTACTTATGTACCAGGAGGAAAGAGGAAATTGGGAAGACCATGCAAGCGCTGGCATGAGACCGTAACAGATCCTGCAGAGTCTAATACGTGAGGGATATGATGGTGGTGATGATTTTATATATATATATATATATATATATATATATATATAGACACACACACACACACACACACACACATATATATATATATATATATATACACACACACCCAGTGACACTGTTTTGTTTAGTCGCGCGGTTTTCATTTTCCCACCGCCCACCGCTACGAGCTTATCTGCGGCCAAGCGGCCACCTGGTCTGCCAGCACTGAAACATTTAGTATAGGAATTTGTACTTACCCAGCTCAAAGTAGGTGTTGAAAATGTCCCCCACCAACTCCTACACACTGTTGACACCTTCTTATGAAATTGTTAATTATTTTAAGAAGTTCTGCTTCACTGATTGACTCGATTTCAGCTCTTACACAGTGTTTGGGTAAACGAGCGTTGAGTGACTTCTTTTCCTATTGCGGATATGCATCTTCAGGCATCTTACATGTACCAACATAACTTACGAGACATTGCGAACGTTTCATGCTAGTTTGCAGTGTTCCAGCGGGATAGAAATTCGGCCATATTCATACCTCAGGGAAGTGTGTAGAGGTAAGAAAATGGAGTGTTATGACAAGTAAGGTTAGTTTAAACTTTTATTATGTCTTGCGTACTTATCTGTAACAGGTTAGGTTACGGTAGTTTAGGGCTTTGTTATGCCTTGTATAGGCAAATCTGACAGGTTAGGTTAGTTTAGAATTTTAGTGACAGGTTAGGTTAGTTTAGGCTTTTATTATGCTTTGCATATAAGAAACTGCGACAGGTTAGGTTAGGATAGTTTATTCTTTCGTTATGCCTTGTATAAGCGAATCTGTGACACTTTAGGCTAGGTTGGTTTAAAATTTCAGTGACAGGTTAGGTTAGGTTATGTTAGGTTAGTTTAGGCTTTTATTATCCTCGTCAAGTTGAAGGTGAAAGTGATTGAGTGTGGCACTCTTGAACAGGTAGTGATGTTTTTGTTTTCTATGTTGGCAGTTCAAGTGCGTTGGTGTCTCTTTCAAAATCGGCAGAAGTCACTCAACGCTTGTTTCACACAGTCTTTAAGCTCATTTATTGTATGCGGCTTTTCGCATAAACCTTATTTTTAAGTGTCCCCTCCCTCCCGCCATAGATAGAAATCGCATTGTGCTAAATCTGGATTCTTCGGCAGTATGAGCAGTAACAGAGTCTTGTTAGAAATACACTGAGGAATGTTCTCCATAAGTCAGTTCATCTAAAAATGAGTTAAGGATCTCATTCACATAATGTTCACTGGTGATTGTGCCCAGAGTGAAAATAGACCCAATAATTCTGAGTCCACACACCTATTTTTTCACCATACAAAGATGTTTCGAGTACAAGATTGGGTTTCTCCTGACTAATACCGATGATTTTGTGAGGATACATGTCCATTTAAATGAAAATAGGCCACATCAAAAAAATGACTTAATGTCGGAGCAATTTCCTCAGAATTTACTTTCTCTAAAATCCAATTACAAAAATGCATCCTCTTATTGGGATCTTGTTCATTTAACTTATGAAATACCGAAATTCTGTATGGCTTGAATTTAAGTAATTGTGTTGCTTCATGAGAGGATTCGTAACTTACTTCTGTTTCCTGCGCCAAACGCTCGAGACTATATAAGAGGTGAAATCGAGTCAATCAGAGAAGCAGAACTTCTTAAAGTAATTAACAATTTCATAAGAAAGTGTCAACAGTGCTCTATATACATATATAAGACATTGGCATGAGCAAATGCTGGGTAACTTTTGGTGTTGGACCCCAAACTCATTTCACCGGCATTATCATCTTCATCTTATGTTAAATAACCTAAGATGTTGATAAAGCGTCGTAAAATAACCTACTAAAATAAAAAAATACATGACACTGGCTGAGAAGAAACTGCCTATTGAAGGATGCACTGGAAGGAATGGTGAACTGGAGAAGAGTTCGGAGCAGAAGATGCTATCAGATGATAGACGACATTAAGATATATGGGTCATATGTGGAAAAAAGAGGATGGCAGAAAAATAGAAAAAATTGGGGAATGCTGGGTTTGCAGTGAAAGACCTGCCCTTGGGTAGAACACTGTAAATGAATTAATGAATATATAGTTATACTTGCAGTGGAAACTTTTATAATTCAAACTCTGAGGGAAATTTGAAATATGTAAAATTCGATTTAACTAGCAAATTTTTATTATTATTATTATTATTATTATTATTATTATTATTATTATTATTATTATTATTATTATTATTATTTTAAAGAATTCATTTCAATAAAAGAACTGTAGGCTAGACTTGTATACAGTAGTAGGCCTACTAACGAATAATAAAGGTGCTTCTATGTTTTATTCATATGTATACAAAAATCAGGCTGTCAATAAAAAAAACACTTGAATTTACTTCATTTGTGCAGAAGTGGCAACCATTTCGAATTTTCCTTAATTATTACGAATGCAGGCAAGGGGAATGTTATTGCGGAAAAGAAAAATTATCCTGTCAAAAATCGGGTCTATAGTATGTTTTTTTGTCCTCAAAAGAGGAGGATTACTTGTATATAAATTTCCAATTGCAGATGAATTTCTTCAGTATTCAGAAGACAGAAGAAATGTATCATATTCATCACTTTGAATATTTTATTCTAATATTTCCTAATTTGATTAATGAAAATGAACATCACAGATGGGAAGAGGGCTTTGCAGCTTATTCATGTGATACTTTTCCTAAACGCTTTATAAATGGATCTAGAATGCAAATAAGGGCAAAATTGCAGATCTCTCTAAAGTATAAAACATTAAGTAAAGTTATACTTGAAGTATTAACTGTACTTCACAGTGACTCTTCTACAGAAAGTTTCTTCATTATTGTGAGAAAAAATGAGACAGGATTCAGACCTACATTATACACATCAACACTGAAAACACTTATGATTCAGAGGATTAAAATGACATCGTAAGGTAAAGTATGCTTTGCAGAAAAACAGCTGCTAGATACAAAAATATGTCACGAAACATTTTTTCGCCAAAGAAGTGACAGGTAACGTGTAATTAATAATTATAATATATAATATGCTTCATATATGACTCTGGCAGAAGGGGGGTGGGCACTCGCACTATGGAATTGCTGCAGAAGAGCTAGTAAAACATCATATCCTATACATACAGTGATGAAGATTTTCACAAATTTCTTCTCTTCCGAGTTACTTACTTGCTGGTAATGGAGAGAGGCACAAACACACTTTTAACAAGTGTTGGACATCCCACCCATTGCTCTTACCTGCAGTCAGTCACTGGATAATGGTATGACCTTTCTCGTTCCACTACCTGTTGTTCAAGAAATGAAGCTCTGCTAGAAAGAGTGGGTGAAGAAACAATATGCTGAAATGGCTCAGGAAGAGAAAAAGGAATTTGTGGTCACTGGCTAAGAAGAAACTGCCTACTGAAGGTTGCACTATAAGGTATAGTGAACAAGAGAAAAGTTTCGGGCTAAAGAAAATATCAGATAATAGACAGCATTAAGATACATGGGTCATATGCAGAGACTAAAGGTGCGTACACACTTAGTGAATGAACAATGAACAAACGACAAATGAATGCATTCACTAACTGAAATCGGAACGTATGTATGTCGCAGCAAAGGCAAACCGATTGTTTGGTTTGCCTTCGGAAGTGATCCGTCGCTTGTCAGTACATCAAAGGAAGTTAGTATTTGTTGTGGACGGGATTTTCCACTATTTTGTAGTTCATAGCAGAATGCAGCGCTTAGTTCAATTTCACTAACAGGATGTCGAAACTGGAGTGGACTGAAAACGCTGTTATAAATCTTATTAATGCAGGAAACTGTATGGAATCCCAAGCATCCTACTTACCACAATAAAGTAAGAAAACATGATGTTTGAGAAGCTATTGGACCTCAACCCAATACGAGCAAATGCTGGGTAACTTTTGGTGTTGGACCCCGGACTCATTTCACTGGCATTATCACCTTCATATCATTCAGACGCTAAATAACCTAGATGTTAATACAGCGTCGTAAAATAATCCAATAAAATAAAGAAGCTATTGGAAAGATGTTCAGCTACAAGGTAGGCGAGTCAAACACGTCCAAAATTTGAAAATTATTTTTGTTTATTTATTTTCAGTGGATACATATTTGTTGTTTATTGTAGGGAGCAGAAGTCAAAAAGAAAATTGAGTCCCTACTGACATCATTCCGGAGGGAAAGACAGAAGTCCACAAAAAGATCTGAAATGGGGAGTGATGAAGTGTACGAGTCAGCTTGGTTCGCGTATAAACATATGTCATTCCTTTTTGACAAATTCACGCCCAGAAAAAAACGAAGTTCCAGCCTTGTGCACACAAACTAAATTATTGGCACTGAAAAGTACCTTTTCATAAGCATGATGTGGATTCGACAAACACAGACAAATCTCTTTTTAGTATTTTAAGATAATTATTGTCAGTGAGGTATCTGTATATTGAAACTTTCCCCTGTCTTTCAGTTGTACCTTAATAAAATCTTCCAGTTCCTCAATTATAGCTGTACATACTTCTGGAACAATCCTGGTAATCAGCTGTTTCGACACTTTGAATAAATACATAAAACTTGTATACAAATCTCCTATAGTGAGATATCGAAGTGTTAATGCTAGCCTTTCCTGAATAGGTATTGCTTCTCACCAGCCTGTGTCTTTCTTGGAAATTTTTGGCCCTATTTTGCACAGTAATATTTCGAAGTGTGTTTCTGAAATGCGACAGAAATTGTGAAACTGTCCTGATTCCATTCGACGTAAATCATGAAGCAAGTCAGTGCCTCTATATTGATTGTGACTTTCATAGAGTGGCATCTGCTACCATCGCCTTTTGTTTTTTAACTTTCTTTTTGTTAAACTGCCTATAATAATAACAACGGCTACAGCTGCTGTAATTATATTTTCATCTGCCATTATTACAGGTAATCAGCGAACGTGAATGTTTTGTGACCATTTGCTGATGATTTGTACGTTGCTCCTAACAGCAAATGAACAACGAAGTTTCGCTTCATCATTCGTTTGTTCACTAAGTGTGTGTGCACCTTAAGAGGAAGACTGAAAATAGAGAAGATTGGAGAATGCTGGGCTTGCAGTGAAAGACCTGCTGTTGGGCAGAAAACCATGAATGAATGAGTTTACCTATTATTCACTATGAAGTTTAAGAAGAATTTGAATTCTTGGAAATTTTAATAACTAACATTACAACGAAAAACTTTCAGATAATTGTATTAGTAGCATAGAACTGGGTAGTTTCGTGTAAGGGTGTAGAGATGGAATAGTTGTTGGGACGAATCCTGGCAGACCCGGCAAAAAAGATGAAGAGGGGATCAGTCTGTTGAGAAGTCACTAATAATTAAATGAAGCATAAGATGATCAGCAAAATGTGAATTTTCTGGTCATGTAATGTTACATCAATTACAGTGGCATTACTAGGTCCCTGAGATCAACAAATGAAGTTACATCATAAACTTTTATATCAGGATATTTCTTGTAAATTATACACAATGGCTTTTTGTTTATTTTCGCAGGCGCATCCAAAGATGTTGCAAAGCAAGTGCTGGAGGTCTGTCAGGGAAATATGGAAATGGCTGTTAATATGTTCCTAGAGGAACAAGAAGCAGGTGGAGGCAGTGGTGGTGGTGGTGATGGGGGAGGAGGAGGAGGTGGAGGTGGCGGCGGAGGAGGAGGTGGCGGCAGCGTGGGTGTTGGCAGTGGTGCTTCCTCTAGTCATGTGCGGGATCCCATTCCACCTCGTCAGGGAGTTCTCGTTGAAGGCCCAACATTCCAGGGCTATCCTACCAGGACAAAAAGGGCTGTTCATTCCGTATTTGATTCATTCCGTGATTTCGAGGTGGAAACACGTAAGTTGGTATTGATTCTAAAATGGTTATATGATTACGTTTTTCTCTCTGTAGCTCATAGAACAAGGTAAGTGAACTTGGCCAAGTTTTCTATGTTTTTCTGTAACACACTTCTTTTTTGTTCTGTTCCCTTAGTGGGAAAATGTAGACTTCTGATGGAGTTGTATTCCTGAGGCCTCCTGTGAAACATCTTCAGGAAGTATTGGTGTATATGAAAAGAGTAGGCCTAAGGTATGGCCTAAAGAACTTGTATCTGTATTGTTCTCACGGGAATGCGGTACTTGATCAGTGTAATCAAGATAGAAATATGTGTTTAAAGTAGTTACGTAATGTAAATATATATATCTTAAAATTTTTATTAATAATGGAATTACAGTGAAGTAGAGAATAGCTTCACAAAGATGTAGGAAAACTTTGCATAATTGCACTTGCAGACCAATAGTAATAATGATATAATGATTATTATTATTAAAATTGTAATAATACTCACAGAAAAAGAATATTACGAGTCGAATGGAAAGCCATCGATCATAAGGAAACAAGGTAAAGATCATAATCACTTTCACGATTCTTCTCATTTATTTCACTTGTTTGGAATCAAGTGATCTTCCACAGTATTAGAAGATTTTATGAGTCAAGTTAACAGACTACCGAATGTGAGAGCTGTAGAAAGGATAACTGCATACACCAGAAGGAAGACAATTATATTGGGAACAGATTATTGACTTCTCGCAATATTTCTTTAAAAAGCAAGACAGTATTTTCTGAACCATCTGTGAAACTGATAACAATGCCACTTCACTTCGTCAAATCCAGAATACAAATTCATAGGTTTATCTGAACGTGAACAAAGGACCACACTGAAAATGAGAGCACTGCATTGAACACTTCTAATATATGTAGAAGATTGGCACAAAGACCAAATTTCTAGTAATCTGTGGCTAAAGAAAAATGCTTTCTTCAGCAAAACCACAGGATTCATAATGGCTAGAGATGGCAGATGTTTGCAGTCACGATAAATGCAAAATGTGCCAGAATGCTGTCAGAATAAGTAATTATATATTTAAAAGCATGTTAAGAGTATTATTGTAGTTTTTTAATCCACAATACTGAATCCATCTAAAGGCATCGCCACTTGCAGGTTCCTACATTTTTTCAAATAGTTTGGTCATCCCACCTTGTTAGCTTTTATAGTATAAATAGCATGGCAAGTTATCTACCTCATTTCCTCTTTGTTGTTATCTACCGTAATTTCGAGTTTTCAACTAATCTGTCTCTTCATGGTGATAGAATATTGGCAGTCTATGTGATATCTTTAGGCCCAGTGTTCACTAACAAACAAGTATTTGGTAACGGGTTGTTGCGATTAACATGATGGATGCAAGTAAAATCACACCATAGCCTTTGGCATGTTTTTCAATATTCACAGTTTCCCTATAATTTTATGTTCCTTTACTTATTTATTATTTTAAAGCATTTTAACTGCAAAATCTAGAAAATATATCTGTTAACACATTGATGGTATTGCATTTCTACCACGAAACATTCCATAAAAAATATTGAATTTCTACCACCAAACTTTCCATAAAAAATGTTCTATCCCAAAATGCTAAAAAGTACTAAATTTTAACATTGAAAGTGCTATAAAATGGTAAATTTGATTTTTAAACTGCTAAATTTTTAATTTTACATAGCTGAAATCTACCATCTGTAATAATGGCTATACAGAACTGTGTAAAGAAATTAAAAATTATACTAAACATTCCTTAAAAGACGACAACCTGAATGCCTGGATCAGAAAGTATCATGAAGCAGAGGAAATAATAAAATATGTTATTTGCTCATTTGCTATGGTCTGCTTGCAGATGCAGAATACACAGGAATACACGACAGTGTTGCAAAAGTATTCCAACAACATCATGCAAAGGACATGGGACTACACAGGGAAATAGTTCCGTATTACATGTACCAACCCTCACCAGTTTTGAAAAGTGATGAATGTAAATTATTTTAGGATAGAGAAATTTCTACATATTACAGTACCATTCTATAGACCTCACATAACTATTCTCAACAAAACAAAAATAACCCCATTTAGTAAACATGGCGATTCCACTAAGCCATATCCTCCAGAATGCTCGCAGTAAGATCGTCGGTAAATATCAACATATAACACAAGATCCTAATCACCATTTGCAAACGACTAGTTCCAAGATCTACAATACAACATTTGAAAATATTGCAAGCATAGCAACAGTTATACAACATTCTAAGTGAGTAGTATTGGGCACCTATCTTATTTTAAGTTCATCTTGCGAGAATCATGTTAGATTATGGTTGCCGTTCACATCTGTTGAATATTTTAGCAGAATTAATTTAATAGCAATAATAATTAACTGTTCTAAAATGCGAGGTCTATCCAGGAAATACTTAGCTGTTTAATATTTAAAAAAGTAGCCTAACTAGGACAGTGGCACCTTTGTCAAAATATTCCCCTAGGGATCACACCTGTTTAGCCCAGCGTCCCTTATACTTTTAAGAAATCTGCAAAGTCCTCTTTTAGGATTGCCTCATCTGCCTCGGTTTCTCCTTAATCTCGTCCAGAGTTTGCAATCTCCTCACTTTTCAAAGATTATTTTAGCTTTAGAGAAAGCCCGGAGTTTTAGGGAATATAATCCTCAGATTTTTTAACTCTCGCACTGTCGGTTACTGATTTACGTTGATTTTAACTCAAACACATTCAACATTTTCGCATGTTCTGCTTATTGGCCTTCCAGAATGTGGATTGCTTTCAACAGATTTGCAGTCATTGTGAAGCATAAGTACAATAATTTTATCTGGACTTTACTAATAGAATCATCCCTGAAAGCCCTCTTAATCATTCCAATCACTTCTGCAGACTGATGTCCTAGTTGGAAACAAAACTAGATGCAGATTTGCTGATCTACTCACTTGGCAATTATAAATGTGACGATCATAAAATACACAATCTTATTCTACAGCATCTCACTACTGAATGAAGGCCCACTGAGGAATGCCTGTTCACGCATGTGCAGTAAGGTGCTTACTAATTGGCTGTCAAGTTACATCAGGGCTGCATGACAAGTTCTAGAGATATTAAAAATGGCTGGATACTTTCCAGACAGACTCAGATTTGGATCTTGGAAAATACAGTGCATATGGAAATGCAAACTAATATTACATATCTCATTATTATTGCTCAAGGGAATGTCCTAACTGAGCAGCTTTCTGCCATACCAAGAGTACCAAATTTGGATCTGAAGAGAACAAAAATCCTGCACACTGCTTATGTACTATACAAAGCACATAGTAATTGTAGTCTTGAGATACTTTTCAACTTAGAAGTTTGTCATATAATAATAATAATAATAATAATAATAATAATAATAATAATAATAATAATAATTGGTGTCACATTAATAGAAAGAATATTAAGAGCTAATGAACAGTCAGCAATTTATTCAAAATATAGACATAGGCTACGTACTTGTTCCTCTAAACGGAAAATTAAGAAGTACATGTTGTAGAATAAATCAGGAAGCATACACAGTTAGATGAAGAAATCAATAATCTGTAGAAAATTACGAAAGCTACAATACATTTCTTGACATTTTGAGCAACAGAATTTACACCAAGAAGATTCGTTCAACAGATGAGCCAGCTGGAGCTGACATGCACTCTACAGAGTAATTAGGAAAACATTATTCTGAACACATGCTACTTAGCAGAAACATTTCAATCTCAATGTAATTGAATCACTTGGAGCTAAAAGGAACTAAGTCACTTTTAACAACTTTTCAGGAGAAGCAAAAACATTCTACTAATAAAACAAATGTATATATTTTTATGTTATAGAAGACAAAAGAATATTTAAAAGTCTTAGTTCCTTCTTCCACCATTCGATGCGCATGACATCCTTTGTTCAAATGTTGCATAAACCAAAACTGCATATTTTGACTTAATTCCTTTTAGCTCTGACTGATTCAATTAGTAAAACAGTTTATTTACACATGATTTAGTAATCATTCATGTAATTACCTACTCACTGATCTTTAAGCACAATGATAAATGTTTGAAATGACTGGACTCTTTGACTTGTTTTTTTGTAAGAATTTTGTGCAAAATTGGGCTTTGGTAAGTAATAGGACTCTCTCGTCAAGTGGTAAGCAAAGTATGATGCTAATACTTATGGCAACACATGACAAACATAGAGAAGGATAATACATGTTGGGTCGATTTCTAAAACGCGGACAAAATCGTGGTTCCAAACCTCGGCTCTTAAACCACGATCGAGGTCTGAATCCTTATGCAATTTCTAAAACGAAGTCGAGACGCGGCTTGAGAAGAAATCGATGTTCGTGGGTTTTATATATGGCAACGCAGCTAAGAATCTATTTTTTATTCCTGTACACAGTCGATATTAGAAATAAATGAACATCGGGATCAATATTTTTTATTGAATTGCAGTAAGTCACGTTCTTTTGTTCTCAGCTAAGGTATTGTTATATTTAGGAAATATACGTGCGTTTAAGATACCAGCATTGCTTAGTATTTAATAGGGAATGGATTTTTTGGTACCAGAATGATATTACACAAATAAATTAGCACAAGTCGAGCGTTTATGTTGTAGTTTATCATTTGTTCATAACTACTACCAACATTAACTAACTGAAAACACGGTTCTAAGGAATTAATAACCTAGGGCCGTGTTCATAGACATTTTTAGCGCGGGTTTCCAGTGGATGATCAGCGTTTTTCATATTCATAAACCAGTGTTAGCGGTAGGATATGATTTGAATTCTGTACAAGTAACCAGTGGATAGCCGGGGCTAGCTTAGTCTGCTCGTAGCGCGTGCTGCGAAATGTCCTTGAATAGCACCCCTAAATACTAACTGGATTAAAATTTCAATTGAAACTAAAATGTATTATGGTTCTCTTTGTACATATAATAGGCTACTAGGGCCTACTACGTGGAAAGCCCCAGTAGCATAACACTTAAAATAAGAAGACAAAATCACGTCTGTTTCACGTTCTTGTAGTATTAAATAAAATGTCCAAAACTGCTGTAAGGACTAAGAATTAAGATATATCGTCCTATCGGCATAAAGGTATAATTAATATAAAATATTATATCTTACTTCCCTGAAAGCAACAAGAAAATGTAAAAAAATTGTCAACCTATCGCCTCTTGCATTTCGTTGCAGATTATTATTTAACATTCTTGCTAAATTTTGCGTTGATTTCTTCGAAAATTTTCCTTTGATCCAGCTCATCTACTGCCTCCATCTTGTATACACGAAGCCGTAGTTTTAAACCTACCCCAGCCATGGTCTCTGCTTCAGACCATGGTTTCGAGCCATGGCTCAGAAAAATGAAAAAGACCTCGTTTTATAAATCCAAACGCGGTTTAAAGCCATGGTCGTGGTCTAGACATCGTTTTAGAAATCGACTCGTTGTCTCAGTAGATAGAATATATTGTGTAGATCCACTTTCCTGCCAGGAAAAGTCTAGGTTCTCTAAAATTATACCTAGAAACATGTAACTAAGCTTACTCAAGCTATAGAATTCGACCCTCCTGCTGTGTGCATCTTAGAATATTCACCACAGTTGCTTGATAGTGCACTCAACATTAACTCTCTGATAACCTGTACTGGTACCATCTTTATGTACAAACGAATAAAATTGAGTGATAAATGTGTTTCAAGAATGATTTGGATGGGAGCGGTGGAGCGAGAAGTGGAAGAGGAGGGGAAAATGTGGAAAGAGATGAAAGTCAGCAGAGTGAGGTTGAGGAAATTCGTTGCCGCCCTATGATCCGCTGAGGAGTAACAGAAAACAAGAAGAAGAAGATAAATGTGGTAGTTTTACAATTGCGTTTAAATTCAAAATTCTTACATGCGCCAAGAGAATTGATGTGAGAATGGCAGCTCGTGTTTTCTGTCCAGCACAAAATTATTCGTTATTGATGAAATCAGAAAGAAAAATCAGTGGCTGCGAAAAATAACAAGTTCTTTTCTAGGACTGTGGTCAAGAAGATATTTTGGTACTGATGAAAGATATATCGCCTTGGGTGGTGGAAAAAAGGGACAGTGGAAATGCCATCAGTTGCGGAATGGAATTTCAGGAGAGGGGTGCACTACTACCCAACACTACGACCTTTCAAGATCTATTGTACTAACCCTCAAGCTAGGCACATTCCCAAACCTACACCAGCTGACTACACTTAAGTTCGAGCAGGCAACCTCACTCATACCTAGGCAACTCCCTCTGTGCGACACCAGTCAGCATTTGTAGAATGCTATGGAATGATGTATATGCTTAATATAGAGATACAGTAGAACCCTGATATCTATTGTGCTGAAGCTAGGTGTATTTCCAAACCCACATTGACTGACTACACTAAGATTCTCTGCATATCCAGTTTTCTAACAGTCAACCCTACTTATTCCTAGGTCAGTCCCCTCTGCCAGCCTGCATTTGGGAAATGCTATGGAATGTTGAAGAAATGGTGAAAATTGATAATGATGTGAATGCCTAATATGGGGAAACAGGAGAACCATGAGAAAACCCCCAACTGCTACCTTGTCTGCCAAAATTATCACAATGCATTTTTCCGTGAAAAATACAGGTTTCACTGGGATTAGAACCTGGACTGCCTGCGTGACAAACTGAAGGACTGACCTCTCAGCCACTGCAGGGGTTGCTATCACTCGTGATATGATGCAGATGAAAGCATGTGAAATCGAAATTAATCAACGGTCAAGAATTGAGAGAAAGCAGAGTTTGGGCTGTGCATTCTATGTGCAGGAGTGGACTCAGCCTCAGAAGAAAATCTTCATTATGTCAGTGACTATCTGCTGATTATACAGACTAGATAATTGACTTCCATTGTTTTGTGAACCACTTGCGAGAAAAACATAACTTTTTTCTTTCACAGATCGGCAGAATGGATCAGACTCCAGTCTATTTCAGTGTGCTTAATAGTGCGACAATAAATGCTAAAGATGAGTACAGTTTTCTCCTTAAGGCTACATGGGCAGAGAATTTCTGCTGTACAATAATGTTAGGTGCTACTGCTGATGTGAGAAACTGCCTCTATTTGTGTTTCCAAGAGGAAAACTTTGCTGAAGAGAGCCTTTTCTTCAGGCATCCACATCTGTTTCAAAATAAGGGATGTACTGTTTTCCGATCTCGTCAATGACTGGCTGGAAACAGTGTAGGTTTGTCGTCTGATGCTCTGCTAGGAAAGAAAGCAATGCTAGTCCTCGACAATTTTCTTGGATACTTTATAGATCCTGTGGACGCAAAACTGGAGATCTCATGTCCATTCTACAACCTTTGGATCTGTCAATCAGTAAGCCTTCTGAAGGACATACATGACGTTCCTATTCGGAGTGGATGGCTAAGGGCTCACAGAATGTGACGGAAACTAGAAAACTTCATTGCTAGAAGAGATTTGTAGAAGGAATTTTGCAAGATTGGGGGCTTGTAACACCAGACATGGAAGAGTGCTTCAAAAGAACGAACATTTCTTTCTGTATGATTTGTACTGAGGACAATTTACTGTGGAAATGGGAGGACAAAGAAAATAATGATGACAATCATGCAGACTGTGTCAGTAGTAGTGAAGGCAGGGATGACAACAGCATCAACGATTTCTGGTAGGCCTACCAGAAAATTGTGGAGCAGCGATAATAGAAGTTCGCTACCATAGGTTTGAGGTGTCCTCTGTTACTAATTTTTTGTTGTTACATGGACATAGTCTTATTGTGCAATTTTATTTTAAGTGTAAGTATATTCATACATATCTTTCTTAGCTATGTTTCAGTTTCTAGCTTGTAAACACAGTTATGCCATATGTCTTTGCTGATTTCTCAATTGACTCTTTCCTGTGTCTGACTTCCTGCACCTACTGATTTGGCAAGATCTGATCTCTGATATTTTAACAGTGAATAATGTGTTAAGTCATAGAAATTAAATTAACCATTATAAATAAAATAAAAAGTAAAAAATCTCTTGTATTTTTTGTGAAATTACTCATCTTACTTCTTTCTACATACGAGTAGATCTAAACATTATGATATTTGCGTCTGTTAGACACTCTCGCCTATATCTTGATGAGAAAATTTCGTTAAAAAAGTAGGTCCTGTTTGCAAGTAAGTACGGTAGTTAATTCTCAAAATTCCTTCACAGTAATTCTGACACTTAAAATGAAGACATATGCAGAAGTATGGAATTTCGTAGTAATCATATTCACAACATTAGTTTGCTTTTATCCACAGGCCAAGTGTGAGCATTTATGTCATTGTGTAGTAACTGAAGTTTGTGTTTTAAGGGTGTCTCTGTAAAATATTTTTCATTCGATGTGAACACATTTTTGTTAAACATTAATTTTTGGAAGAATTTTTCTGAAACTAGTATTGCACATAATCCAGGTAAATATTATTTTTGTGAATTCTGTATTCATTTCTGAGTTTCATTTTGTTATATCTTAATAATTAATGAGTCTAATTTTATATATCCTTATTTTTAGATGTTAATGCACAGCAGTCCCTTCTCACATAATTGAAGATTGGAAGATGATAACTAAACTCAGGGGAGTGATAAAGATGAGAGTAATGTGAAAATTTACATACATATCTATTGCATAGTGAGAGAACAGCTTGCTTGGAGTCATTCAGACAGTGAACAACCTCTTTCCGAAGAACCTGAGTATTTGAGAAAAAATGCAAATCTGATTGGCCAATCCATCATTCCTGCCTAATTTAATATCATTACTCACCTTTCTCTTGTAAAAACTGCAGCGTTTATTTTCTCACAGTAATGCCATAAATAAAATTGAAATTGTGTCAATACAAATTTTAAACAGATGAATCCTTTACGAGTTTTCCATTATGTAATGGTAGTAAAGAAAACCCAGCTGATGGACAATACTCATGCATAAAGCACATTTTAGAGTAATGACTAGAGTCCAGATTTTTATAATTTCGTAAGTTATACTTCTAAAGAACAGATCTTAAAAACAAAATTTAGCCACTTTATATATATATATATATATATATATATATATATATATATATATATATATATATATAAAATTGTCAAAACATATAATTTCACACATATATAATGGAACACTCCAAGTTTGTTAGTGGATAACACTAAGCTGCTACAGAGCTCCCCTCATTACTCTGCAAACATCAATGCAGCAATCTAACTCCATCCAGGTATGTTCCAACATGTTGTCATCAATGGTTTGCAGCTAAAAATGCACTTTTATGCAGTTTTCAATTCACGCAGATCTTGGAAAAGTGGTGATTTGTAGACATTGTCCTTAACATACTGTCATAAGAAAAAATCACAGGGTGTGATATCCATCGATCTTTGGGGTCACTGTACAAGTTGTTGATCACCATTAGCTGCACATCCTATTTAGTGATGTGCTGGTGGTCCTGTATGAAATCGTGTATGAAATTGATGTTGCACACTCAGCACTTACCTACTCACATGAAATTGTAAGATAAAGAATGCTTTCTCCTCATCACTGACAGCCACTTTCACAACTATTCTACCTGCTGCCTGGTGGTAGAATTATGAACTACTGGATCTGTTCTGAAATTACCTTTAGGATTTGTTCCAGAAAACCAATTGCTGGTAGTGTTGTATTCCAGATGAAACATGTTTTTATCGTTCTAATCATTTTGAATTTCCCTGTATTTCGGGTTCTAAATTCTTACGGGTTTTTTAACACATAGTTTTGGAACAATCAGTGTTTCAATAAATAATGATTCCAGCTTGAAGATGTTCAACAACATTTAAGTACTGTCAAATGTTGTTGAGACATGCAGGATGCTTCAGTGGTTCCATTCATTTTATATGATAAAGGAGCAATAGCAGAGTCATTAAAACACAACTGACCAAATTACCCTTAAATAGTTTACTTAAAATGCAAAAGAATTAATATTACTGACATATCTCATTATAGGAAACTTTCTCAATTCTGGCTGTAAATTTATATAGTTGGGTATAACGAGTTCACCAATGAAGCAGTAAAACCCCCTCCTCCGAAATAATAATAAAAAAATAAAATATAAGAAGAGTATTAAATATTAACAATGACATTCCAGTATGAAGCCATAAAATTTTTAAAGTAAAAGAATGTGTTACGAAATTAAACACAAATGTTTACAGACAATATTATTGTTAGAGTGAGTCCAAGGAACAAGTTACTGATGTTGTAATTTAGCTCTGCCACCGATTGACCATTGAGTTTCAAGTATCTTGGTAGTGGACGTCGAAGTACAAAAACAAAAGATATCTGGTTGCCTTCATTCCAGTGCTTCGGCTTGCCTGAGTGTAAGTTGAGTATTTAAACATACTTTTTCTCACAGATTAGTGCAACCTTTTGCTATGTCTCTTCTCCTCACTGTAAACTTTAGCATTGCCAGGGGTGAAAATTCTTGTGCATGCTTATTTACAGTTATAATATCTCTATCCCTAAGCAACGTAGTCACAGTACTTATTTTTGATGTGAATAAAAAATGAATATTCACTATTATAAAGCTCATTGCACATTCTAAGAGATTATTTACACACACACACACACACACACACAATAAACATAAAATTGATGCGACTGAAATGTAAAGCTTACTTGCAAATGTGTTATGGAGTAGTTACTGGAAGGTGATGAATTATCATCACAAACTTTCACTTCAAGATAAAGTCTGTCCTCCTGTTCTTCTCAATAAACTTCTGTATCACTTCATCATAAAATGTCGGTTGAATTTTTAGGTCATCAAGTAAAGGTTTCTCATTGACAACACTGCTAGCAAAGATAATCTTTCTTGACCTTGAGTTGACCTGCAGTAAGTTTTTGTCGTACTCAACACAGAAAACGGCCTTTCAGCTATTCCTGTTGCAGTAGGAACTATGACAATTAATTCAGCAAGTTTATACATTTCCTTTAGTCCTATTTTCAGGTAATTTTCATTCATAAACTTAATCAATTCTAAAACAGGCTTATTGTAAAACTCTTGCGAATAATAGAGAAGAGACAATTCATTCCTCAAATGTATATAAAGAATGTACCATACTGCATCTCTAGGATTTTTAGAGTTTTCAGGAAAGTCTTTGCTGTATGTGTCATATATATTACTGCTCAATAAGCAGATGTCAAGTTTTCCCCTTGGATTAAACTCTGTTCTTTATTTGAATTACGAACAGATGTGTTTTCCTCCTGAGCTTTTTGAGACATGGTTCATCATCTCCTTCTGTGACTTCTTCGAAAGTTTTCCTGAAATTTTGTTCCCTTATTTTTTATAGTTTCTTGAGTTTTTTCCTTCACTTTTCAGCACAGTATATACATGCTTTTCTCTTGAGAATATTGAACAGAACATTTCTACGAATGTAAATACTTCAGAAAAGACATTAATCGAGAAACGAGTCTGAAACTTTATCATAAAAGACAAGAAATCTGAGCCTTTTTGTATCGTTACCCGAATCTGCAGAGTGATCAAGTACATGTTGAAAGAGCATTATTATCATATATTTCTTCTTTAGAGTATCCACAATGCTTGAGGCAAAATTCCATTTCATAGGTGCGACTGAAGGCAGTTTCCTTTCGACAAAAACTAAAGAGCATATTGTTTGTTTAGAAGACAGAAAAATATGCTAAAAGTTCCGAAGGTTTTTGATAGAAAACCCTGCATTCCTTGATATTTGAGGGTGATTTTTGGAGTTAAGTTTAGCAATTGATTATAACAATGAACGCAAACTGCATTGGGGTATAGCTCTTTCACATCAATTTAAACTGTTAACTTGTTCTGTCACTACTGCAGTGATGTCATAGACTTGAGCAATAAGTTTGCTGCCGCATTCAAATTATGTATGTATCTAATGCCTACCCACTTCACTTTACATGATTCGGGTTCTGCATATTGCGGATAGATGGCAGGACTGTGACCCATTTTTCTAGTTGCATACCACTTTGGTGGCCACGCTGTACATGATGTGAAGGGCGCAAATATCCTTAGTGACTAACGTGTCCTTATTTAAACCCCACTAACCCCCATGATGTGTATCTGTGGAGAGTTACGTTGTGTACTAGGGTGAATGTATGTGTAAGTGTGAGTGTAGTGTATGGAATGAGTAATGATGGTGAAGATGAGGAAGGGAGAGGAAACCCATTGCCAGCAAATAACCCACTCCTATCAAATAGCACCAAGGGAGCCGCCAGTCTTAACGCCCCCATCTGACGGACAAATAAACTATCAGCAGTGACATATGCCTTCTGTTCGTATGCACTGCGGGGAGATTTGGGATTTAACCCAGGCATATTAGTGCACAGTCTAGTGATTAGTTGTGTACCACCATCTCTTTCAGTCCTGAGGTAGAAATTTTACATGAAAATTTCTGACCCCACCAGGAATCAAACCCGAGCTGGCTAGTCTGGAAGCAGACACGCTACCATGGAGATAATTCGGCAGACACATTCAAATCATTCAGAGCAATTTTAACATGTAATAAAGGGCTATATCTGAACAATCACTACTAACATCAGTCAAGTTGAGGAATATTTCCTGAGTCTGTCTCTTCTGACCAACAAAACGAAGAACAGTTGAGAGCTATGATTTGATTATTATATCAGAAGTTTCATCCAAAATCAATGTTGATGATTGAAATGGGTGAAAGAATTGCCAAGCAGATTTCCATACTACTGCCAGTAAGCGAACCATGGGAAAGAAATCCACCAAAACTGCAAGAATAGAAAAAGAATCCCAGAGAAAAAGCTGCCACAACTTTCAGAGGAACCACACAACATGACAGTTTAGCTGTCAACTTTCATAAAGAAGGCATTTATAAATCAGAAAAGTGTACTATCTCTAAGGAATAAAAGAGCAAAAAAGATAGTAACCACTTACTACTGTGGATAAAACTAAGTGAAGATATCAAGAACAAGAACATCATTGCATTTACTGCATCACTGTGAAACAAATGGAATAAAATTTACAATGCTTCCATTGGAAGAAGAAGAAGAAGCCCACATCTGTTTTCCTTTTTATTTTAATGGCCCAATGAATTGGTACTAAAACACTCCAACAACATGACATGTTTGATCCCTGTTGTTTCTGTACATGTTATTCTTTGCCAGAATTAAAATTGAAATGGAATTAATGTCTTAACACTTATTTTTATTGGTGTCAATTATTATTGTTTTAATACACTTATTTTTAGCAAAAGTGAAAAAGAAAACAATAAAAATGTGAGTACACATCTCACAGTACATACCTTGAGCACTAGGTGATGTCAGTGTACATTAGAACTAAAGTAAAACAGGCACTTGTACATATATTGGAAATTACAAACATTGATCACATACCCTATCAGATAAAACTGATGTGTTATATCCAGAGTGTAGAAATCAGTGTAACACACACAGTAGGTACAACCCACTTCCAGTCTAATGGTTGGTATCGCTTAAGGTATACTTCGAGTTGCATTAGTTTTGCTCACTGGATTTTAGTAAACAATGGCGTAACTATAAATATGCTACCCATTCATTATACAACGAATTATAACATTTTGTGGCCTGTTTTTGAAGTAAGTATTACCTAGCTGTAATGTAATTATAAGCAACTTTTGAAATATTAATTCTAACATTGTAATTCGGATTATTTTTAATTGATAAATTATCTGATCATTAATTTTTGTGATTATAATAAGTTAATCTGAAAATTAAGAAGTCGGATCATTAAGGTGATGAGTTCATTTATGTGTAATCAATGTAGAATATTTACATCACATCATCCCCTAATCATAGATTAGCACGCAAATTAATCTGAACATGACAATTTTCAGTGTTTTCTTTGATTGTTGATCTATCAGCTGCACATTCCTGTTTGAGTTCTGTAATATAGCATACACTCATTGTTGAAGGTCTGGAGTTTATATTTTTTGCAATATGTTAATTATTTCCTTTTTTTTCGTCCCCAAAAACATTTAATTGTGTTCAAGTCTTATTACTGCATTGCTCTATCATTCTGATGTCTTCAGAAATGGATAAAACTCCACGAAAACGCTGTAAAATTGTGACCTTAGCAGACCAAACTTCCATTACACAAAGACAAATTGCTGCAGAATGTGGCATCAACTTAACTACAGTTAATTCCATCCTGAAATAATATCAAGAGACTGGATCATTCACGCCCCAGGAAGGAGGAAAATGTGGCTGGAAAAGGAACACTTCACTGCAAGATGACTGTTTAATTATTAGGAAAAGTCAAATAAATCCTGTACTGTCTGCTGTCAACTTAACCCGCAAATAAATAGCTACAACTGGGATAGACATTCACGTTACAACAGTGCATTGTGGATTTTTGAAAGTTGAGCAAAAGATTCGCAAGCCATAAAAAAAGCAACTGCTAACCCCTGATATGTACAAAAAAATCCTTAATATGGGCAAAATTACATAGAAACTGGACAGTGAAAGACTGGAAGAAGGTACTTTTTTATGATAATCTAAATTTAGAAGTTCATAGCCACTGTGTTATGTCTTCAAAGGATCCAAAAAGGTTTCATCAGCTCATCTCCAACAAGCACCAAAAAACCCCCACCAAAAACAATGTTTTGGGGTTGTTTTACATATGAAGGGCCTGTATCATTAATTCCCGTCAAGGGAATGATGAATAGTGACAAGTATATTTCCATATTAGAAACTAGAGTCTTAATGCAACTGCAGAAATCATTTCCACATGGCAATGATGTGTTTCAACAAGACCTAGCAATATGGCATACACTGAATATCATACTCTACATCTCGAAAGACTACTAAGTTCTTCAACCAGAATAATATCCAGGTACTCTCCTGACCAGACAACTCACCCGATATCAACCCAATTGAATACAGGGGAAAAACCTGATAAGTCATATTTTACTGTTTTTACTGGAGAGCACTTAAAAGTCTCAAGACCCATTATATTCTCTTGTCTTTGGGCTATTCTTCAGATTTCTTTGGACTAATGAGGTTATTTTGTACAGTTCAACCCAGAAAAAACCAAAGCCATGTGTGCAACTAGAAGAAAAAAATTGGTCACACTGAGAATCGTAATGAACAAGCAAGAAATTGAAATGGTTGATCAGTTACAATATCTAGGTGTTACTTTGGACAAAAGACTAATGTTCAGAGCACACTTCAATCATTTAGCAATTAAGTCCAGCAAACTGTTATCTGGACTCTCCATGGCTTCAAGATCCACCTGGGGTTTGAATTCAGACATACTCCATATTATATACAAAGGAGCTGTTGAACCTTTAATTTTATACTGCGCATCTGCCTTTCCAGGACACACTACATAAACAATAGGCCAAAACAAAATTAGCAAAAATCCAAAGAGACTTTCTACTGAGGATTACCTGAGCTCACCGAACTATATGGACAGATGCTTCTCAAGTCATAACCGCTATTGAACCTTTGGATCAGCGGTCGTCAGCACTGAGCACCCTGGGGCTAGCGTCTCTTACCCGCAGAGAATACATTGCACCATGGTGCACTCGTAGCTGCTAGCGGGTATGCTCTCTACCTCTTCCTGCTGCATGACCGGGCACATGGGACGGCTCCGCTTACCCTTTGCACATTTCAGCGAGTGCTGACGACCGCTGCTTTAGATCTTACTGGCATGTACAGAGCTCAATTGTCTGACTTGAAAAAAAATTGGAAAACTCCATTCAACAACCACGTTGAGAAATTAGCGACCACATAGCAGTGGGCCACCCAAGCATTACATCAAAAGGACACCATCTCCTCATCTGCTCCTTGATACATGACTACCACATACAGTATATACAGATGGATCACGACACACAAGTAATCAACTGGAAGCACAAGTAGACTTTGTTTTCTATAACAGCAAAAATGAAATATTTTGTACCAAATTAAAACTGTCTCCTTATTGCAACCTTTTTCCGGCATAACTTCTAGCAATTAATGAACCTATAAAATGGTGTATTAACAACGAAAACATAGCTCACATATTTAGTGACTTCCAAGCTGCCCTTCACTGCATCACTGACAAGTATAATAACCATCACCCATTAGCGATAGAGGCAAGGGAATTACTTCAAAAGTACTTGCACCACATATGCCTCACTTGGGTCTATGGACACAATGGTGTAAGAGGAAACGAAAGAGCTGATGAGTTAGAGAAAGCAGCAGCTTCCAGCAGCGAAACTCCGACCTACACTCTACAACCCATGTCACATATCAAGAAACAAATAAGACATCAGATTCATCAAAACTGGTAAACTAGATGAATGACAAGCACAACTGGATCATTATCAAGAGACACCTACTTCCTAACAATCCACGACCGACTCAAAAGCCCTCAATTCACACCTACTTAGAGATATCAACGCAATTTCTTTCTGGACATGGGAAATTTGGAACTTCAACAGATTCAACATACCAGCAGACATCAACTCCACTTGTTCCTGCCATGAAGACCTTCACAGTGTGAAACACCTTCTGTTTGGCAGCCCCATTATTGAAGTAAAGAGATATCAACTGGAGACACATCTCCTGGACTGTAACCGTGTACAGCACTCCACTATATAAAGTGATCAAAAAACTGTGTTGCCACAGAGAATTTATAAATTCATCTTTAAAAGGCTGTAGAGCTGTCTTTCACTATTATTTGTGTACATACAATAAGGTAGGTGTGTGCATGCGGAAGTAAATTCTTAGAGTTACTTTTTATATTAGGAAACACTGCGTAACAAATTTTAACTTTATTTTTTGCGCTGGGCATGTGATAAATGTTTTCTACATAATTTGAGCCTCCTGAATACGAATATGGCAATAAAAAACAGTTATTGGTTACGGTTTTTGAGAAATTTTCGAATTTATATCTGTTCAAAATACTGCTTTATATAATGACAATAAGGTTAAATATTCACTGTTCAGAAGATTACAGCTTTCTTTTTCTGCATTTTCTTTCATACTGAACATCAGGTACATCACGAGCTAAAGTCCAACAGTAGTCTGCTAGCATATTGGTACTCCACTGTCCTTGGTATCTTTTTTCCATAGTTGAAATTTCTTGATGAAGGCACTCACCATAAACATCACTGAAATTGTCACAATTCTCGGGGAAAAAGTTAAGATAGGAGTGAAGGAAGTGAACTTTCAGGAACATGTTACAACCCATGGTTTCGTACAACAGTAAATTTTGCACTAGTTCTTCATAGTTCCCAGAAAATTTAATACAACTTCCTTGAATGCATTCCAGGCGGCTCTCTTTTTTTTCTTTCCAACAAAATTTTGAAGTGATTGTCCTTCATTATTTTTCTAATTTGTGGTCCATTGAAAACTCCCTCTTTTATTTTCGAGTCACTAATAGCAGGAAATTTTTCCTGGATATGTTTAAATGCTTCAATTTTATGATTCATTCCTTTAACAAAATTATTTTTTAACCCTAACTTAATGTGTGAAGGGAGTAAAATTACTTTACTTTGAGGTACAAGGGGTTGATGTATAATACTTTTCTTCCCTGGCTCTAGTGATTGTCGTTTTATTTTATAATGCTTATCTTGAGCGCGACTGTCCCATTCACACAGAAAGCAGCATAATTTTGTGTAGCCTCATTGCATTCCAAGAAGCAATGCTACAACCTTCAAATCCACACATATAAACCATTCGTAATTTGAACATTATCATTAAAGCACACTTTAAAGAAATACACGTCTTACACAAAATACTAACACCACAGAAATCTCCTGGTAAACTGAAGCGATTTCATATAGTGAATCTATTTCTCCCCCTCCAAATGGAACCGAAAAGGGCAATAAAAGGATTTCTGCTTCTAGAAGTCATTTTGACATGGTGGTCTATTGCAAAATATAAACTACACTAATGTCATTAAAGCTCACAGTGAAAGAAATGCACATCAAGTGAAATCAGGTAAACTCAAGTGAATTCATAACTCAACCTGTTTCCCCCCCCCCCTCCCTCCAAATAGACTTGTAAAAGGGCAATAAAATAATTTCCGTTTCTACAAGTGCTTATAATAAGGTGGCCTACTTATACTAATATTGTTTTCACATAATGGGTCGTCATATTTGTAAAACAAAGTAGTTAACACACAAAATACGGTGATTTTTTAAATAAAATGCATATAAAATTAATTATATTATGCATCTCGAAAACCCGAACTGATGGAACATATTGATTGTTATTTTTGAATTCAGGAGGTCGAAATTAGTAAGAATTTGTTAGTTTTATGTCTGGCGCAAAATTGCTGTTGACCAGTGAAATTGTTGAAGTCTTGAAATTACAAAAAGTGAATTAGAATGTCAATAACCTACTGCAACGATGGCTGTCCTAAGCCCTAAACACAGGCACTTGAATTGGAGCTTGGGAGCGCCTGAGCACACAGACCGAAACAGTTAGCCAAATGAGCCTATTGCCTCTTACTTATGCAGAGTTGAACAACTTATGTGTCCTGCATTAAGGAAAGAGAATTTACAATTGGTTTAATCCTGAGTGGAGTGTGTTATATCTGAGTAAAGAAAATGGCAGTGGTACAATGTGTTTATTGTGCAGTAAACATGTTATTAGCAAGAAATGTAATATTAAAAGACATTATGAAACATTTAATAAGGACCAATATAAAGATTTCCAAGGTGAAGATAGATTGAAACTAATAAAGGAACTAACTGGTGATGTAATTAATCAATTATTTCTTAATTGTGTTATATAAAATTAAATAAAACAATACATTTACGATCTTTGATTATATGTGGTGGTATTTGTTTTATTATTTTATTGTTTCTTCTACTACCTAGATTATGAGAACTGCTACCTTTTATAATTTCTTAAGAATCACTTTGTGGATACTGCATTTATATACCTCGTTTTTATTATGACAACGTGTTTTAGTTTCGTGTTAGCTTTCAATTTATTGTATTGTTTTTAGTTTTGAAGAATTTTAGATAAGAGCGCAAATAACTAGAGTACCCGACATGCCCTTTTTAAACCCTATTAACTCTTTGATTATAATGAGTATTTTTTTGTATCATGGTTATGTTTCGATTATCATTCAGTATGTAATTTAAGATTAATACAAAGTTGATAATCAATAAAATTGGTGTAAACAACATCTTTAAAACTTTTTAAAGTGTAATTGATAGTACGATTGTAACGGTTTAATGTTGTTTACATCAATTTTATTGATTATCAACTTCGTAATAATTTGTTTTTTGTTCAGTACATAATATACATTTATATATTTTCTTTATAGAATGAAAACTCTGATGAAAAAACACAAGATGATAAACTGAATTCCATTATTGTTAGCTATGATGTAGATCTCAAAATTTCAGAAACATGTCATATGTTTTCTGATGCGCCTTTTATTAAGGAACACATTGTAGATGCTGTGGCTAGGATATCTCCCAGTGAAGTAAAGAAACATGTAGGAATACCTCTTTCTAGAAATGCTATGGTTAGTAGAGTACAAGAACTAGCAAAAGATATTGAAGAACAATTACAAAGTCTTTGTAGGGAATTTATTTCATTTTGTGTATGTGTGGCAGTACGTACGTCTGCGAACAATTCTTTTCAGTGATGAAACTAACAAAGCCTCAATTGAGGTGCAGATTAACCAACAATAATTTGAAATCACAGTTAAGACTGGCTTGTGCCCCATATGTAACTGAGTTGACAAAAAAGAAATTCTTGGTACAATAGAGTTATTAATCACTGATTATTAAAACAACAATTAATCCATTTAAGTATCTAGTTACTACTGTTTGTACTTACAGCTACATATTTAATTTGAATGTATTTGGTTAGTATGTATGAAACTAAAGTACATTTTCATTAATGATAAACTTTACATTCACTGTATTTGTTTTAACCCTTTACCGAATGGAACAGTCTTGTACACACTGGTTTAATATTCAAATAACTTAATTAGTTCTTTCTTTCTCAACTGATGTCACATATGATCAAATCCAATTCTTGACCGTGTGCCATATCTGTCCCAGTATGATGTTTGAAATATTATATGCTTATATTATAAATTATATGAATATAAAACCAGTATGTGCCATATCTGTCCCAGAATGCGGTAAGGAGTTAAAACAATTGTGTTACTTTTTAGAAGTGTGAAAATATGTGTATTATGTATTTACATTTATGTTAATATTAACATTTGATATGGCAATACAAAAAAAAATAATTAGAAATATGTTCATTACGTTGTATCAAATTTTCGTTGTCTTTTACGTTTGTATATCCCTGTTTCCTCACTCCAACAACAGATAGAACCTTAACAATTATGTGCACATGTGTTTCACCTAATGCAGACTAGTGCTTCTGATGGAAACACGCTTTGCGTGACAGCACTGACCTACTGGATAAATTACAAACCTTATTAAGATTTGCTTATAAGTAAAGTACTGAAACAGCAATCTAGCATTAGACACCTGAAACAAAAGAGGTAGGTACAAATATTGTGCAATAGTACATTTGCACATTCCTTTACCACTTGGCCAGCCAGCAGACATTGCAGGTATGTGTGTAATGACTTAACAAAATTTGCACAGATTGCTAATAGATAGGCAAATGGTTATAGGAACTTTCGTCCAATCTTTTTCGTTCATAATGTACTTGTCTGACTTTAGCTAGTTATTATTTTCGTTCATTATATTCTTGACCATCGTGCACTTTGGTCCTATGTATTTTTGACCAATTAGTGAAATATCTTTTCATGCTCTCTATTCTACATCTACAGTAGTGTAGCCACATATTTCTCTCACTTACTGATTAAGTAACTGTGTAATTAGAATTATCACACCTTAGAACCTTTAAAATACCAGTATTTGATTTTTTTTTTTCCCTTTACTCTACATACTGTTGGGTTGTGTTGCACATTATATAATAATAACTTCGTTATCTTTAGTCCATTCATCAAGGGGACCTGAGATAAATTTTCACATTGTCATTATCTTTCACCATAGTTATTTACAATTTTCTCCATTTGTTCATGTTTAGTTATATACCGGTATCACTTTCATAGAGGAAGTCCATAACATGAGAGACAATCAGATCTTCGGTCTCCTGTTGCATGTTTTTAAGGCCATCCAAAAATCGCCATTATGTTTGAGTGATGTGTAGCTATCATTTTCTCAAGCTTGTGATGGAAACCCTCCACCACGTTGTCAGTTCTCTGTCTCTGTGTAAGGACGAGTTCGTAGATATTCCACGTTGGTGGAGGGAATATGGATTGAATTGCACTTCGATGTTCATTTGCTGGCCTTCCTCAGACATGTGGCTTCAATGTATGTAGTAAAGTGAACAACTCTTCCTCAGTCATTCAATAAATCATTGAATGTCTGCTGTAAATCTTCACGTGGTATGAAAGGCAAGCCATTATTTCTAATAAACTATGCCTTATAGTCGGTTCCTTGTATTCAAATATGCATCTCTTAATCCTCAATGTACTGATTGCCGCCATAATGATTATTGAAGATGGAAAAGAAATCCATTGATTTCAATATTATGAAAACAGTTTACAAGAGCATTAATATTCGCAATGTCAAAATCGCTCATTGAATTTTGAGGATGCAGTAGCAGGTGATTCTGCTTTTCATAGTTTCCAAGCTCACATTTGATTGTCTTGTATGTTTTTTTTTTTTTTTTTTTTTTTTTTTTTTTTTTTTTTTTTTTTTTTTTCCCACATTTATGGTCACACTATGTATAAATTAAAGGCAGTACATGTTATGTAAGTTCCATGGGTGGTGAATTGTTGGAGAAATATCCTTTGAACAGTTCAAAATGTTCCATCAGAGAAAATGGTGCCACTTCATACAAGTGTTCTGATATTATTTCCACTATCATAAAGGAGGAATTGCCAGTTTCCCTTAGTCTTGTTACATGGTAAATTTATAATTATTTCTTCTAAAGTCTGGTAATGCAGGTCTAGTTCTGTTTGTTTTGTTCATTATTTATCATTCATTAGTCAAATTTCTGACTAGAATTTTGACACTCCCAAGTTTAACTATACTCATTTTATCCCATGAATGGGGAAATTTGGGTATAATTCATTACCTTCACCTTCCTTGTCTGATAATTTCACTTGAAGCCAAATTAGAAGAGTCTTTAGTTGTGTGTTTTATTCTCTGTGAAACTACTGTTACCTTTATCGCAGCACTGTCCACAGAATGTAAATGTCGTCCCATATTACACTTGTGTATGATATTATTTTCTAAGTCGGTGTTGGCGGTGCATGATGCATTGCAATTTTCATGATTCATTATCATCTTGTACAGTCCCTCTTGTATGAGGATAATAAAACCCATCGTTTAATAGTAGCAGTCAATGTTGCTTTGACATAATTGTCCATGGCATGATGTAGGTTAGAAGTTTGACATGAACACCAAACATTTTCCTTTACCTTTGTTCACTGTACCTTAGTAGCATTGAAATGTAAATATTTTTGTGTTAGTTGGATTGAATGTATGCCATTACTGGACAGAAAGTGTTTTCATTAATTTATTAATATTTTTCTGCCCAAGAGCAGGTCTTTCACTGCAAACCCAGCATTCTCTAATCTTCCCTATTTTCTGCCTTCCTCTTAGTCTTCGCATATGGTTCATATATCTTAATGTTGTATATCATCTTCTGCCCGAACTTTTCTCCCATTCACCATTCCTTCCAGTGCATCCATTAGCAGGCAGTTTCTTCGTGACCAGTGATCCAGCCAAGGAAAGTGTTTATGGACTATAATATAGTGGAAAAACATTAGTTGAACTCAATATGTTTAAGTACGATAATTTAGCAGACCAAATATCTTGAACCTCAATGTGTTCGATAAATAAAATTGGACTAAATTCCAACTGAACGAAAAACGTTGGACTAATGTTACTGCGAGGAGACAGATATGTCTGTCTGGAATCCTTTGTACCTTGTGTGCTTTATTTTACATTGGGTAAGTTAAAACCTAGTTCATTTTCACACAATCCGTCAATGGAAGAGTAACTCACTGCAGAAGAGAAAGATTAGATGTTTTAGTGTGCAGTGGAAGAATGGTAAGATGCAGTCCTATATACAGTGAGAAAGCTTTTTTAATATTAGAGCACTGACGAATTCAGTAAAACAGTTATTTCTTGTCTCTGTATTTATAATATATATTTTGGACTAACAGAAATTCTCTAGTAATGAATAATATAATGTTCACCACTTGGAGTAGTGACCATCATGCCTGACTGTGAAACTTGTGAGTCCAGGATCGAATCCTGGTTGGGACAAGTTTCAGGCTTTTCCCACGACTCTTCGAGTAAATGCTGGGTAACATTCGGTGTTTGGTTCTCAATCTTTTTTTTTTTTTTTTGGTGGCATTATCATTAGATACGTAAATGAATAGGAAACTACCATATCTATCTCTCATTTCTCTAGTGCATACTGATAACTGCTAGATCACCAGTACATTTGTTATAGTCATGCACAGTCTGGTAGCTATCAGATGGTCAATAATCTTTCTGGCCAGGCACTCAAAGAAGAATAATACTGATACTACTGATATTTTGTTGCAATATTTCGATCTAATATAATGCCAAGGATACTGAAACAGAATTTATAATGAGAGCTGCTCAGTAAATACTGTTAATGATTTATTTTATTAATGTCTTGGTTAGTACTGGGGATTTTGGCGATATTCCTCAGAAGAACCTCACTTCATTACAGTGCACTTTATCCCACAATTTGTGCAGTCCCAGAACGTTATGAAAACCTGCCTCCATGGCCATTGTACTACTTCTGATGACTGAAAATGTCTCCCGCAAATGTTTCTTCACTTTTTTGTTATATAATGGAATCATAGATTTGCTGCTTGGTCTCAGGATCAACATGATGAAATCATATTTCAACTGCAGTTATTAACTTGAATAGAATAGGGTGGGTTGGAATAATTTGGGTACAAAAACAGCCTTTTTTTTTTAGTTTAGAGACCCGTAGACTGTCACCATAATAAAATTATTGTCATTTTTTTGCACTGTGACTTTCTAGAACGATACAAGTGCATTTTGAAGCATTTTGCCTCCTTCTAATAATAATTCTAAGTTTAACTATACTCAATTTACCCCATGGATGGAGAAATTTGGGTATAATGTGTATTATTGAAGTAAAACATGCCCTAAGTCCTCAAAAAATCATATTATCCCAACCATAGGTTAGTATATGTATCCTAAAACAGAATGCAGAAGTTAAGTTTAGTTATGTAGACACTTAAAAAAAAATTTACTTAGACCTAACAAAATAAAAATATTTCAGCCAATACTCAAGTTCTTGATAAGGTTTATTTTGTAACCTTTAAATATCTCCCATTAAAATCAGAAACAGACAACACTTTGGATATTTATTTGTCTTTCACCAACCCATAACTTGTGTACGTGACATGATCTGGAATGAAAACTAGGTTAGTTACCATTTAACCTATACCTAAATTACCTCACGTTTGTAAATTGTAATTTATTAACAAACTATTAATGATATATTACTACAGTCATTAAAAACATGTTCTAAACATGTGTCATGTACACATACATAAATTTGGTTACTGTAGGACTACCTCAGCTGGTTTCCTAACAATATTGCTTTGAATGTGATGGGTCATTTCATAGATTGGTAAACAAGAAACAGTTTTTTTACAGGCACTACAAGTGTGATCAACACAAATTTTTATGCAAATCTGACTTTCAGGTAGAAGCTCCCTGGGAAGCAGACTTGAATAATTTTAAGGGAAAAATTGTTCCAGGATCAGGTATTGATACCTGGACCCTTCGCTTAATGCACGAATCCTCTACCGACTGAGCTACCCCCAGAACTATACACGACACCGTCACAGTTCTTCCCTTTATATCCACACAACTCAAATGGGCTGACAAGATGCCAGAAACCCAACTTTGAGTGGACACAGTTCTGGGTGACTTAAATTGTGGCTTTCTGTTAACGTACCTCCAGTAACGAATATATTATATATAATATAATAATATATATATTTTTAATTGTTTATTTTACGATGCTTTTTCGACTGCTATGGTTATATAGTGTCTGAATGA
The DNA here is from genome assembly GCF_040183065.1 of Periplaneta americana. Classification (NCBI taxonomy): domain Eukaryota; kingdom Metazoa; phylum Arthropoda; class Insecta; order Blattodea; family Blattidae; genus Periplaneta; species Periplaneta americana. The sequence goes on along the minus strand of NC_091126.1, from coordinate 65,995,088 downwards.
GATGAAGGTGATGATGCCGGCAAAATGAATCCAGAGTCCAATGCCAAAAGTTAGCTAGCATTTACTCTTATTGGGTTGAGGGAAAACCCCGGAAAAAACCTCAACCAGGTAACTTGTCCCAACCAGGATTTTAACCCGAGCCCGCTCATTTCACAATTAGGCATACTGACTGTTATTCCACAAAGGTGGGTGAAATATTTCTATGTGATATACAATACTTGAGGTAAACATACAATTTGAATTAGTGATATTGTAATAATAAATATTTTATTAAAAAACACTTATTGAAAAAAAAGTAATGTTTTCCCCCCACTTCAAAACTCCCATTTTTTTAAATCCTGTGCATGACCCTGTTGTTGACTTATTTCTTTAACACTATAAGTTTAGAGCTGTATGAATATCCAGCATGCACTGTGCTGGCATTTTAAATGCCCTTGTTATAAGAAATTTTCATGAGGTGGCAGCAAAAGGTGATGCTTTGACATAGCGACACCTATTTTTTTACTACGAATTTTAGATGAAATGGTATGTCTAATGATTAAGAATTCATATCTTTATTACAGTTGGTTTTCTCAATAAAAAATTACATTTTTGAACATGTTCGTGGGGTGTGGGAGTACTAGTACTGGGTTTTTGGCAATTTAAATGCCAGTCATACTAGTACTACTACCGGATTTAAAGCATTAAACATTTTATTACTGCCTTTGAGCAGTATTTACATGTCTCCCCTAATTTTGAATAAGTCTCATTCAAAATTTTTTGAACAGAAAGACTGTTTCTCGTGATTTACTTCCATCACACCATAGGTGAAAATAAACATTTCAATAAAATTAATTCACACATCACCAACGTATGTTAGAATAGAGTATTGATGACATTACTACTTAATATGTTTAGGGTGAAGTTGGCAATGGAATGTTGATTTCACATTATCCCATCAAATATTATGTGCTAATAGAAGAATTATAGCCATTCATTATTGATGTGTAATAAAGTTGATGTTGCTATTCCACATATAATTTTTATGCATTTTAAAATTCCTTTATGTTATGTAATCTTACATCAATATATAATTTCGAGTTATGTAATATTGTCAGATAGAGAAATTACAGTTTTACAAATTTCAACAGCTATTTTATCAAAATAGTAATTTCTTACTGAAAATACTGGGAAACTTCTGAATGTGCCAACTCGTCCTGCAGAACATAATTTTCGTTCATCAGAATTAAAATAATGACATACAGTAGTTTTCTTTCTTTTGTGAACTTACAAGATAGTTTTGTGTGGAAAAATCATCATCACTTGAAAATAAGGATGATAGTCATGAAGAAAATATGATTCATGTTAACTTTACCGAAATGTCTGCAAGCATGTCATATTTTAGGATACTTTCCTTAGCTGTAATTTGATTCTTTCTTTGTAGTTTTCTGTTAATATATATGTGTCAGACTCCATTTCCCTAATGTTCTAGCCGTCAGATTTTACGAAATTATTGGTGCTACTTTTTATTAAAATAAATACTATATTCACACCAGACATTTAATACAACTAGTTCTTTAAATGTGAAACAAATTTCGGTTGTGCGATTTTAGGCTTTCACAGTGTTAGTGTTGAAAAGAAGAGTTTTCCACTATGTTTTGAATCTTTCTGTCTCCAAATTTTCGGAACAACTTTCTAGGTTCCACTAGCAATGAAATGTAGCCCAAGGCCTGAAGAATCACCTCTTCTGTTGGGTCTTTTATCCATCCAGTAGCGTGCAAATTAATCTGAAAATGCCAATTTTCAGCATTTCATTTGATTTTACTTAACCTTCTGCAAGTTGCTGCTTGCTTAAGTTCCGCACTATAGCAGATTCCAGTACTTAAGTTCTGCAGTTTATATATGTTTTTTACAATGTTTGAATTATTTTCTCAATTTCATCCCTCAGGAGCATTGTAGTTGTGTTGAATATTTTGCAGTGTATTGCTATGTTTGTTCTTACCTCCTAAAGATTTACGAAAATGGTCTAAAACTATAATATTATCAAGGTGCACTTCCATGACACAAAGGCAAATTGCTGTAGAATGTAGTGTCAGCTTAGCTATGATTAATTCCATATTGAAACGAGAGACATGATCCATCACACTGCAGAAGAAAGGAAAAGGTGGTCAGAAAAGCAAGACTAACTACATTACAAGATAACTGCTTCTTTGTTAGGAAAGGTAAAGTAATAAACTTTTTGCTGTTGACTTAAACCGCAATTAAATAGCTACAAGTGGGATAGATATTCACATTAAAACATTGCATTGTAGACATATGGAAGTTGGATGAAAGCTCATAGGCCATTTAAAAGCAATCATTAATTCTCTCTCTACAAAAAACACTTGATGTGGACTACACATCATAGAACTGAATAGTGAATGACTGGAAGAAGACACTTTTTTTCCCCAATAACTATAAAGTTGAAGTTCGTGGCCACCATGTTTTTGTCTGTAAAGGAAAGTGCTAAAATACTTCACAGGTTCACCTGCAACAACCACTAAAACACCCCCAAAGTAATGTTCTGGGGTTGTTTTACACACGAAGTGCCTAGACCATTACTTCCCGTAGAGAAAATGATGAATAATAACAAAAATTATATTCAGACATTGGAAAGAAGAGTCTCATCACAGCTGTCGAAATCATTTCTGGATGACAACAATGCATTTGAATAAGATCTGGCAACATATACATCTCGAGATGTTAGTTCTTCAACTCATATCCATGTAGGTCTACTCCCTTGGCCAGGCCCAATATGCAAAAGGAGAATGATTGTTCCACGAATTAAAAAAATAGTTTCTTTTCTCACAAGTTCTTGTTTCGGGATGAAATTAAGAATGATTGTGGAACTTCGGTGTAATCCATGTCAGAGCATGTCAAAGATGTAATTAGACACAAGGGAGATGACATGAATTACTGAGGTACATTGAACATACATATGTCTTGTTCAGATTAATTTCCATGCTACTGTATCTAACCAAAGAAAAGGTGATACTTCAGGTTGGGATGTATTGCCCTGATGATATAACCTGCAAGTAATTCCGAAACACTGCAGATATTAAGTTCGAATGCAGTGAGTGAATTCAAGAGAGTCTTTGTTGTTTTTTTATGTATCTTTTCTCTTTAAATGGAACTTCAAATGAAATTTTAAAAATTCTCAGAAAATACTGCATTATTTACCATGGGTAAATTTTCAGATTACAGATTTTAAAGTATTTTACAGTTCAATAACATTTATCATCGTCGTAACCAGTATTGGGCCTAATAGCCCATTACGGTCTCAAGCCATTTTTTAAAGGTCTTCCTAGTGTTCTTTTCGCTCTTAGGTAGTAGGTAGAAATGTGACTAGGAATGCGAGACCTTTCCATGCGGTGAACATGTTGCTGCCAGTTAGTTCTGTAACTATAGATGTAATCCAAAGTAAAAGATATTTCAAGCTCTTGAAGAACATTTTCGTTCCTCTTGCGGTCTAATCTAGTATAGCCAGCTGTTCTTCGCAAGAATTTCGTCTCGTTGGCTACTATTAGGGTTTTATCTCTTTCCCTCAAAGTCCAAGCCTCACAACCATAAGTTAGTACTGGTCTTGCGAGTGTTTTATAAGCTTTAATCCTCGTATGTTCCTGCACTAGTGAGGGTTTAAACACTTTGTTGATGACTGCAGATAACAGTTATCGAATTGCAAATAGAACAGAAACACATTACAATTTACTTCTTTATATGTACAATCATTCTGGATGAAGAGAGTACCATACAAGGACTTATCAGTGAATGAAGCTAGTTGCTGACCATTCACTGACAGTTGCTACTGACTTAGCAGTATGTTAAAATTATGCAAGGCCAATTAATTATTAATTTTTCATAATTTGTATATGTTTACCAAGACATTCATTCATAGTTTTCGGCCCAAGAGTCTCTCACTGCAAACCCAGCGTACTTCAATCTTCCCTAATATCTGCCTTTCTCTTAGTCTGCGCATATGGTCTGTATATCTTAATGTTGTCTATCATCTGATATCTTATTCTGTCCCAAACTTTTCTCTCATTCACTATCTCTTCCAGTGCATTTCAGTAGGCATATTCTTCTTAGCCAGTGACCCAGTCAATTTCTTTTTCTCTTCCTTATCAGTTTCAGTATTATTCTGTCTTCACAACATAGCTTCATTTCTTATTCTGTATGTCCATTTCACACACTCCAATTTTTCTTCATATCCACATTTCAAATGCTTCTAGTCATTTCTCTTCACTTCGTCGTGATGTTCATGTTTCTGCCAAATACAGTACCACACTTCATACAAAGCACATCACTAGTATTTTAGTTCTTTTTTCTGCCAGCAGCTCATGGTACTACTTACAGCACAATCCAAATATTTAAAGCTATCCACTTGTTCTACTGCCTCTTTTCGAATTCACATGTTTACCATCTTGATTTTTCTCCCAGTAATCATGATTTTTTTCTTGTTTGCATTTATTTTCATCCCATACTGTTCACAGCTGTAATTTAGCTCCAGTAGCATATCCCTTGGTATCATCTCCTCTTCTGCTGACAATACCATATCAGCAAATCTCAGCCAATTTATTCTTCTTCTTTCTGATATCACCATTCCCATGTTTTGAAAACAGCTCTTGATTAAATCCTCCAATTAAACGTTGAATAGGGTAGATGATAAAAGGCATTATTTGTCGTACTCCTCTCCCTATTTCACTTTCCTCTGATATTTCTTCCTCTACCCTGACTTTGACTCGTTTACCCAGACATGAGTATGTAATTTTTAGGCACACCTGAAAAACAAAAGAGCATGTATATGCTTACCAGTTGCAATTATATGTTGTAGGTCGCCAAGAAGAAATGATGTCAGGATCTCAAACATCATCTAAAAAAAGAAGCTTGGAAGATTTGTTTCGCCCTCCTTTGGACCTTGTGTTCCACGGCACATTCCAAAATGTAAGATTTTTCTTGTCTTGTTGCTTTTAGAGAAACTATGTATATAGAAAGCTTAAAGAAAAGTAAACTTTAAGATTCTATAAATATCAGGAGACTGCACTCATGATTTTCACTGATGAGAATTTCAAAATTATTATTGTGCGGAATTTTTTTGATTTTTATGAGATTTATAACGTCCTAGACATAGTTAAGTGATGTGATAAAAACTGTACATCAGTGATCGCCAAAAGCTGTGTCGCAACACATGCCCCTGCCTCTACTCAAGTATGGTATCATACCCCCCACCCTCTTCTTACCCGTGCACTGTCATTCTCTGCAATACCTGGGGAGATGTCCACTCCACCCTGCTCTGCAATAGTGGTGTGCGTGTTGTATTTCTATTACGTCACCACTTCGTGGTGTTTGGCAACCACTGCTGTACATTAAAATTAATGTCAACCATGTTTTTTTTGATTGGAGATATGTGTTATATTGTACTTCCAGGCGAGGGATGCTGGAGTTGCCCGTCAAAAATGGCTCATGGTCAATGTTCAAAATGTGATGGAATTCTCATGCCAAATCTTGAATCGGGATATATGGTCAAATAAAGCAATTAAGACCGTAATACGGGAGCATTTCATTTTCTGGCAGGTGAGCTTTGTCAAACTATGGATCCTTTCAGAGAAAGTCAGTGGAAGACAATGTAATGGCAGTGTCACTTAGCTTATAATATGGACATTAAAAAGTTAATATTGTATTTACGCTGAAATATTGCTGACATATGTGTTGAGGTGAAGCCTTATACCAAGACTTGATGCATTGTAATCAGGCAGATTCTTAAGTGATGAACTTATCATTATACTAAGTATAAGAGAAAGTACTGTGGTGCTCCAAAATGTCTGTTTCGAGATTTGCATGGAAATACACGATTTCAGTATCTGTGATACCAAAATAGTTCTTTTCATCATGCCGTCTGTCTGTCCATATGCAGTGATTTCTCCTGAATACTGTTTGAATTTTGTTCATATTCAATACATATATGGGAGTCATTTTCTCCAGAAATGATGTTCATAAAAGATAATTTTTAGTAAAATCTGATGTGCCCTTATTTCTAATAAGAAAAAGCACAATGGCAATGCACTTGTAGATTCAGCAGGTGATCTTCTCAGTGACTATGGTATCACTATAAAATACTGATAAATCTATGGTTCACGGTAAAAGTGGCCTAAGTCAGAAATTGGTGGTTTTGAGTTATGACCTCCGTGTGAATAATCAAATACATAGCACAAGAAAACGGATACAACACTAACATAATAGACAACATAATACGTAAGACAAAACATAATCACAAAAAACATAAGAATACAACACAAACACAAGAACACAAAAAATACATCACACTAACATACGAAAACAAAAACACACATAAAATTGCAACCTCATTCAAGAAATTAAATTACAACATCGCGTACAGAACAAATAACACTCTACAAAAACATCTCAACACACAAACAACACAAACAAATACAACTACACAGGCGTATACAAACTCAAATGTAACACCTGCAACAACATCTACATAGGACAGACAGGCAGATCATTTCAAACACGTTACAAAGAACACATCACAGCCATAACAAAATTATAAAACACCTCCACATATGCAGAACACATCACAAATGATAGCCACACCCACAGAGACATCAACACAGACATGGAAATACTACACATCCAACCAAAAAGCCAGAAACTAAACACACTAGAACAATATGAAATATACAGACACAAAAACACACCCCAACGAAATTCTCAACACACAACTCAACTTCAAAACACACACACTCTTTGACTCTACACTATACCACAGGAACACACCCTCACAGGAAACAAGTGGCACCAAGACCAACAACGACCATTTCTGAAGATGACCCATAAATAGGTCGAAACATGTAAACGAGGTACGTTGAAATTTAACACAGCAAAGTTTTACCATACATATTCCGAAAAAATGTATTTCTTCAGAGAGTGTAAAGGTCATATGTCTATCCTCTTCCATAATGATGTAGAGCGTCAGATTTCCAGCCCATCTAGTATCGGTCCTCATTTCAAACTTTGATTTTGCTCTACTGAAAACTTGCAATTTATGACTTATGCCCTTTTTATCGCACACCATAGAAATGCGGTGAAGTTGTTTCAGTGAAGAAATGCTTTTCTAAAATAAATCAATTATATTACAGAATTCCTCCTGCTTTCTGCTGTGAATTTTTTGAAAGGTCTGTCACCTCAGGCAAGATCAGGAAAAGGAAAGCCCAAGGGCCCCTTGTTGTTAGAGAATTACTGCTCAGTTGTAAAAACACTTATTCGTGAATAAATAATTGAAGCAAGATCCTAAAGGTTTAGAACGGAAAGGAAGAAACTTACTCAAAGTCTTATTATTAAACATTAATGTAATTTCGATCTTTATATCACTTTTAATTGCTGATTATCATAAATGCAAAAATAATATTAGAAATGATTGCAATATACATATAACTACTTTATGCAAATTTGTAGAAATTAATTACATATACCTACTTAAAGCATAGAATGTATAAATTAAGTCAGATGTCTTTTGGGATCATATAGAATGGTTTTTGTGTGCAATCCATAAAACGAAAGTAGCCTCTTGACTAATAGTGTATCAATAATTCATTTTTCTGAATTACACAATCGTAACAAATAATGAACTTTAATTAGTTATGTGATTTTCATATTTTTGTTTCATGTCGGTAACATTGAAAACATGTATAAAACTTGGAAATCATGAAATTATCGTGCTTTCCATTAGATATGATGTTAACACGTTCAGATTAGGCTGAGGATAGAAGATTTGTTAGACCTATAACAATCCTTAGCATTGTTTCCTTCAGTAGGTAAGTGAAGTCGAGATCTTTGTTGTAGAATTTTAGCAAATAATAGAAACCTATTCCTGAGTGTTGAACTCCAGGCAGAATTGGATTACTTCATATCTGTACCAAAAAATCAACTCTGGCAATGATTATTCTTGCCGTTTAGTCTGTAAATTTCATTTATTATATGTCACCACTTCATGCATGAGCCTTATGTTACCAGACATTAGCATAATCCAGGAAGGTCTTAAGTTATTAGTTATATCAGAAAGCACTATAAACGAACCATGAATTTTACGTTGTTACATAACTGTGAAACAAGAATACTCTGTTACGTGCTTTGTATTAAAAGGTACTCATTCATGAGATGTGATATGTTCTTATTTGCCTCATAAATGTTAACATTTAATTTCATTTATAAGACAACATTTCATTAATTGCTACTCATAGGATGACCAGTTTTGCCAGGCTATTTCCAGTTTTCAAACTAATACCATGGGTACCTATTAATTTGAGAAAAATTTGTTCTGGAACCGGGAATCAAACCTAGGACCTCTCAGCTCTGCGTGCTGAGCTCTCTTTCCAACTGAGCTATGTCAGGACACGATCCACGGTGCTGGCCGAACTCTCCTCATTATATCGTCAATGGCCTACTACTTGCATTTTAGACATATAAGTCATATATGCAGGAGTGCATATTTAAATGACTTTATGGTCATATTCAACAACAGTTTCTGAATACTGTTAAGATTGATATATACATATATTCATATATGAGGTCTCGCCATTCTCATTGAATAATCAAGACTACTATTTTTTGTTAGTAGTCAACATGTAGATACCTATTAATTTGAGAAAAATTAATAATTAATGTTGACTACTAACAAAAAATAGTAGTCTTGATTATTCAATGAGGATGGCGAGATCTCATATATGAATATATGTATAATATCACGGGGTTAAAAAAAACTGATTAAAATGCCCCAGTGGCCCCTGGTTTATGAAAGTCTTAGCTTAAAAAACTTCATCTCTAGCCAAAAATAATGCTCCAAATTATTCTGTAGGTGTATGAATACGTAGAATTTTTAGTAAAAATGTTACCTGTCACGTTTAAGTGAACTCTTACAACCAGTATGAGCTCTGCCTAAACTATCTGTTCTAGACAATAAATAATAGCTATCATCTTATAGTAGTTCGCAACTTAAAAACTAAGGATGCATGAGTATTGTATTCAGTTAGTGTTCAAGGGAACAATATTGAAGTGGGAGAATGATGAAGACCATGAGGTTTTAACACCATTTTATTTTGTATTTACATTGACTTTAAACAGACTTACAGCACCAAGCTCGTAATATTGAATAAATCACACACAAACGAGCACACACTCTCTCCCTCCCTCCTTCCCTCCATTACTCTCTTTCTTCCTCCCTTTAACTCAGTTTCACTCTCCTTCTCTGTTTATTTTTATCAATTTGGGATGCTGCTAATTTGAAAATATTAACTTGTTGGTAACAATGACCGCCAGTTTTTCAGAGCTGTTTTATTCCTTCATAATAGCTAGTAAAGTACAATGAAGGAATGATCTAAAATAAAACTACAGACCAACTGCATTATCAGTACAGGTATTAATTAAAAAGTAAAGCTTCTATTGCTGTTTATCTGGTTTTTCTCAGGAGATCATTAATAAATAGTTCATATTCATACTGTTTCTGAAAATACACTGTTGTGCACAGAATACTAAATGCAGCATGTTTTGCTGTTAGATCTACGCAAGAGATAGTAAATATAAATACCTTAAAATCATTATACTCTGCATATTTCCACTTGGTAATGAGTTTTGGAATAATATTCTGGGGAAATTCTATGGATAGTAACAGTATATTCCTACTACAAAAAGAGTAATTAGAATAATAGTAGGTGCCAAATCTAGTGAATCGTGTATGGCCATTTAAAAAAAACACAAATAATACCTATGACTTGTCTGTAATTTTTTTCATTAATAAACATCCTCGTATATAATCATGAAAACTTTGTAACTAATTCAACAGATCATAGCATAAATACGTGTCAAAAAAATGACTTTCATACTCCATCAGCAAGTCTATCGTGTTGTCAGAAAGGAGTGCATTATATGGCAGTAAAAATTTTAATAGCCTCGCTATAGATACAGAAAACCAAACTCAAAACATAAAATTATTTAGGGTCAAATTAAGGAAGCACCTAATTTCTCACGCCTTCTATTCCATAGGTGAATTTAAGACATTCAACAACACTTCATGAATATTTCTGTCATGTATTAAGTATTGACAGTAATCCCTTGTGTTGTACTAGTATAAAACTCTTCTGTATATATTTCAACTAGTATGTGACTATAATTAAGACTTTGTAGTACTATTAAGATTTTTTTGGCATGTTCCATATTCTAGCTGTGAAGCGATGTAAGAATGCCATGGAATGTAAATAAATACAATACTCCATTGCAAATTTTTAACATTTCACTATTTGTTGGGGTTTCAGATATTTCATTGAAATCATCTACTTCAAACTGTTTTTCTGTCACCTGTGAGTCTGGGGAAGTATCTGACTCACATATTATGTTGCCTTCTATTTGTCTAACAGCAAACATAAGTTTCTTTGTCATTACCAGACCCTGGAGAAAGTATTGCTTACAGGGAAACGCGGGATGTAGTATAGCTAATGTTTATGAATCGAGGGCTCTTGCACGCATCACTGTGCAAGTAGGAGTAGTGCCGGCATAGCTTAGTACAACGCAGTCAAAAGCAATCGACACGGGTCTTCAGAATGCCGAGACCAAAAGTACGCAAGATAGAAGCACTAAGGAAATATGTTCGTCAATAAAGTGTGTTTTCCATCCATGGTAATGAACTGTTTTGTGAATTGTGTCACGTGAAATTGGCAGCCGACATGGCATGCAACGTTAAGAAGCATATAAATAGCAATAAGCATAAACGCGCATGTAACAGACAACAGAATTTAAGCAAGGTGCAGCACGAATCTCCTTCACAATTACTTGAACAATCATTTTACGATGATATGTGTGACGCGTTTATTGCTTCAAATATTCCATTAAACAAATTAGAAAACACGAAACTCCATGGCTTTTCAGAAAAGTACACTGGAAGACAAATTCCTAAAGAATCAACACTGCGGAAGAAGTATGTGCAACATGCATATGAGAAATGTCTGCGTGAAGTGAAGTGTAAATTACAAAATGAGAAGATATCGGTTTCTATAGATGAAAGCATGGACTCCGTTGGACGTCACGTTGCAAATGTGGTTGTGGCTGCCCTTAGTGCAGAATGTTGCTGTAGATCCTATCTCTTAGTGAGTGAAGTGTTAGAGAGGGTTAATTATTCTACCATAATATATGTGAACTTTTTGATAGTGCTATGGAGTTGTTATGGCCATCATGTATGCAATTCAAAATGTGTTGCTATGCTGTTAGCTATATGAAGAAATCTGCTAAGTTTCTTGAAACACGTTATCCGAACATGATACACGTTACATATCTTGCACATGCATGTCATAGTTCATTGCAACGCATCAATACGTAAATAATATTATTACCAGTATGTCAAGTACAATGAAATATTTAGGTCTCTTAATGAGAATAAAATTAGAATTGGACTTTGTAAGCTTCGTAGCTAATCACTGGAAACTAGTCAAAAGGACGCACGAATAATGAGACTTTCATGTATTACTTCATTTCTCATGAACCAAACTGTACTGCTGCCAACGTCACATTGTCTATCGTTATTTACCCATCCCTCTCAAAGCAGGTATGCAATGTTGCATACTAAGCTGATAGCAATACTTTTCCCGGGGCCTAGTCATTACCTATCCATTCCTGAAATTCCCATGCTTTCATGTCTGCTGGACGAATGTCTACAGTGTCCTCAGATTCTGAGGCCTGTTTTTAAAATGTCCATGCTTGAAACAATTCTGAATTATATTTGTGGATACATTCTCCCATGATGTGGTTAGAAGTTACCGGGCATCAAGGACATTAATTTTATTCTCAAATCATTTACACTCCTTAATTGTGTATCCTCATTATTTTTTTAGGAGTCTTGTCTTCATATCATGATGTTAATACACTTTTAAAGTCCAAGTGATTCCCTGACCAGTATAGTTGTATTAGTGAAATTATATTGACCTGTAACAAAACAATACTGATGTTCTTCAACTCAGAATTCACAATTTGTGCAACACATTTTTCAAACAAGAAACGATCTTATGGTTCAGCGTGTTATCCCATTGCAGTAGTCATTCTTTCAGTTTTAAATCTGTTATCCATGCATTGGTATTTAAATATTAATCTACTGGAAACTTATTAACATCTTTGATGCATTGTGGGATCTTGCTTTTGCCAGTTAACAGAAGCTCTTTCTTGTCACCAGCCATATTTACAGCAGAGCACAAGACTGTCAATTGTTTCTTTGAAGTGTATTATTGAGATATGGTTTTGTCTTTAATATCAAAATTAAATTGAAAAAAATTGTTGAAGTATATTTCTGACAAAAAGCACACAACATCGAAGGTTTTGGAGAACATGCCTTTAATTTTATTTCACTCTGACTCAGAAAAATTTCAAACCCTCTCTTTGTGGTTCGTTATACAGTAGAACCCCTATTATCCGTGGTAATGAAGGGGGTGGACTGAATAGTTAATCAAAAATATCGGATAATCTGTATCATAAAATATTTTCGTAAATTAAGAGAATAATACTTGTACTGTCGTAATTTTCTCTGTGGTCCTATGTTTAACATGCAAGATAGTGGATCAGAAGTTCACTCATTCAAGTCTGGTTGTCAAGGGGCAAGGGAACTCTTTGCAATGGCTGTCAGCAAAAAGAAGGCAATAGTAGAGATCTCATATTATAGATTTACATACTTTATACACTTTATTCTTTTTTATTAAATCACGCATAGTTGTAACACCAATCTCATATTCTGACGCGAGATGAACCACAGTTTCTCTTTTTCCAAACTGCTCAATTATGTGCATTTATGTCGATAATTAGCACAACACGTTTTTTTTTTTAAAGCGAGAGACAGTCGGATAATCCGCCAATCGATTAATAGGGTGATGGAAAATCGGGGTTCTACTGTATTACATATTTGTCTGTAAACAATATTTAACTTAGAAGAAAATGAGTTGAATATAGTTTGATTGATTTACAATGCCTTCAGATATGATCAACTAGGACTTTCCTGGATTGCTCCTACTTTGAGACATTTTAATTTCATTTTTAAGGTAAGGCAGAATGTATTTCTCCCGATAATTATAATAAGATGATAGCGAATGAAGACGTTGACTATCAGAGTTTAATTAGAATATCATTCAGGGTAAGGTTTCTATTAGGTGCTGTAGATCTACATCATAGGTCACTCAAATTCACTTGCCTTAGGAAGTTGTACTTAAAGTTTTTATCATTCTTAAAAGTTCATCACTGTCAGCTGGATTTTAATTCTTAAATCTCAATTGCAATGACAAAAATGGTAATCACTTGACCACCAACGACAAAATCTACTAAATATACTGTACACATGATTCAAAAAGGATGTGCGAAAGTAAATACCTCTAACAAAAATGACAACAATGATAAAAGACCAATTTTTCAAAATAGTGAAAGCGACAGGTCTCAAGTTATTTTATGTTTATTTGATAGCTCATGTCATCACCACCAGAGACTTCAGAGCAGATTTAATCCTTGCTCAGATATTTTCAACTGACTCTGAGAAGAACTGTGTAGCAGGAAGCATTTTATATACAGCAAAATGCTGAAATATGAACAACTGAGAAATCAGCAAGGGACGCGTGTATCTGATCTTTAAACATCATGCTCATGCCTTTCAGAAATGTCCATTTGAGACTTAAAAATGACGTAAATTGGTACGATTTTGTGATAGAGGCAGAACTTGGTTTCTTTAACACTTCAAATCTAATGGTAGTACTAGTAAGCCTGGCATTTAAATCACATAGAACCCAGCAGTAATACTAGTACTCCAAACTCCTTCATACATATCCAAATTTGTGTGTTTTTTAAATTGAGAAACCAACTGTATTATCAATATAAATTATTAAACATTCGACACTCCATTTCATCTACTATTCATGGTACAAAAATAATGTCCCTACCGTAGAAATGGGTAAAGTCGATCAGTGGGTGTATAATCGATCATTTGCGATTTTTATTGAAAATTATATATTATCTCAGTTACTTGTTAAAATTTTGTAATGCTGACTTCATTGCCTGTCATTGCAAATGTAAGCAAGAGGGACAACAAAAAGCCTGCGCATGCCAACAATGGGAACACAGTGTAATTACTGTTGAAGTGAAAATGATTATTCTCAACTTTTTCTCTTAAACGAAAACAAAGTCTTACAAACTCTAAATTATTGTCAGCAGTGAAAGGAGACAAGCAGTATACGTAAGTACTTTTGGTTGAGATTGTATCCTGAAATAATAGTTTTGCAGTTCGTAAATGTTAGTATTGAAACTTATTATTTTAAAAAAACTTGTATCTTTGTAGGGTTAAGTTGATCATGCCATCGACCTACTCGAAGCAGATAGGACTAGCAGGAAGAATAAATTTTTTCACCAAAATACCTCCAACTAACACTTATAAACAGAAAAGTGTCATAGTATAGCTTATATTGATGGGATATAGGGGGGGAAGAGGAAGACGAATTTATGGTAAATTTCTTGCGTAAGAGAAGCACTGCCAAAGGAACATATTTTGTATACCCCTCTGTACCTGACGATGGGAACAACGTAGTTTCTAAAGTGACATGAGGAGGGGAAGATTTCTAATAACATCTGACATAAACCTAAGCAATGTTGAGTAGCATTTTAGATTGTAATTGAAGTGTGGTATTTCAGTGTAAATTTTGAATTCTTAAATCTTTGTTTGTTGATATTTATTTATTTATTTATTTAACCTGGTTGATATGTGAAGTATTAATTTTTTTATGTTTTATATATTGGCAATCATAGTCACGTTTGTACAGTGGAGACCTATAGGCCTAATTGTATCGAAATGTATGATCACAGTAACAAAATATACACTATATAATCCTATAGACTTATATAATAGATTATTATTGTTTTCTACACCCCTTATAACAAATAAAATACATGTAATACACTTAATTTGTTTTTAAAAACATAAACAGTGATCGACTTTACTTCGCAATATTTTAAAATCGATCTTAAACTAAAAATTCAGTGGTGTTCGACTTTACCCTATTTAAACAGGTAACTTCGATCACAAGTTAAATAAAAAAAAATCAGACTTTGGTAAATTGTAATTCACTTTTTGTAATGTGATTTCATAAGTGAAGGATATGATGACAAAATACTATTTTCTGAGGAACTTCACTCCATTGCATAACCTCAATATCATTAAAAATTGCAAAATTTTTATCGACTTTACCCTCTTCTACAGTATGTTAAAATATCACCTTATGCTGCCACCTTACGAAAATTTTTCATACCATAGTCATTTAAAAACACTGGTTCAGGGATATGTTGGATATTTAAATACATTCGTACTCAAAGTGTTAAATAATAAAAAAAAATAAATAAATAAATGTTCTGTTCAAATTCCTCGAAATTAAATCATAACAGCTACTCTTAAGGGTGATAAAATCATTAACATGGCTTGCTTTGGAAGCTGGATATTCCATGTAATAAATACTGCACTCTTATTACACTTTCCCTAATATATGGAGATTCAAAACCTGAATCCAAAACAAGTTTGGATGTTAATCTTAAAATTAAACTTAATCTAATAATTAAAAAATGATGTTGTGTTTGTTTCATAATATATTGTTTGAATGACATGTTTCTGGACAGGTTGTAGACCTCGATTTTGTTGGTACACTTCATGTAGCATGAATGTGTATGTAATTGATATGTGAAGTATATTATGATAATACTTGCAGCAAGTACTATTTTCTTTTGCAGGTTTACTTAGATAGTGCAGAAGGTCAGCGATATGCAGCCTTTTACAATGTGTCAGATTGGCCGTATGTTGCTGTCATTGACCCTCGTACTGGAGAGAGTTTGAAAGTTTGGAACAGGATAGAGAGTTCATCCTTCTGTGATAGTCTAATCGAATTCTTGTGTCAGCAGCAGTCCATGCAACAGTATCATAACCCAATGAAGAGAGCAAAGCTCTCTAGTTCACCTTTAACAGCAGAGGTATGCTTATTTAGTTACTGTATCAATTTAATGATTCTAGCACATGACATTTCAAATTTTCGGCAGTTATTAGCAATTAAATTATATATAAAAAACTGAGGAACCGTTCACTTTCTTCTTCTTTGTACTGCATAAAATTTGTCCTACCACTTAGACCTATTTGATTGGCACATTGTCCACTCCACCCAGAGAGATTTAACAGAAAGAGTTAGGCAAGAGTTATAGATTGTACATATTGCATGACTGCGACCAAAACCACGAGTGTTTAATGGTTCCATGCATAAAGTGTGATACCGAAGTTCTTAATGAGTTACGAAAGTAACATAAATTGATAAAGACTTTATGAAAATTGTACATTTATGTTTTGAATATTATTATTATGCAATAAGATTTTGAAGTTTCGTGTTTCTCAAACTTTGGCTTCTTCTATTTGTTCTCAGTTTACTTATGCGTCCAGTCTCCATTTGGTGATGTTTGGTTGTGGGAAATCATTTTTATAACATTTAGATGTGAGTGTATGTGTGTGTGTTTTTTTGCAGGTGCATTGTAAGATGAGAAGAGAGTGTACAAGCGTTAACAGTATGTAATTTATACAGAGTTTTCAAATGAATGTTCATTTGTGAATGTGCGGCCATTTGTGGTGGCAGGAAGTACGCTGGTTGCCAGTTGAGTCGGATATTCATAGTACCTTAAGTTATGCGCATAGATTGCTCATGCAAATTACAATAACCAAATAACCACTTATCTTTGCCATAGAATATTTTGGAAATGATGTCCTTATGCCGTCACACATCTCTCATACCTTTTAAGAAAATTTGCATTAACATTCGTTAGTTTTTTCTCTGAAATTGCTGCAGTTTCCCTTCTTATCTTGTCTTTCAGTTCTTCCAACATATGTTGGTTATTCCAATACACTATTTCATTTATTAAGTTCCCCATAAATAGAAATTGCATATGGTATTACAAGAATATCCACTGTAAGATCTCGAAATTAATGTGTCTAATAAAAAATATCCATGTACCAATTTATTTGTTCAGGAATGAAGCTATATGATAATGTGAGTAGAGTAAATGTTTTCATTAGGTGTTGGATAATGCTAATAATGGCTCTATTGATTCACATTTAATTTTTTTCATGGATGAAGCATGGTTTAGTTTACATCATTACATGGTCATGTAGTGAGCGACATAGAACAACAGATACTGGAGTGCAGAAAAACCCTATCTTGTATACAAAATGCCATTGCATGACCAAAAGATTGGTGCGCAATGAATGCTTAGAGAATTATAGGTCCTATGTTTTTTAAGTACTGTGAATGCGCAGATGTATAGGTATAACATAATTACACCATTCCTAGAAGAAATATCTGACATTGAATATACACAGGTATTTTTTTCAACAAGACTCCGCTACAATACGTACAGATGAGCTCTCATTGGCATTAATTGTGGATATTTTTGAAGATAAGGTCATCAGTAAGGGAATATGGCCAGCATGATCCCCAAATCTTACTGTATGCAATTTCTATTTATGGGAGGAACTTAAAAAATAAAATCGTGTATTGTAACAAACCTCATATATTGGAAGAACTGAAAGACAATGTAAGAAGGGAAATTGCAGTAATTTCAGAAGAGAAACTATTGCGTGTTGATGCGAATTCTCGTAAAAGGTGTGAGAGATGTGTGGTAGCACAAGGACACCTATGACAAAAATAGGTGATTATTGTAATTGTAATTTTCATGAGCAATCTATGCACTTGACTTAAGGGGCTATGAATATCAGGCTCTGCTTGCAGAAAACATGCTTCTAGCCACCACACTCGTCCGTACACTCACGGATGAACATCTATTTGAAGGCTCAGTATGTCATTGTAATGTTTAAAACTCTGTAACAATAATGTTTACATTATAACATTCTAAATTATATGACAATTTTGAGGAACAGATGGAAAGCGAAGTTATCGCCTGTGATATCTTCCTGTTTTAACAATCAACTCTCGATTATCTGGGGTATGATAAAGTGGGTTGGAGATTAAGCATAGCTTCTTTCCCTCTCCCTCTAAACCCTCTATATCGCTTCCCCATCTCCATCTCTCACCTTCCTTTCCATTCCTATGTCTCTCCGTCCCCCTTTCCTTTTTATCCCTTCCCGTTTCCCCTTCCCTTCCTTCCCTCCATGGTTATTGTCCCCATCATCACTCCAGGTATTTGAGAGTCGACTGTACTTAAAAAAATTTCGGACATGTCCCATTTTCAGTTCAAATAATTATGTTCACACTAAATGTGGGATGAAGTCAGTCTTCACTTACGGTGATATACAGCGTGGAGTTCACTATTTATTTTTTTCTATTTGCATCATCTAATGCCAAGGTTAACATAGAGTGTTTTTGTCACAACATTGCATATGACATAGAATACGTTCAGAAATGAGATTTTCAGTAAATAATGACAATATCTGCATTAATTTGCTATTTGGATATTATTTTAGGATGCTCCCAATGGTTCAGCTGTTGATACATATGTACCTGAACGTCCTCCATCTGCAGAAACTGCCAATGCTACAGCCGATGCTACCGATGCTACTGCCTCTAGTGATTCAGCCATTACTGGACTTGTAAGTTGCAGTATTGTGTGACTTTTCCTGCATCGTAAATACATTTTTGACCTATTTGCTTATGTAAATGTTTATATATTTTATATCCTGAGAGTCACCGGCGTGGCTCAGTCAGTTAAGGCGCTTGCCTGCCAGTCTGAAGTTGCGTTCGGGTGTGGGTTCTATCCCCGCTTGGGCTGACTACCTGGTTGGGTTTTTTCCGAGGTTTTCCCCAACCGTAATGTGAATTCCAGGTAATCTATGGCGAATCCTCGGCCTCATCTCGCCAAATATCATCTCGCTATCACCAACCTCGACGCTAAATAACCTAGTAGTTGATACAGCATCGTTAAATAACCAACTAAAATAAAAAATATATCCTGAGACTATATTTACTAATATTTAAAAATTTTATTTCCACTCCCATTTCTTCCCTTTTTCCTTTGCCATAGCCTTTTATTTTTCTTTGACTAGATCAGACTGCTGACGAGGGTTTTGTACCCACCTGGTCTTGTGATATTTATGGTGTACAAAGCAGCAGTGATGCGGGGTTTCTTCAAATACATTGATTTCTTGTACTATTCTCATTTCACTCTTGCTTTCTTATCACAGTATCATTACTAGGGGGTGGATGTTGATGACTTAAAAATCTACTTAAAATGATCAGTAAAATGCCTTTAAATTAATGGAAAAATGACATAAAATTAAAAGAAAATGACATTTAAATATTATTCAAAGTACTCGCACTACAACTTCTTAAAAATTAGTCACCTTGTTTCAGTGACTGCCCTGCAAATCTCGGAGAGAGAAGGGAACTTTCTGGAATTTGACTAAGATAAAGGAAAATGGCATGCAACAAAATTAAAGTTTTAAGGGGAAACTATAAATTTTAATAAGGGTTTACTATGTGTTTCAATCGGGTGGACCATGTCTGTGCCTTCATTCTCCGTTTCCTCCTTCCGTGCTTCACTTTTGTTACCAGATCTTCCAGATGAGGGAGTGTGAATGACAAAACAAATTGTGGACACAATGTGCATTCTTGCAATCTTTGTGTTAAAAATACTGTCTACTAGAGTTCATCCCTTTCGAGCCATATTGGGGACATAACGTACTATTGTGCAGGAAAGAGTGAAAGGTTCCCTCCTTGCAAACATAAATTCTAAAGACACCCTCGTACTGACAAAAGAACAGTAGCAGTCAAAGCCCTTACTTAAACTAAGCTGCTGTCAAGCATTTTATATTACTTGCATTGTGTGAGTTGAAGCCTTCAGTGGAATGAGGGATGGACTTTAGAGTCTGTTCCAAACTATAAAACTCAAACTTCACTGGTATTCACTTATTCAGTAGGTAATTATTACTGATCTGTTTGCTTAGAAAAAGATAACAGGCCTATCTCTAAAGAAGAAAGTAAAATGCATTCCAAATGATCTAAAAGTTCTTCAAAGTACTAAAAAATGACCAAAAAATGCAGAAAAAAAATATAAAAATGACCTATTAATTCAAAAACTTCGAAAAATGCAATATAAGAAATTAATTTTTTACATTGATATTACCACATAAAGGATTTCTATACTAATAGGCATTGTCCTAATGTAAAAAATAAGATGACTTTTCATCAACATCTGCCCCCTAATCATTACATTATTGTCTATAAATAGTCTAGTATTATTAGAAATGTTAGTAGTGTTAGTAGCTCTATTACTAGTAAGTTTCTAATGTTCAAACTCTCCATTAGAAGTGTCAATAGTAGTACTACTGTACTTATAACATTGTAATATTTACTCTCTGTGAAGGTTTCATTTTTGCCTTCTTATTTCCCAATATAAATATTTATTGTTGTATCATTGCTATTCTCTGTTTTGCAGAGTTGATCATGAGTATCGTACAGTCAGTGAACACAAATTTGTGAATTGACAAAGTCAAGTAATACATATAAAATAAACAACAGAGACATAAAGAACAATAAAATTGTATCAGAAACACTCAACAACATTAACATTAAAAAATTCATTAATATCATAAAAGGATTTGTTGATTAACCAACCAGAGACAAGTCTGTTAAAAGACTTCCTTTCCAGATTGAAAACATGTGTCGGAAATTTATTTGCAATTTTTAAAGACATAATAAAATAATTATTCATTGTTTTGGTTAGCCTTCAAAAAGGTCACGGTTTCTGGTGTTGTATAGGTGAACATCATTCCTATGTGTCAATATTTGTGATTTATCTGTGACAAAATTTAGGGCTTGATAAATATACAGTGATGTTACAGTCATTATTCTTTCATTCACAAATAACGGTCTACAGTGTGCCTTCATTGATGAATTTGTTATAATTCTAATAGATTTTTTTTGTAATATAAGAACCTTATTAATATGAGTACTATTACCCCATAGAAGTAGTCCGTAAGAAAGTATACTATGAAAATAAGAAAAATAGACAACTCTAATGTAATTCTTCGGAACATACATTTTCAAATTTCGCAGAAGAAATATTACTCTTGACAATTTTTTATAAATAAAATCAACATGGTCTGCCCAGGTAAGTGTGCTATCCACAGTAATACCAAGAAGTTTGAAGTTATTATTTTCCATGACTACTACTAAATAACAGAGATGCAGTTTTACTTTCATTTAAAAGAAATTTATTGGAACTAAACCATTTCTTGGCTTCATTAAAAACTGAATTAGTAAGAGTTTTTCAATTCATTAATATCACTATGACTTGTCAAAAAAGTGGCATCATCAGCGAATACCACAGAATAACCAGAGATATTGCACATCAAATCATTAACCATTATTAAAAACAGAATAGGACAGAACACTGATCCTTGAGGCACATCATATTTTACATTCATGAGCTTAGATTTATGAAGGCACACTGCTGACAATTACTGAAATAAGATACAAATAATTTCAATTCATTCCCTCTAATACCATAATATTGTAATTTTTCTAATATAACATTATGCAAAACACAGTCGAAAGCCTTACTTAAATCACAGAATGTAGCGGAGCTAAATTTGTGGTCCTCGAGAGCTTCTAAAATATAACTAATAAAACTAATAACAGCTTTGGTTGTATTAGAATTAGATCTGAATCCATATTGAGAATTAGAAAACATGTTATTAGATTCAAAGTATTTACAAATTTGATTTTTTATTACAGTTTCAAATATTTTAGCAAAAACAGGAATAAGCGAAATTGGCCTATAGCTACTGGGTTTCGCATCGTTGCCCTTTTTAAAAATGGGAATCACCTTGGAAATCTTTAAAGCATCAGGAAATACACCAGTGCTAAGACATTCATTAATACAAGCAGTCAGTGGATCTACAATACATTGAATGATTTGTTTCATAAACTTATTAGAAATATCATAATCTTTACTGTTTGTGTTTTTCATGGAAGAAACAATTTTTAGAACATCACCTGAAGAAATAAATTTCCATTTGAAAACCAACTTGGGCTTATTAAAGTTCGATAATAATTCACTCGCTGAAGTATCAGATAGTTCCAACTGAGCATTCTCAGGAAGATTGGACAGATACTCACTTAATTCATCACACGTAACAACAACCTTATTATTTTTACACTGAGTGGCTTTCGATTTAATTAAGGGCCATGCCGTTGTACATTTATAATCAGAAGCTTCAATAAGTCTGACATTAGCATTCAGTTTAGCATTCCTAATGGCATACTTATATTCTTTATTACACTTTTTATAAGTCTGAAATATTATGGGGTCTTTAGTGCTATTGGCCAATATATGAGGAGACACAACTTTTCTTTTCATATTCTGTAATTCATTATTATACCAATAAACTTTATGTTCATGTTTGCCTGTAAATCTAATCAATTTCAGTGGAAAAAAATTATTAAAGAGTTCTATAAACCCAGCAAAAAATATGTCAAACAAGTTATCTTGTGGTTGGGTATGTTTATCGATAATATTATACCAATTGGTAATGGATAATTCATTTAAAAAAGCATACAGATACATTAGTGATTTTCCTAACAGTTTCAGTTGTATTCTGATCCAAGTTTAAATTCCTGTTGTACTCAATAACTTCACAAACAATTTCTTTGTGATCGGAGAATCCAGGATCGGTGACCTTAACATTATAAACATGCGGCTGTAGACTAGTAAACACATTATCTAAACATGACTCATCTCTGGTTGGTTCAAAAACATTTCTATAACCACCATACATTCTAAATAAATTACATAAGCATTTACTTTCATTTGAGTTATTCATAAAATTTGTATTAAAATCACTAAAAATTAAAAACTTGCAAGTAAACTTAGTTAAATAATTTAAAAGATTGTCTAACTTCTCACAAAATATATCAAGTGATCCACTGGGTGATCTATGGATATTGATAATTACAGTATTAATTCAGTACGTTCAATATAAACACCAGAGGCTTCAAAGTGTAATTCCTCACAATAATCAGATAAACTAATAGCTTTGAATGATAATTCATTTTTGACATATGTAATAGTGCCTCCATTTTTTAATTTAGTTCTTGAGAAAGAGTTTGCAACTGTGAAGCCCTCTAAAACAGTAAACTCAATTTCATCCTGTAGAAGCCAGTGTTCACAAAGACAAATTATACTAAAATTTAAGAGATATAATAAGCATTCAATATCTCCATCTTATTATGCAAACATTGGACATTCATAAAAATATTTTAAAATCATTAATGCTATTTCTTTGCAAGTAATTTACGTCTGTAGTTTAGAGAGGTACTGAAGTACAGATAGTCCTAGACTTATGACCGTTTGCATTAATAATGAAGGTTCCATAGAGCCTTTTCAAACACTTTCAAGTTTCATCTGTACCGGGCAGTGTTGCAAGGCTTGTTAACTGGCACAACAAAGCAATTGCACTTCTGGACAATGAATGATGGTAATGAATATAAAATTTGTAATACTTTACACATAGAAAGAGATCCATTGAAATGCGAACTGCGTTGGGGCATTTGTGTTATTGTCAAGTGTGGCACTTTTTTTTCATGTGCCAGTATCATAGAGTGACAGTGATGCAACCACACATATACAGTTTCCTTAACAGTTTATGAAATAAAAGCTGTTAAAAATTACCAATCTCATTAAATCAGGTGCTGAAACAGTCCACTATCGTCCACAAATTTTTAGTATCTCTTTAAGAACTACCAATCACTCACTCACTGTAGTCCTCGTTGAGAAATGGTAGCAATCTTCTGACGATATTAATTTTCAGTTTTTTCGACGTTGTGTGAGTTTGTCTTGTATATGATATTTTAAAATTTACCCCATCGTTAAAAGTCGCAGGGAGTTACATCAGGGGACCATGTGTCCGACAAATCCCCACTAGTAACTCTATCCTAGTTGAACACTTAATTTCTCTCTTCTAAACTTCTCTTGTTTAGCTGCAACAGAATCCTGTTGAAAAATGGCAAAATTACTGTTAGTGCCTGGTAATGTCTGTGGAAGAAACGGTGACAAGAACACAACACAAAGGGTGGTGTCACTCACTAGACAAGTTGCTAAATGTAAAGGTGAAGGTATCCCCTCAACTTGCCATGAAGGTGCTTGGGGGGCATGGAGGTAGAGCCCCATGCTTTCCACGACCTCGGCACTAGAATAAGGTGGTGTGGTCGGCACCACGCTCTGACCGCTTTTACCCCTGGGAAAGACCCGGTACTCAATTTTATAGGACGCTGAGTGAACCTCGGGGCCGTTCTGAAAGTTTGGCAACGAGAAAAAAATCCTGTCACCACCTGGGATCAAACCCCGGACCTTCCAGTCCGTAGCCAGCTGCTCTACCAACTGAGCTACCCAGCCGCCACTACCTATGAAAAATACATTCTTACCTTATGGTATTACAGTACTCAATCAGAATCTTAATCAGAACAACTGGAGACATCTAAACTAGTTTCATTGTCACTATCATTGTCCGAATCTGAACTTATTATTTGGTTGTCTATCACATCTGAAGCAACACCATCTTTCTCCCAATACTGTTTCTCAAGAGACTCCACTTGCTGACAAAAACCATCCCAGTCTTCTCTAGTTACATTTTATATTGCATCTAATGTTGTAGTCCGTAACTTTTCCAGTGATAAATCTGCCACCACATTGCTTTCCCTAATAATTATTATTTTCGACCAAGCAAGTTCTAAAGGATTCATGTGAGACATGTATGGAGGCAGGTGAAGTGCAGTGTGTTCATATCCAGTTACAATCCTGTCTGACTTGGTAAACTTTTTCTTTTGGCTTTTACGTTTGAATCAACTTAAATAAATCAGTTTTTCTCATGTCCTCATTACAATGTATTCCCTTCTTACGCAACCATCACAGCATATTTTGTTTCACAGAGTAAGGTGGTGGTGGTGGTTTTTGTCAATTCGGATGGGAGTGGTATGGTGCATTATCGAGTACATAACAGATTAAGTTTAGTATTAATTGATTGGCTGTCCATTTCTCAAAATTTGCATTGTTAATTTGATCCTGGTAATCTTTTGTGCAACCAGCCTTGTATATTCGAGAACTATTGCTGCCTGCATGAACTAAGGAGCCTGTTATTCGAATTAAAGTTAGCCTGGATGTCCATGACGTCACTGCTTCGTCAACACTTCCTGAATGTCAAATTGCTGTCGACTCATATTCACCTATTGTAGAGTATGACACTCCGACATACATAGCAGCCCTTTCAGTTTACTTTGACAATGGCTGTAATAAAATATTTGTCTTTTCTCTTCATCATATTTTCCCATAGCTATGGTACTATTACCATATACTATGTCACTGTATTACAGTGTACAGCACTACATTATTGGTATGTTATAATACATTATAGCAACTACAATGATACACTGCACTATATTACAGTATTACTAGAATTTAAGACAGTTCACAAATCAGCTTCACTCTACTGCTGCACATGTATTCTGAAGTGAGAATAGGTGACAACACATGAAACCTAAACAGCCTTCATTCCCTGTCCCCCCAGAGGTCAGACCCCTCTACATCTAGACGTAATGGACACTGGCAGTAGGTTCCCTATTAGTTAATTGTTTGAAACTGGGAGGGGGCGAAATCGTATTCTCATATGTGTGGACGTCAATGTTGTCTCAAAAAATTGGTCTCATGATAATTTTGCCACTTATGGCAGACCATATGCCAATTTTCTCAGTTTGGAGTGACACTTCATGAAATATATTAGATTTTTCAGAGTACAAATAATATTATTATTTTTTGAGTTCACATATCCATAGAGATTGAAGCAAGTCTCATTCTAGGAAAATATTAAATTTGGGCCATTTTTTTCGTTATGTGCATTATTCATAATCCTCTCACAAAATGTGGTTTTATGTACAGGATCATCCATTTGAAGTTCATTTGCCACAATTATATTATATGGATTTAATTTGAGCAATTTTGTAGCTCTTCACATAAACCCATAAGAAAGTCCCATTTGCTACAAAAGGTGCCAAATGGATTATTTAAGAGAATTTTTTAAATTATGTAGATTGTTATACAATATGGAACTTTTACACCTGGAAATCTTTCTTCAAATCGACTTTGAACTTGACGAGCTGATATTATGTCAGTACATATGAATTATAAATAATTACACGTTCTTCAATAGAAAACATAAATGACGGGTTCAAAGCAACAATGACATAAATCAGATATTTCGACTTTTGTTCTTATGAATGTTAAAAGAAAAGTGTGACATTTTCTCTTCTGTTTAAAATATGAAATGGCATTACACTTGCACAAATAGCCACTGGGCCGCACATAAAAACTGAGTTGCTGAACGCTATTTTAATTTGTTCTAAGCAATATTAGCATGAGTCAGTAATAAAATAATAATGTATTTTCAAATTGTACTTTTTAAGATATAAATACGAGTTTAAATATACCGGTGTGTAGTTCTTAAAACTTCCTTTATAATCTTAAAATTATTCTTATTTTCAGAATAGTACTATTAATATTGACTTTTTCTACAGTGTAAAAGTTATACTAATTATCTGTACCCGCTACTTTTTAGAGTGAAATGAAACAGTTATGCTGAATGATTCTGAGTGTAGTCCTGATCCACGGGGTCGGAAAAGGACCTAGGATGTGGAGACGTTTAGTAGGAGTGCTAGGAGAAAGAATATAAATGAAAAGGTTATATTTCAGAAAGGGGGCAAGAATTTGCTCCAAAATGTTTGAAAACAAGAGCTTCAATTGTTCCAATATTGTGGGGAGAACATACCAGAACAATCCCGCTACACTTTTCTTGAAAATTTCTGGAAGTTGAGAAATTACTGTCAATGAAACACTTATCTATGTAACCTCGTAAGAAAATATCCTGTCCAGCAAAGCGTCTTCGATATCATTCTTGTTCTGAGAGTTGCTAAGGAAATCATAATGGTATTCAAGATATATTTTTTGTGCACGTTTGACATCGCAGAATGTTAAGTAATATGTGTATTTGCAAACGAAAATATGAGAAAGCAACCTGAAGAGGACCTTCGAGGAAGACGCCAGCATTCAATGAAACTTCGCCTGATCAGAAGAAAGCAGTACATATACTCTCTTTCCCAACTTACCAATGCCACTGTACTTGTAAATATAACTCTCATCATAGATATCCATCTCCTAATCTCAATGTTTCAAAATTGTGTAGGCTGTACTATGGGGGACATAATTGTTGAACGACTCGAGTATTTTCTAAGTCGAAGAATCTTACACTGCGCAAGCTCCGGCCCAAAAGAAGAGATATACATTCCTTTTTTCGTTTTCAATATTGCATATGTATGCTGAGGATAAATTAAAACATGAGGGTTAAAAGGTAAAGATATCCCTTTCACATGCCCTGAAGATATTTGGAGGGCATGGAGCACTAGACTGAGGTGGTGTGGTTGGCATCATGCTCCGATGGCCTTTTACCTACGGGAAAGACCTGGTACTCAGTTTGATAGGAGGCTGAGTGAACCTCGGGGCTGTTCTGAAAGTTTGGCAATGAGAACATCTCGTCACTACCTGGGATTGAACTCTCGGACCTTCCAGTCTGTAGCCAGCTGCTCTACCAACTGAGCTGTCTGGTCGCCCAAAATATGAGGGATTACTATTTAAAATAACTATACAAATATACAGACACAAAATGCAGTAGTTTTTTAGAAAAAAAAAACCAACCTGGAGTATGCAGAAAAGTCGGGAGAATTCTATCATGTTATAAAACATCTGATGCATGAAGCAAAGCAAAATGGTCGAGTGGTTAAGGCATATGTGTCTAGAGTACAGGATCAGTGGTTCGGATCCCAACAAGCTCAATTATGTTTTACGTTTTTAAACATGTCAAATATAATAAAACCTAATTTTAAAGATACACCCTTTTTTATGTGGTTTCATATTAATTCAAGTTCCTAAATGTTATGGTCTGTTAATATTATTTACAGCATTTATCGTGCCACTATACTTGTTTTAATTCTATACATCAATTAACTCACTCTAAAGACGTAATAATTATTCATGTTATACCAGGGCCGGGCATGAGAGCAGCTCCATTTAGTCGGCCAGAGCTGCTCTCGCTCCACAAGGCACTTCAATTCCAAGCCAGAGCAGAACGCTCACGCAGTGGCGGTCTCACATTACAGCTACCTTCCCTGCATTAATATAACAAGAGCCACGGTTGTTCTAGTCATTCAGTCTGTCAGTACATAATAGTTTATAAGGATATTACATCAATCCATTGTACATTACAGAATTTATAACACTCTTATTAATTTAATGAAATAAACTTTGCTCTATGCACACACACAAATCATTAGGCTTATTTACATAACCCATACGCACATACTGCAATCTCCTCACCACGGTTCTATGAGACAGACATATGGCTTCCACTTGCCCTACTTGCTGTGGACAAAGTTCATCTGCCAATATAATTAAACATCGCTTGAT
Organism: Periplaneta americana; assembly: GCF_040183065.1. Lineage (NCBI taxonomy): Eukaryota > Metazoa > Arthropoda > Insecta > Blattodea > Blattidae > Periplaneta > Periplaneta americana. The sequence continues at coordinate 65,966,501 of NC_091126.1, read as the reverse complement.
GAATTCACCTTCGTTAAATATTTTCAATTCCTTTGCAAATTTTGTAGCTAATTCTCATTGCCGATACACTAAGTGCATTATTGGCATCTTGTTAATTTATAATATAATACAATATAATATAATGTAATGTAATATAATATAATACATGATATGATATGATATATGATCATAAATTAATACAACTTAAAGAAAATGTTTCTCAGGTACATTATATTAGAGTATCTGTTCGATATTTATATTGCATTATAAGTTATTATACTGTAGTACATTTAGTAATATATAATTTTAAATTATACAAATATGATATATCATAGTATACTATATTACAGTTCATGATATATAATATGATATATCATGAACTGTAATATACTATACTATGATATATTATAATACTTGTATAATTTAAAGTTATATATTACTAAATATATAATAACTTATAATGCAATGTAAATATCAAATAGATACTCTAATATAATGTACCTGAGAAACATTTTCTTTAAGTTGTATTAATTTATGGCGTTCATTACCAACATATTTGTCATATTCAGTAGCATGTTGGATATTGAACTTCTTAATCAGTTGGAGTGTTTTATGCCAAATTAAACACTTTGCTAATCCACTACTCTCTACCAAAAAGAACACTTCCCCCCATGATACATTAAAAGCATTGGGAATAGCGGGACGCTTTAGTGTATGAGAGGAAGCTCCGTCTTCAAAGTTCGCCATCATACTGCAGAGTCGCTACTGCACTGACAGAGAATGACGTAGAGTATGCATACGTCACAACGCTCGCAAGACCCCCACTCTTTAAAGCACACAGCGCTCATTTCTCAGAATCATGTAATGTGCCCAGCCCTGTGTTATACTGTAAGCATATGGATGCGTTCCAATGTTCCTGCTCCTGTATATGTCGTCCAGCCCCAACATGCAACACTCACGCGAACACTCCTGGCAAGACTAGTCATGAAGTGACAATCGTATCATTGCCCGATTCGGCGATATACACAAACAAAATCGTTGGTTGTGGTCGAGACAATGACTTCGTCTGAAAAAATAACACTTCTCCATTCGAAGTTTTCCTGATCACTCGCAAATGCTAAATGATCCACAGCTTATCCCTCGATTATTGGTTCTTTTCTGATTCTACGGCTTCTTAATCACATTCTTACAGTAGTAGAGAGCAGAAAACCAGACACTGTCTTTAGTCCCAATGCAGTTCTAAAAGGGTCATTTCGAACAGACGTGTATAAGGCAACGTTTTGTCTTCTTGATGAAGCAGGTGGTCTGCCAGGATTTGGACATCGCAACTTCTCTATGAACATTATAATGTCTATCCCATCTCCTAGCTATGGATTCAGGAATGCCATACCTTCGATCAGCCTTCAAAATACTAATTCCATTCTCACAGAGGGGAATTATTCTCTCGCGAACGTTGACCTCTGTCGTTGTAAAGCAAATTAAAGCTGAATGCTTATGTCAGGTGATTACAGTATTTGTCCTCGAATACTAGGTGAGGGGTAATGTTGTGGAGAAAGAGTCAACTGTAATGTGTTGTCTTTTACTCAAACGAGTGGTGGGACGAAAGGAAGGAGAAAGTTTGCCATATACATTAGAAGTAATAAACTATAATAGTATGTTTACTTTTAGACCATCAGAAAAATAATGTGACATTAAGCATTTCAATTTATTTAACGACTGTTTCTTTGAAACATAAATTAAAATTACAGAATTCCAAATGCTTACAGTATAATATGAATAATTATTACATCATCTTTGGAATGAGTTAATTGATTTATAGAATTATAGTGAAGTATAGTGGAAAGATAAATGTTGTAAATAATATTAATATATCATAACATTTAGGAACTCAAATTAATATGAGACCACATGAAAAGGGAGAGAAGGCCTCATTGCCTTAAATCTGCCAGAAAAAATAAAGCATTATTATTATTATTATTATTATTATTATTATTATTATTATTATATTTTATTATACTTTTATATGTTTAAAAATATAAAAATATAATTGATCTTGTCGGATTCGAACTGTTGATATTGTACTCTAGACACCTACACCTTAACCACTCAACCACCTCACTTCATGCCTCAGATGTTTTTATAACATAATAGGATTCTCCTGGCTCTTCTGCATGTTTCAGTTTTGTTTTTTTCTCAGAAACTACAGCATTTTACATCTGTATATTTCGGAAAATATATTATGTGTCTTTCTCGTGTTAATACTTATTTTAAATGTTTTAATTTCTCCTCAGCATACATACGAGGGGAGACCCAAAAATAACCAGAATGTTTTTTTTTTTTTAACTCTACATTCACAGTACTGTAGTCCCCTTCAAAGTATTGTCCATGTGCATTAATGCACTTGTCCCAACGCTTTTGTCACTGCTGAAAACAGTGCTGGAACTCTTGAAGCAGGATACTGTTCAAAGCCGTTAGTGTGTTTTCTTTGACGTCATCCACATCACTGAATCACTATCCTTCAGACATTTCTTCATCCGTGGAAACAAAAAAAAGTCCGACGGAGCCAGATCTCGTGAGTAGGGTGGGTGAGGCACAAGCACCATGTTGTTGTTTGTCAAAAACTGTCAGAGCATCAGAGCTGTGTGGGCTGGAGCATTGTCGTGGTGAGCAACCAGTTCCCATTTCTTCACATTTCAGGCCTTTTCATCGCACACTCTCTCGTAATCTTCTTAACACATCCAAGAAATGTTGGTTCACTGTTTGTCCTGGCAGAACGAACTCTTTGTGGACAATTCCATTCACATAAAAAAAAAAAACAAATCAACATTGTTTTCACATTGGATCACACTTGACGTGCTTTCTTGGGTCATGGTGAATTTGGAGTTTTCCACTGACTCGATGCTTGCTTTGATTCTGGATCACACCCATAGCACCAAGACTCATCCCCAGTCACAATTCTTTTAAGAAAATTTGGATTGTTCTGCACTTCACTCTTCAAGTCACGGCAAACTCTCATGCGGTTTTCTCTTTGGTCATCTGTGAGCAAGCGAGGAACAAATTTTGCAGACACTGGTCTCATGTGCAAATCTTCGGTTAAAATTCGCTGGACGTGCTGCATGACAAGTTCGTTTGCTCAGAAACTTCGTCAATGGTCTTTCGACAGTCTTCATCAATTGCACGTTTGATTTTGGCAATGTTTTCGTCATTTCTTCCTGTCGAAGGATGCCTGAGGCATGGCATGTCTTCAGTTATGTTGCCAGATTTGAAATGGGAAAACTACCTGTGATTTCCCCAAAGCATCATCATTAAAGGCTTTCCGAAGCATTCCAATGGTCTCGGCTGCAGTTTTCCCTAAAAGAAAACAAAATTTCACACACACTCTTTGTTCCTTGTGGTCGGCCATCTCACTAATCGCTGAACGGTTGAAACAGGAACGCAAACAACACAGCACCACAAACAAACTACTTAACTCAGACTGACGCCAGCTCACTAATGGTCGTGGGAGACACCAAACTAACACCACAACTCGTAACTACAAAGCATGCGTGTGCAGCAGTTCGGTTCCGGTTACTTTTGGGTCCACCCTCGTATGTAATATTTAAACAGAAGTCGCCCTGAGGGCGCAGTTGGTATAGCACTTGCCTTCTGTGCCCGAGGTTATGGGTTCGATTTTGGCCCAGGTCGATGGCATTTAAGTGTGCTTAAATGCGACAGGCTCATGTCACTGGATTTAGTGGCATGTAAAAGAATTCCGGCACACCTGTGACGCTGACATATCCTCGGCAGTTGCGAGCATCATTAAATAAACTATAATTTAAATTTATTTTTAAACAGAAAAGAGAAACATGGTATGAGCCAAGGCTTTAGGCTCGGAGCTTGTGCAATATGGCATTCTTTGTCTTAGAAAATACTCAAGTCACTCAACATGTCCACCAAGTACATCAAGTGGTATGGCAGTCGCAATTTACCACATACTAAGGAACAGATTTACAGAAATATTTTCAACAAACAAAACTTGTACTGACGTTTAAATATATCTGACCTACGATTTTATGATCGTGTAAGTGAACTTTCCAACCATGGGATAAGTCAGAACCAAAGATATAAAAAATTGATCAATTTTGAAAGAGTTTCGCTAGTTCTCAATAGGTGGTACCATTATTGGGGCAGTTCAAAATGTGTTAGGGAAAATTATTATGTACATTAAGCATAAATTACTCTCATAATTGAGAGTATCAGCGTTTTCCAGCTAAACCAAGCGTTGTTTCATGTTCAGTAGAGTGGTATGAAGAAGTGAATTCTATAATGCAGATATAATTATGTACAATTGGCGACACTGACTATTATCTTCGACATCTATTCATAGAAGTAATAACTAAAGAAGCCACACCTACACCAACAAATTATCGAACACTGTCGATTAGTAGGGTCAGATATCTTTGAACTTCAGTGTACTACTTCCACACATCTTACAAGAATCTACTTGTCACTCTTGTGATGCATACAGGGTGATTCGTAAGCAACTTTTACAACTTTGTGGGTGTAACATGGAGGTAAAAATAGGAATAAAATGTTCTATACAACTTTTTCCGGAGTCATGTTGGAGAGATGCTTTAAAAAATATTGTGGCTGTGATTAAGTTTATTTCAGAACAAGAATTGCTTTTTTCTTCCTTTTTTTGAACAAAATAAATTTAAAAATCAGTCACAATGGCAACTTTTTAGGTATTATCGAAATTATGAGTTCATTTGACCTGTACTTAGCCACGCATATTTCTAGATATGCTAGTCTAGATAGTGGTCACACTAGTTATTTGTCTTCCTTTAATGTTCGTGAATTGATCGATCTCATGGGGAAGTCTTGCATCTTATAACTGAGGAAGTCAAAAAATCAAAATAGGTATATTTTAGCATTACAATTAATTCCACACAAGACATCTCACACTGATCAGCTGTTAATAGTAATTTGACACATTAATGAATGCGGATGACTCTGAAGAATGATTAGCTGGTTTTGTATCAATTCATGGCCATTCTTCTGAACATTTGAGAGACAGTGATGAAACATCTGTATGGCTTTTTTGTTAAAAATAAACTATGTTTGGGCAGTTATATGATAATGCCAGCAACATGGCTGGGAAATACAATGAACAACAAGCCAGAATAAAATAATTAAGTCCTACAGCAGAGTTTGTGCTTTGTTCTGTCCATAGTTAACACTTTGTGGAAGTGAATACAGTAAAAAATCATTTATATGCTATTAACTACTTAGCAATAGACCACAGTCTATGAATTTCTTTCATTTTCAACTCATAGATGTGAACTAGTAACAAATGAACTAGAATCAAAGAATATAAAGATTACTACAAAATCTTTATCATGAACAAGACGGTTGCATAAAACAAAGAAACAAAAGTAGTACGAAGTAGATATGAGGAAATTTGTAATGCTCTTCGTAGTATTTCTGAAGATTCTGATGAAAAGACTAAGAGATAAGCAAAAATCACTTCTTACAAAGCTTGGGAAAAAAAAGAAGCAGCTGTCATAACAGTTATGTGGGCTTGCAAACTTCAACAAATTCACAAGGTTAGCCATCCGCTATAGGCAAGTTCAAGAAATCTTATCTAATACTCTGCCATTATTGAATAGCCTCTCTGATTTATTCAGTCTTTAAGAGGAAATTTATATATATATATGGAACAGAAGCTTTCTCATCAATACAAACACTGAGTGTAAAGAACCCATGAAGAAAACGGTGCCTAAAAGTCATTGTCTGAATGAGGTGGATTCTGATGATGTTACTTATAGTTAAACTCCAAGGCACTCTGTTATCGTCTATTTCCACAGTGCTATATGATACTCCCAACTGAATTAGGAAGACGAAGAGCATATGCTACTCAAGAAAACAAATGTATGTTTCTTTAGAAGAAAGATGTTGCAACAGAAACCATGTAGCAAAATGCAATTTGTTACTAACATACGAGAACCGAAAGATAATTTTGGGGGTGAACGTGTTCAGATCTGTCAGGGGATCTATTACTTTAAATACAGTATTTGAGAAAAAACAGGACTGGAATACGTAATTTCAAATGTTGATATAGTGTTGCTAATATTGTATCTTACTTTATTGTGCACCATCTATTCAAGTGAAAGACCATTTTCAGTCCTGAAAAGGATAAAACAATTGACTTCGAAGTAGCGTCCAACAGAAGAAACTGATTTTCTGTGTTTTGAAAATCATTTAGCAAGAGCACTGGACCTTAAAGATGTATACGTGACGAATTTTCCAAAAATAAATAAATACATCAAGGAAAAAACTATTTTAGGTGTGGTGGTGGTGGTGGTGGTAGTGGTGGTCGCGGTGGTGGCAGTGGCAGTGGAAGTGGTGATGGTAATGTGGCTCCGTTCTGTCCGCTCATTAGTTATGTTTAAATAAAATAAAGTAGGCTTAGTTGTCGTATGTGAAAAGAAGGGGCCTCATGAAGAAAATTATGCTCTGGGCCTCTGAAACTGTAAATCAGGCCCTGGTTATGTGAAACGTAAGAAATCAGCCAACCAGAACGCACTGCTGTTGTTCACAGTTGCACAATGGCGGCGATTAGTTGCGATTTACGAGACATCCCTGTTTGTATGACAAGAAAATCAACTCGTACAAAGATGCAGCATTAAACGCTAATGTAGGGGAATCAATTTCACGCGAATTGAACTATGGTAGTAAATAAAAATGTTTTACATTACTGTTAATTAATGAATTATATTAATGTATGAACATAAACCTATTTCGTTTTGTAACATTTTGCAGCGTTTTAGTTATTTCTTTTTATTGTTGCATTTATCATGAATGTCGTGGAATCAGAAAATACTTTGAAATTGTAATTTTTATTTTATCAGGGAATTCTGTATTTTATTACAGTTGATGTTTCTTAGTCAAGAATGAAACTGTAATGAGAACAATACGAGTAGCCATTTTGAATCTAGTGTCATCTTTCCACTTGTTCTCTTTCCTGATTGGCTAATATTTATGTATGCGTATTTCATTGGTAGAGATGGGAAATCTAATTCATTTGGAAGGATAGATCAATTGTAATGATTCACTAAAGTGATTTGTTCATTTCGTTCATATGATTCACAGCAGATCCGTTATCAATATGAACGAATAAAAACTGCATTTCCATTTCTATTCAGCGATGTTGGTCGTTCATTCGTTACGGTTTGTTTCACGTTCACTTTTTGCTCACTAGATGACAGCATATTGCAGTTCACTGAATAGTGGAAAATTGACGCTGTAAGAAATGAAAATGGTTGTCCTCTGTAGTATTATAGTTAATCGAGGCACTGGGATAATAAATTGGTTCAAAGCAATTGAGTTTTTATTCTTTCTTAGCCTTTGAAAAATCCAGGAAGGTCTACTTAATTGGTGTATGTATGTATGCGTGCGTCCTTTTCCGATTTTTGTTACATTCCAGTGCCTGAAAATGTTCTAAAAGTGGTACGTTTTTTTTGTATTTTTCTGTAGACTCCGGTTCCCACGGTGCTTGTTTCCTTGCTGGCCAGCAAGCTTGGTGCTGTGATGGGTACGCTGCTGGCTCCCGTGGTTTTTTTTCTATGCTGGTTACTGTTCATACGCAACTGGCTGTTTTCACAGTTCAGATTGGAAAATCATCTGCTACTTCAACTGTTGTCAACACTCATGATGAAAAAGAAATTAACCGTGAGTGGAGAACAACTAAAGTCCTACATTAACAATAGTAAATTTCGTAATAAAGTAATTAAACCAGAAGTGTAAAGCAGCTAAAGTCCGATATTTAATTGCTGTTTCTTAGGAACTATGGAATACAGAAAAAAAAAAACAAATTTAGTTTGAAAACAACGAACATGGCAACACGGTTCCAGCAGTGATACTATATATGTCATCTTTGGTTCCAGCATGTAAGCTAACACGAAAAACAGCAAGCAAACCAAATCCTGAAATCCAGCATGATAGCTGTTCCCATAGTGCGTGTTTTTGTGATTATCACAAAGCAGCCACCAATGGGCAGGATTTCCAGCAAGCAAGTACGCAAAACTGCTTCCAGCATGCAATCCATCACAGAAACACGCACTTTCGAAACCAGACTTTAACGGCACCAACCTAACTTGATGTATTTTAAATTTCAGGTACACTTTTATTTCAAATGGTTAGAGATTCTCTCATATTCCGTTTAGGGCAAAGATATTTTTGTATAAAACGTGACAAGCAATAACATTCGTACCCATATGAATAAGATATAAATATATATATATATATATATATATGTAATCAGATGTCTCAAAAACAACAGCGACGTACGGTTCGCGACAGGATTTGCGCCTACGGGGAATGCGCGGAGTTGGTTAATAAAGGTCTAAACCAACCAAACCTAACCTTCGTATATGCAAGATGTGTAACCGGAACACGAAGGGAACTTCTTGATTTGATCTGGAATGTACACACAAAAATAAATTCAGATAAGGTTCACGCTGACACTGCACAAGAGGTTCACGCATGCGCCACAGCCAAACTGTTTCTGTCGCGAGCCCCTCCTTGCCAAAAAAAAAAAAAAAAAAAAAAAAAGCGTACGTTGTATCGCTTTGTTTCACTTTCCTCAGCGCCATGCCCCCACCCGCAACCAAAAGTGAAAACTCCTATCCAGCTGAAAGAGCGATGAAGTAACCTTGTTTCAGAAGATTCGTTGTAGAAAACGATTCGTAAGGAGAGACGATCGAGAAGACGAACGATTCGTTTCGTTTACTGGATCATGATTCGTTCATTATGAACGACTTGTTCACAATCCTCTTCCCCCCCCCCCCCAATCTCCATTTCATTGTGAATGCCTATATCCCAATAATAATTTTACGCGTTAAGATTTATGTTCTTACGTTTACCATTAATTTTCATTGTGAATGAGCCTGGGAACCTCTTTAACATCAAAATCTCTTAAATTATATTTGTACAGATTTTTCAATTGCATAGAAAGCAAAAGTTAAAATATCTGATTACATGCAATTTCTAACTTATGGCCCACTGTTGCTTTTAACCTCACAATTATTCTGAACCATAATGCATTCTGTGGTTACAAACACAACAAACATTCAACTCCTTATAAATGAACTATCTCATTAGGCAGCTTACCCACGAGACTTTTATCTCATGCCCATGTAGAAATCAGCTGTGTGCCCGAATATAGCAGAAGTACCAGGTGCTGTTTCGCATTTCAGCGACTCACCTTATATTTTATGTGGTTTTTGGACGTACGACTAATTTTATTTACGAGACACTTATCGAAAAATAACTGTCATAAGTTTGTGTTCCCAACTCCCTATCTTGTACTATTATGCATTTTCCACTTTTGCTTCTCTTCTTATCACTTGCTAGGTTATTAATTTCATGCCTTTTAAATTGTATTTACTAAATGTTAAGTGTTAACTTTTGCCAGCTCTCTAAACCATCCACAAGCAGAGATATGCCAAGCCTTCCTGGATCTGAGTCTCCTAAAGCTACAACTTCAGCTTCATCACTGCCAGACAAAGATTTGTGTGCCTCGAAATCAGTGAGTGAATTTATCATACTATTAAGAGTGAAAGAAAGCTACTACCACAGTGTAGTACATACAGTCACGAAACTTGGGGTGATTTTTTGCATTTCTGGCAATACAATGCTCCAAACGGTTAGCAACTGAGAGTATACTCGGAACAATAGACTTTGCAGTAGTAGCGATCCTAGTGGTAGCAACTAAAGTTCAACTGTCATTGGATGCATATTCCCTAGGGTATTGAGCTTCGTGACTGTATGTACTATACTGTGCTACTACTGTATTACAAAAAGAGATGGTTCTCAGACAGCTTATTTAATTTTATGCATTTACATTCATCTATCAAATAAATAAATGACAAAATAACAATGACCTTAGAGATATTCTACATGAAATGCAAGTAAGCAGTATTATTAAGTGAGATAACGTAGAAATTTTTTTTGAACTTTTTGAATATAAAAGTCACAATAAACATCACTCATAATTAATCATTAGAATGTTTATGATATGATTGACTTTTATGCTTGTGTAACATGTATGAAGTCTACCACTGTGGAGTAACAGTTAAAATGTCTGACCATGAAACGATCAGGCCCAGGTTGAAATTCTAATAGGGTCAAGTTACCTGATTGGGGATTTTTTTCGAGGGTTTCCTCCTCAGCCACTTGAAGCAGAATTGCTGGGTAACTTTCAGCATTGAACCTCGGACTCATTTGTCTTCATTAATTTCAACTTCATCTGTCATCTTCAATAGTTTCAGGTCGACCGGGAGTTTCAGCAGACGTGGTGCTGTGGTTCACCTACAGGTGCCATCTGTCTGGTGGTGCTACATAGATCTCAGGGAAGCAAAGGGGCTTACATAGCGAACTATGGCAGACCAGAGGTCTAGTTGGCATGTAGCTCGCTCAGACAGATGGCACTGAGGTGGGTCGCGGTATTTGCAGTGCTGCGAGATCAGGTCAATACAGATACAGTAAGATGTAGTACACGATTTGCGAACAGATGCCATCGATCTGAGGAGGCTGCAGAATGTCAACAGGGAGACTCTGTCAGACCTGGATGCTGTAGCTGAATCGATAAGATGGCACCAAGCAGTGAGCACATACTCACAGTAATGGTCTTAAAGACTTCAACAATTATTCCACAGTAAGCCTCAGGTTGCAGTGCAAGCCTTTGGGCCCTCCTCAGAAAAGAGGGGAAAAAATAAATGTATGAATTAAGAAATAAATTATTATATAATTTATATTCCTTAGTCTGCTATCTCCATCCTTTACAACAGACTTCATTTGACAGCAATGGCTGAGATTTGAAACCGCTATATGTTGTCTGGTATTGTGGCTACTATATACATTAAAAAAACTGTCCCTATCCTGTGCAAGATTAATTCAGTCTCTATCATCATATCCCACCTCCGTGAAATCCATTTTAATATTAACATCTGAAGTTTATGAATATAAACGCTGTAAAAGGTAAACATTTTTTAAGGGTGACGAAATTTTTGGCATGCGTTTCTTTGGAAGGGATGTAAAACCATGAATCCCATGTAATAGATTTATGGCTCCAACCAAAATTTACTTTTTATTTTTTGCCCACACCATCCTTATCTTTGAACCAGATTCCATAGTGTCGGTTAGAAGATTTCCAGTAAAGTCTTTGTTGACCATATGGTGCAGACAATGGAAAACAGGAGCATATCAGTTGCAATTCACAACTACTTTTAAGTTAAGATTTAAGGAATTTTGGGGAATACATTGTGATTTTCCATCTAGTATTAATCCATTTGGAAAATATGGATTCATTTATAATTTTGATAATTCTTCTACGTTTTTTGCATAGATTGATTAGTACTGATTTCTTTAGAAACCTGATATTATCTTGCTCTGCAACATGTACGAGGGTTGTTCCGAAAATAATGCCTACTATTTTTTTGTGTTGGCCTGTAAAATCTGAGCCCAATGTTGGTGGTGTTGTAGCAAAGGTTGAACCTTCACGCTAATTCCTGTTAGTTTGGTTTTCTGTGTGACTGATAGCAACAGCAGGACAGTCTACCAAAATGGCATCTGACATAGAGGTGTGTAAGAAACAGAAATGTGTTACTGAATTCCTCACTGCCAAACAAATTACACCCACTGACATCCATTGACGCTTACTAAAAATGTACAGTCAGACCATACAGTGGATGCGAGTACAGTGAGGTGGTGAGTAGTACATTTCAACAGTGGCAAAAGTGACAGTTTTTTTGGACTAGATGGGGTACAGTTTTTTGGGATAGGCAGGCTGTGATTCTTTTTGATGACCTGAAGTCTGGACTGCCAATTCTGAATGCTACAAGAAGACACTGGCTAAGCTGAGAGCCTGAATTTCCAGAGACAATCCAGAGAAGAAAACCTTTCACTTGCAACACAATAACACCAAGCCCCATACCCGTTTCACGACCACCGAGCACGTTGCAAAATTTGACTGGACTGTCCTACCACATCCACCATATAGTCCGGATTTAGAGCTGTTAGACTTCCATCTCTTTGAGCCTCTGAAAGGTGGACTACGTGGACAACATTTTCCAGACAAGGATGCTGTCATCATAGCTGTATCAAAGTGGCTTGCTTCTGCTGGTTCAGATTTTTATGAGCACAGCATACAGACTTTTGTTCATCGCTGGCAAAAATACATAGTGAATGCTGGTGTGTATGTGGATAAATATCTACATATAGCTAAAGTCTTGCTCTCTGTATGTGTTGTAATTTCCATGAAAATAAATAGGAGGCATTACTTTTGAAACAACGCTCGTATTTAGTTTATTGTAGAAATGACCTCTAAGTGGGAAAATAATAAAATTGAGATAAGTGTTTATGCTGGACACCTTGAAGCAGAATATACTTCAACTTAATTATTACATATACTGTGTGTCAATATATATATTCCTCCCAATAGTGAGGTAGAGAGTCAGTTTGCATTCTTTGCATTCATATACGAGGGTGGACCCAAAAATGACCAGAACTGAACTGTTGCACACGCATGCTTTGTAGTTACGAGTTGTGCTGTTAGGTGGTGTTGGTTTGGGGTCTCCTGCGACAGTTAGTGAGCTGGCGTCAGTCTGAGTTAAGTGGTTTGTTTGTGGTGCTATGTCGTTTGCGTTCCTGTTTCAACCATTTGGCGATTAGTGAGACGGTCGACCACAAGGAACAAAGAGCGTGTGTGAAATTTTGTTTTCTGTTAGGAAAAACTGCAGCCGAGACCATTGGGATGCTTCAGCAAGCCTTTAATGATGATGCTTTGGGGAAATCACAGTGGTTTTTCCGTTTCAAATCTGGCAACATGTCAACTGAAGACTTGCCACGCCCCGGGCGTCTTTTGACAGGAATAAATGACGAAAACATTGCCAAAATCAAATGTGCAATTGGTGAAGATCGTCAAAAGACCATTGACGAAGTTTCTGAGCAAACGAACCTGTCATGGAGCACGGTCCAGCGAATTTTAACCGAAGATTTGCACATGAGACCAATGTCTGCAAAATTTGTTCCTCGGTTGCTCACAGACGACCAAAGAGAAAACCGCGTGAGAGTTTTCTGCGACTTGAAGAGTGAAGTGCAGAACGATCCAAATTTTCTTAAAAGAATTGTGACTGGGGATGAGTCTTGGTGCAATGGGTACGATCCAGAATCAAAGCAAGCATCGAGCCAGTGGAAAACTCCAAATTCACCATGACCCAAGAAAGCACGTCAAGTGCGATCCAATGTGAAAACAATGTTGATTTGTTTTCTTGATGTGAATGACATTGTCCACAAAGAGTTCGTTCCGCCAGGACAAACAGTGAACCATTTGAATGTGTTATGAAGATTACGAGAGAGTGTGAGGTGAAAAGGCCCGAAATGTGGAGAAATGGGAACGCTTTACCATGACAATGCTCCAGCCCACACAGCTCTGATGGTCCGACAATTTTTGACAAACATCAACATGGTGCTTGTGCCTCATCCACCCTACTCAACTGATCTGCCTCCGTCGGACTTTTTTTTGTTTCCACGGATGAAGAAATGTCTGAAAGGAAAGCGATTCAGTGATGTGGATGACGTCAAGGAAAACACGCTAACGGCTTTGAACAGTATCCTGCCTCAAGAGTTCCAGCACTGTTTTCAGTAGTGGCAAAGGTGTTGGGACAAGTGCATTAATGCACATGGACAATACTTTGAAGGGGACTAAAGTACTGTGAATGTAGAGTTCAATAAAAATACAAAAAAAAGAAAAAAATTCCGGTTATTTTTGGGTCCCCCCTTGTAGTTCTTTGTGTTCAGGCAACAGAATAACTGCTGCATAGTAGCTCTTATTTTGCGAAATGTGTAAAATCTTCTGCCTCTAAGAGACATTCAACCTTTGCAAACATTAAATAATTACAAAGAGATAGGTTGTTTGAGCAAGTATAGAGGGTGTAGGAGATGCTGAAAGGGACAGGATGACTTTTCAGGCCTGCAATGGTAGAAAACATTACGTGCATAATCTTGAGAACATAACCTTCACTGCGTCTTGCAGTCTTCTTGCAAGGTGGTCTCGAAGAATGTCATTTTGCACTTTACTGCATCAATTACATTTTAAAAATCCATTCGTTATTCATTCTTAGTGGGATTGTGTCCTTTTGTACTGCCCACTGGTAGACATTACCACATGAATTCTCACTGCTCTGCACTGGACACATACAGATAGATTTTTCCTTACCATAATTGTTCATCACACACTGGCAGATGTTATATAAATTTCTGGTTCGGCCACTGTGCATGGCATGTTGTGGGCTTCTTCGAGAACAGTAGAAACACACACATTCATAATTATTTCAAATCTTTTGCTGTTCTTTGAACACCTTCAGAGAGAACTTAACTCATCCTCTGAGTAGTACTATACCAACATTGCTTGGTTTCACACAATGGTGTATGCTTCTTGAGACCTTCCTTCAGGATCTTCGCAATGAAACATTAAAATTTTTCACTATATTACTGTTGGCATGTAAAGCTGCACTGCACTGTTTCACTATCTGTTATTAAGTATTCACGTATCATCTGACTTCTGAAGTACAACCGTGGTTTTGACTAAGGTTTAAGCTTTACCACGATTTACAATACCACTGTTATAGTTTCATATAGGCAGGGGTGAGAGAAATACTGACCCCAATATTTTAAATGCAAGTACAAAATACTTCAAAGAGCAGTATTTTAAATACAAATATAGAAAATTCACTAAAATACATTTGTATTTCAAATACTCGATAAGATATACCAAGATAAATTATGAACATTTAGTTTCGGAGCTCAAATATTTTGATTATAATTTATTAACACTGTATTTAACTATGTACCATTTCATAAATCGCAATTCGTAAAATGATTCCTGCTAGTATCAGAAATTTTACAACATTATTCATTGGTCATCAAGCATTGCTGTACATTCTAATTTAGATTTTTCATGTTTGAAATAGTGAAAACTACAATCATGATTTTTTTCATAAATATGGCCAACGAAATCTATGAAGTAAAAACATATTTCTAATGTACAAGTTATACAGTACTGATATTCTAGAACAGGTAAAATAAAATGTTTGTAGTTCCTGTGAGACAGTATTGCTTTTTATACAGTTATTGAAATCTAAAATATTAACATAAAAAGTATACTTATTGATTTCCTAAAAAAAAAAATAGAGCAAAATATTTTTTGCTAATAGATTTTTTAACATTTAATGTAAACAGGGTACCTGGACAATCTACCTTTTTCCAATCAGCATTTAAATTATCCTAAACCTGATAATTACTGTTCTCTTTCAAAAAACCTTATTTCTCTGAAAGTTCGTCAGAAAAAGATCCCCTTGCTCTTGAATGTGTAACTCCACATAAAAGAGAACATTCTTTCTACAGGTGCAAAGAAACAGAAACTTGTATTACACTTGATTAAGATGTGTTTCACTATTGGAAAAAATTGTACGAGCTTGTACTCTACAGTGGACAATTGCTTTTCTTTTTGCTTTTCAATGTCTGTTGTTGTGGGGAGTTGAAAATATAAAAATTGCTTTCATCATCTTTGTCATCTGAACCAATTAAAGATGCAGCATAGAACTGCCAGTTGATTTTACTTGCTTATTTACTTATGGCTTTTAAAGAACCCAGAGGTTCATTGTCGCCCTCACATAAGCCCGCCATTGGTCCCTATCCTGAGCAAAATTAATCCAGTCTCTACAATCATAACCCACCTCCCTCAAATCCATTTTAATATTATCCTCCCATTTATGTCTCAGCCTCCCCAAAGGTCTTTTTCCCCCTAGGCTCCCAATTAACACACTATATGCATTTCTGGATTCCACCATACGTGCTACATGCCCTATCCATCTCAAACATCTGGATTTTACACACACACACACACACACACACACACAGATATATATATATATATATATATATATATATATATATATATATATATATATATATACTGTATTCTGTATCTAACTCCTTTTGTAGCCAGAATGATAAACTTTAAATCGTGCGTGGTAAAACTAAATTATTATTTTATATATGAAAAAAGTTCTTCTATTAATTTTACGTATTTAAATATCACATGCGAAATATTTTCGAAAATTTTTTCAAATTACAAAATACAAATGTACCATATTTCAAATACTGCCCAGCCCTAGCTATAGGCATGTGGCACTGTCATGCAGGGAACTTTTCGTCAATATAAAATTCACATTTGCTGGCCATCATTACTACCGGTATCATATCTGGAATAATTCATTTTACCTTATATGAGTTACCTTTTTCAGAAATGTAATATTTCACATTTATCGGTTGAGGAAACTGGCTAATGTGGAAAATCTAGTCACGCATTAAAAACTAACTAATCATCTACTCTTCAAATTTGGTAGTGTCTTGTTACTTTGTGTACGAAGTACTTTTTTTTTACCAGAAATGATATAAATGTTTATTCATTTCAGAACTCTTTAGTGGATGCCAAAGAAGATGTACAAATTGCAGCTGCTATTCAAGCATCTCTGGTTTCTAATGGGCGTGATGCTGTGGGATCCAAAAAAACAGTTTCTGAGCATGCAGATTCATCATCTTCAAATGCAGCTTCACATGCGGGTGTTGAGTCACCAAGTTCTTCTGATGAAGGTGAAGAAGCTTGGAAATCATACCTTGGACAAGGAGATGGTGAGCCTCAACAAGTCAGATTGGCCAGATAATAGTATTTAAGAGAACCAGGATTCAAATTCATCTTTTTTCTTTTTTTAATATTACAGTTAAAAATTCCTAATGGTTCATCTTAACAATTCTGAACAATCTTTCTATTTGAGGAAGTCATTATATTTTAGGTCGATATGAACATCACTGATCGTGCATCCCCTACTTTCAGTCACATGTCAGAACAGTAAATTAATTAGATGTTGCCCACAGTGCATCATGTGGAGGTGGATGTACTTTACACCAGTGGATGATGATGATGATGATGATGGTGATGATTAGTAAGGGGAAATAATGATGATGAAAAAAAAAACAATGAATTGGTTAACGGAAAATGGCATTGCCATGAGAAAATTCACCATAACATTGTCCTTGTCCACTAAAATATTCATTTATCCCCACTGGGATTTGAATATGGATCTAATGATGTGAAAAACCAATTTTCTAGTTCTTTGGCTCTCAGTGCATCTGAAAAAAATTGCACCGAAACTAATGCCCATATATGTTCTGGAACATTACTTGCATATTTTCATTTGAACCTTGGTCCATTTTCATATCTATTAAGAGGTAAGTGAAATAACACAGTATTTTACAAAACAAACTTCATCTTGTGAATCATTCTGATAGGTTTTATTAAATTTTTACTTTCAGATGTGGAAATGAGTTTCTTGATTCGCTACCCGGATGAAACTAGAGAGCAGCTTGTTGTCCCAGTATCAGCTCAAATTAAGGTAATGAAAATATTTTCCATATTCTGGAAAGAAAATATTTTCTGTACTTAATAATAATAATAATAATAATAATAATAATAATAATAATAATAACGGTGTAGCTCAGTCAGTTAATGCGCTTGCCTGCCAATCCAGAGTTTTGCTCTGGTGCAGGTTTGATTCCCGCTTGGGCTGATTACCTGGTTGGGTTTTTTCCGAGGTTTTACCCAACTATAAGGCAAATGTCAGGTAATCTATGGCAAATCCTCGGACTAATCTCGCCAAATATCATCTCGATATCACTAATTCCATCGATGCTAAATAACCTCGTAGTTGATACAGCATCATTAAATAACCAAGTAAAAACAATAATAATAATGATAATAATAATAATAATAATGATGATGATAATAATAATAATAATAATAATAATAATAATAATAATAATAATAATAATAATGCGACTGTGCTGCAAATTTGATTATTCTTTGTAAGGTCAAATAAATGCTTGTTGCTTAAGTATGATTTAAGATTTCAACTGTGTCCATTGTTGTGTAAAATTTTAGATTCTTATATAACTTACATGGTGTCAAAAAGTGTACCCTAAGGAATTACTTTTTATAACAAATAATTTAATTTTAGCTACCATAATCCAGTTGTGTAATTTCTGAATCCAGAAGAGTATTGAATGTAAAAGTTCAGTGTTAAATTTAACTCTAATTTATTGGCTCCCACTGCATAAACAATTAAAAGATTACGTAAATATGTAGTTGCTGTAAATACAACTTAAGTGGGTACATTCATCTTTGTGCATTATAAATAAGAAAAAAATTAAATATGTTTTTTCTCAGAAACCAGAAAGTTTATTAAACTCAAAACAGAAGTTGGATGTACCCCCTTAAGATGTTTCATTTCTATTGTTCATAAACGCTACACACTCATTCATTTTTTCTGTAATTTATATAACAACATTATATACGAATGCTTAGAAAAATTAGTTTAAATGCATTAAACTCCTGATTATCTGTGCGTGAATTATTCATTTTGTAGATTAACTGTTCATGATTTTGGCTCAATAATGAATTTTAGTAATATTAAAAAAAAATAGCCGTACTTCCTAATACTGGAAATGAATATGCTGGGTTGTGAACGAAGCTCTGTTCTGTACCCTACATACCAGTACTAAACGTTCCATGATGAAGGGAGGGGGTAAGTTTATAATTCACACTTCATACAGTGTAGTGTGGTTGGCTAGCAGATTCTTGGAAATTTTTCACTCTTGTTTTTACGTGTGCGCATACTGTTTTTCAATGTTTCAATATGTGAGTGGTAAGATGTAAAAGAGTTGTTTTAAATGTGAAACAGAAATTTAAAATTATTGAACAGCTTAAAGAAGAAGAGACTGTAAATAAATTAGCAAATGATTATGGCATAAATGTTTAAACAATCCAGCTCACAGAAAACAGTAAATAAAACTGTTATCATTCCCAGATGACTGTGAGAACGAAGCTGGACTCTGAAAACGAAAAATGTATGAAAATATCTTAATACAAATATCTAGATTCTGTTCTGCGTGGTACAACCAGAAGAGAGTTTAAGGAATACCAATCTCTGATGCAGTGTTTGTGGAGAAAGCAAAATTATTTCAACGAACACTGAGATTAGAAGGTGAATTCAGTGATTCCTCTGGGTGCTTGACTAGGTTTAAACAGCGTTATGGTATCTGCCTGCTGTCTATAGAGGGAGAATATCTTAGTGCAAATGTACCAGCATCTGACTCATTGTACATTACCTTTCAAGGACACTTGCAGGAACAAAATCTAGTTCCTGATCATAATGCTGGTGAGTCGGATTTATATTGGAAGTACCTGTGAAGCAAGACACTTGTTTCAAAAAAAGAAAAATATGCTCCTGGACACGTCTTCAAAGAAAAAAGTAACAATTATATACTTATGTGGTGTGGAAATGCTTCAGGGGAACGTAAACTGAAGTTGCTTCTAATTGGAAAAGTCAAGGATATGGAAGATAAAAACTTCCCTGTATGTTACTACAACCAGAAATGGGCCTGAACTGTCGAGAGATATTTTTTTTATTGGTTTCAGGAGCATTTCGTTTCAGAGGTACTAACATTTCTGCAAGAAAAGGGATTGTCATTGGAAGCAGTATTACTCTTATATAATGCACCCTCGCATCCAAACAAGAGTTCGTTATATTCTGGCAATGGCCTCATTGTTGCCAAATTTCTGCCTCCAAATGTCACTGCATTTATGCAGCCCATGGAACAAGGAGTGATCACGTCTCTGAAGCAGCACTACAGATCTCAACTGCTAATGAAGCTCATTGACGAAGCTGTTGATCTGTCCGCATTGTGTAAACAGTTTTCATTGCTGGATGCATGACGGAAGTGTGGTCCAAAGTTAAAGCATCGACTGTACAATAATCGTGGAATAAGATTCTTTCCAACCTCGAAGACAGTGGAAATCATGTAGATGTTGAAGACAACACTCGTGAAGTTCTGACATTAGTGAAAGAAATTGAGGGTTTCGAAAAAGTTGATCAAGAAAACTTCAGTCATTGGTTTCGTAGTGATGAATGAGTGTGAACCAGGCTTCCAGTGGCTGACTGATCAGAGATTGTAAGATGCTGCGATTGGGAGGGGTAGTGAAGAAGACGGAGGTAGTGAAAACGACGAGGAAGGTAGAGAAAAGGGGGGAAAAAAAACATTTTTCATTTTGTGGCTTTACAGTGTGTCGAAACTTTGTTGAATTTATGAAATAAGAGAGTTTTGAATAGTGACGTTACTGCTGCGCACAAAATACAGATAGGAGTAAGGAAACAAATGAAATAGTCAGAAGCAGAAATGCATTAGGCTGTGTACAGTTTAAGTTCAAAAATTAAATTCAGTAAGCAAGCATGGGAATTAGTTTATATTTTCAATTTATGGCATGTATAATTCATGTTATTCATAAAAGATTCAATTTGTGTTAAATAATAGTGAATAAAGCTAAATATATGCTCTGATGTTCCTTGCAAATATTTACAAGAAAGGCAGATTTTTTGGATTATCCGTGTTTCTGGATTATTCATATCCATTGCTCGGATAATTGGGAGTATATTACACTCACTGTTTCCTTTTGTACTTAGCAAATTCATGCATACATTATTCAAACATAAGTTACTTTCTGTGTTGACTATGAAGAACTTTTATACTTTTCAGGCCCTCACGAAATACGTGGCCTCTAAGGGCTACCCTCAGAAGGAGTATGAGATGGTATTACACTTCCCGAGGCGTGTTCTCTCTGATATGGATGGAACAATCACTGTGAAAGATTTAGGCCTACATCGACAAGAAACTGTCTTTGTGCAGCTCCGATGATGCTGCTTTGAATGCCAGGAGAAAGTCGAGAGTGATCTGTGTTTTGAGAGATTACCATTTGTAAGATGAAGTGTGTGACAATATGCCTGTGACATGTAAGATAACTTTTAGGGCTGATTGTGTGAATACAGTTGACATCAGGCATGACCAATGCTAGTTTAATGTGATATTTTCAGTGGTAAGAGTGCCATTGAATTTGAAAATTATTTAATTTAAACCAAGTTCTTGGTTATAAATAAAACTATTCTGTTCTTAAAGTATCCTTCTTTGAGGCTTCCCAAGTTTTGTATTTAATAATCATTATTGTCTGCACTTCATACCATTCATATTTCGTTTGATTTTCATTGTTCCAGATTTTATAAAATATAGAGTGACTTCAATGTTTTAATATTTTATCTAGTTCCTAAATCCCTGTATTAGCCAATAAAATTTTGTTGAAAAGAAGTGCATTTCTTATACATAAAAATGTATCCGCTCAGGACGATAGTTTTTCTTCACATTGTTCCCTCAGGTTAACAAAAAATAGGTTATTCACAGATTAACATTCTAATATTGTAAGATCCAGAATGAGGCATTTCTATTTTTCTCAGTCAGAGAGACTGTCAGATATTGGGATATTACTATAAAAGAGGTCATGGTTGCTTTACCAAGAATCTTTCCTGCTCGCCATTTCATAATCATTTTGTTCTTCCACTGACACTGAGTAGTACACACTACATGTCTGTGGAAGAACTGATGAAAAAGAAATGATAATATCTCTGAAACAGTTATATTTATTGTCTTGATGTTTACACAGTTATAAAGAAAAATTCAATAAGTTCTAGTAAACCTCTATGTGAGCATAATTTCTGGTGCAGACTACATCAAGATTATATTCAGTCTCCTATCACTTGGGTGAAAGTATCTCCTGTGTGTCTAGTTCTATCTTTTCGTTGATTCTGTCAAGTAAATTTGCAATATTGGCCACAGAAGTGTGAAACGCATTATTCTTCACAAAACCTCACAGAAAAAAATTTAGTGGGTTATGTCCAGTGATCGTGGCAGCCACAGTATACTGTATGTCCACCTCTCTCAATCCAATGGCCAATAAATGTTTCATCAAGAAATGAGCACACATCGTTGGCATAGTGTGAAGGGGCTCCTTTGTGGTTCTCGGTGGTAGTTGTGGAATGGCATAATTTTGTGGCATATCTGGATATGTGTTACTGATAACTGTGGGCTCGCTGAAAAAGAATGGTCCATTGACATCATCAGGCAGCATCTCACATTAACCTTAGAACTTTCAAGCTGGTACTTTGTGTTTGATCCCTCTAACCCTGCAGTTATGTTTGTTCACTTTATGCCAGACATGAAATGTGGCCTTATCAGAAAAGGCTATCACAGGCAGGTACCCGTAGTCCTGGTTGGTATATTCCAGCATCATATCTGGAAACTTTCTCCATTGGGGGCAATCTTCTGGCACTGTGACGTGAAGCTGTTGCAGTTTGTAACAGTGTAGATGCCAGCATTTGTGCACGATGTCGTGCATATTTAGCTGTTTTGACACTACACAAATGGATTTCCTCGAGTTTGTAAAAGAAGCCTGCACCCAGTCCACATCATTCTACTGTTCGTCCGAATGGTTATGTCGCATCTCAGTTTCCTCCACTTGTTCCTGCTGGCCCCCTCTAAAGGCTTGTGGCTGGACTGTCTTAAGCTATTTCCTGAAAACATTTCCTGTTCGAGTCCACACCTGTGGAGTAACGGTTAGCAAGTCTGGCCGCGAAACCAGGTGGCCTGGGTTCGATTCCCGGTCGGGGCAAGTTACCTGGTTGAGGTTTTTTCTGGAGTTTTCCCTCAACCCAATATGAGCAAATGCTGGGTAACTTTCGGTGCTGGATCCCTGACTCATTTCACCGGCATTATCACCTTCATCTCATTCAGATGCTAAATAACCTAAGATGTTGATAAAGAGTCGTAAAATAACCTACTAAAATAAAATTTCCGTTCGGAATTGGACTTCTACATAATATTATACATCTCTTTAAGATACTTGAATAAAAGGACCACGTTAAGTAACTATCACGTGATTTCCCCTGTTTCCATGACCCTGCAACATAACCACTCAGACAGACAGTAGGTGGTGCATGGTTTCCTCACTTTTCCCAATTGTGATTCAACACTGCCTGTATCTGAAACTTTCTGGTCCCAGTGCAGGATGCTGTTGTGTGTGGACGAAATTTCGGCCTCTTTCTGTCTGAAAACAATGTTGCACATGCTCATGTGCTTGACTGACTTCATTTCAGCCAACCACAAAATCCACTGTGCTTTCTCCAGTGGCTGAACATTGATGAAGATTCATTTGTGCTCACAGCGACTCTCAGAGCAAGACTGACAACAAATGCTGCACAGGGGAAGCATTTTAGTTTTCTTCTCATGAGGTGCATGTACAGCTGTCAAAAGAAAAAGTGGCTGCTCTCTAGAAACTAAGTTCTGGGTATCTCTGCTACAATTTGGAGACAGGCGATGTTACCTGTTGTTGGACCACGTTTCCTGAAATCTACAGTTATAACTAAAGTGTTCTACATATTACTGTTGTAGTGTAATGGTAGCATTTTGGGCTGGTATTCGTGAGGTCGTGCATTCAAGGACAACCTACTGCCTTTTATGTTTTTTTTTTTTTTTTTTTTTTTTTTTTAAGAACAAGAGAAATTATAATTGCTCCTGTCTCTTTTATGACTGTTTTAATAATTAACATCAGGTTCATGAATGTATTATGCCATGACTTTATCATTATATTTTATGACACTATGGCTGCAAATGGAAAGAAAGAAAGAAAGAAAGAAAATATCTTTCATGGCATAAATAAAACAAACTTACTGGCATTTGCCTTAGAAAATTCATAAACAATTAAATGTTCAAAAAACAAAACAAAAAGCCATGATTCAGTATTTTGTCCGGCTTCCTCTCATCTCAATCACATCTTGTAGTTGAGTGGGCATGGAATTGATTAATCTTTTCAATTCTCAGTCATTGTATCCCAGGCATCCTGGATGAGCTTCCACAAATCATCAGGACGTCTTGATGCTCTACGAGACGCAGTTGTGAATGACTCCTGGTTAAACATCTTAGTTCTGGAACTGGTTCTATAAGCTCATGCTGTAACATCACCGTTATCCAAAGTGGACTTAGAAAATATTTGCTGTTCACGAGTGCGGCCACTTTTTTTTGACATTTGTACATGGTTCAACTTTTCTTTCAACTTCTACGCAAGAGTGAACGAAATGCATTGAATTGTGCATGCCTTTTCCACTAAAAATGAGAGCGCATGCAGCAATTGAAAGCTGCCCATTGCCAGTGGGTATCTTGTGCGTTATTTCGTTCAACAGCAACATGTGGCAAGCAGCTGATTGTTCTAGGAGGCCGCGAATAAACTCAAAATTCTTTTGTTCGGTGATGGTGGACCTTTTAAGCTGAAAATGGCAGTAAGTACAATAAGCTTTATTGAAGATTATAGCAAATATGAGTGCCTATGGAGTGTTCAACACAATTATTTTGAGAATCAAGTAGACTTAAGTATTGGATTGATTTTATTTTTATTTTAGTAGGTTATTTTACGACGCTTTATCAACATCTTAGGTTATTTAGCATCTGAATGAGATGAAGGTGATAATGCTGGTGAAATGAGTCCAGAGTCTAGCACCGAAAGTTACCAAGCATTTGCTCATATTGGGTTGAGACAAAACCCCGGAAAAAACCTCAACCAGGTAACTTGCCCCGACCGGGAATCGAACCCGGGCCACCTGGTTTCGCGGCCAGACACGCTAACCGTTACTCCACAGGTGTGGACTATTGGATTGATATTTAATATTAAGTGATTAATATATATATACGTGGTGAAGACGACGTTCAACACGGCGCACCATGTAGATACGAAATCTGCATGCATCTTAAGCGGTAATTATGCCCTCATTATAAGACTTAATGTTTTGATAATAAATAACTAAACAGTAAGAAACTAGATCTTCAACTTGATTCTTACAATATTCTCCCCAAATTGAATGCATACATGCATTGAAAATTGAACCATGTCGATGCAGCTATACAAGGTTATGTGCTTGCATGTGGCATGCTGCCAGTGCATCTGACAAAACTTACTAAATTTCTCTTTATAACTGTGTTAACATTGAAACAATAAATGCAATTGTTTCAGAGATATTACCATTATTTCTTTTCCGAACACAGTGTATGATGATTCTAAAACCAAACAACAACCAACGCTTTTCATATGGTATGATTAATCAAGGAAAATGTTTTATAGTCTATTCACATAATTTGTATAGTGAATCATATATATATATATATATATATATATATATATATATATATATATATATATATCAATGTCCTGTTTGTGTGCATGCTCCCTAAATGACAATCTTCTACAAGCATGCTTTTAAACTTCAAGTTAACTTGTCAACTGCTACTGCAACTAGTTCTGTCTGTGGCTACAGTGCTAGCGCTTCCATCCAGGCAGCCCGGGTTCGATCCCCAGCCAAGTCGTGAAGTACTCCTGTTTCCCTCTATCATTTCACCAACACTCTCCACCTCCCTCTCCCCACCATGTGATACAACACCACATACCCCCAGGGGTACACGTACCATAGATTGACTACCACTGTTAGCCATTGAATCCGAAGTTCGCAGGTTCAAATCTAGCTGAGAGCAATGGATTTTAAAGGGTAATACAACCATGAACATCCCGTGCCGTGGCGTCGCGGTCTAAGGCATCCCGCCTAGGACTCGCGTTACGGAATGTGCGCTGGTTCGAGTCCTCATGGGGGAAGAAATTTTCTCATGAAATTTCGGCCAGTGTATGGGACCGGTGCCCACCCAGCATCGTGATGCACTTGGGGAGCTACGATAGGTAGTGAAATCCGGTTGCGAATACCAGCTATAATGGCTGGGGGGATCATCGTGCTAACCACACGATACCTCCATTCTGGTTGGATGATCGTCCACCTCTGCTTCGGCATGTGGGCGTGAAGCCAGCAGCCGGCTGGTCAGTCTAGGCCCTTCACAGGCTGTAGCGCCACGGATTATTATTTAATACAACCATGAACACAGCTTTCTCTGGGATGGAAAGAACACTGTTCCTGAAAGAAAGATTCAGGCAAAATTTGTCGTCCACTTTTCGCCCAGTTAAACTGAATATTGACGTTAATAACATCTGTAGTTGAAAGTGTCATTAAATTACTACTACTGCTATAACATAAGAGCTAATCCACTCCAAACGATTTAAGATTTGACATTGCTATACCCGACTTTCTTTTTTCACTTTTTCGGATATGTTTAACACTTTACTGAGTCTTGGGCTCAGAAGAAAGGTAAAAATATATTTATTAATATGGGGGTTTATATGCAATAAAAATATGGGAATATGAACACATTTATTCAGCAGCATTAAGTGCTTGTCACCTTCTCTTCCACTCAACCAGGTCTACAAAAAAATACAAGTACAAAAGTTTTAATATAATGATAATAATAATAATAATGATAATACCGTAATATTTTTGGTGGAAAAGAAAGCAACAAGCACTTAATTTATTTGATTTTATCTGGCATTATTATTATTATTATTATTATTATTATTATTATTATTATTATTATTACTATTACCATAACTTTTCTATCTGTATTTATTGTAGACCTGGTAGAGTGGAAGAGAAGGCCACAAGTACTTAACGCCACCGAATAAAATGTATTCATATTTCCATATTTTTATTGCATATAAATCCCCATATTAATAAATATATTTTTACCTTTGTTCTGAACTCAAGATTCAGTAAAGTGTTAAATGTATCCGAAAAAATTAAAAAAGAAAGTCGGAGATAGCAATGTCAGATCTTGATCGGTTTGGAGTGGATCAGCTCTTCTGCTAGGGCAGGAAAGTGAAACAAGAGAGCTTCACTCCATGAAATAATCATGATGATGATGACGATGATAATAATAATAATAATAATAATAATAATAATAATAATAATAATAATAATACTGACAGTAATACCCATGATAAATTTAAAAACTACTATGACATTCTTTTCATTTTTCTCAATTTCAAAGTATGTCATGCTAGTGTTTAAACAGCATAGATGTTATTTATGTACTAGAAAGATTTTAATTGCATTTCAGAACTCACGATTAACTCGAAAACCTTAAGCAATGGAAATATTTGAAAACAGAGTGATGATTTCTATGAGAATCCGCAGTTCTAACAGACTAAGTTGTCACTCTACATACGAAAGTTCGCCAGGCAAAAAAAAAAAAGAAACGCATTTTTTTAACTCGCCATAACTCGCAAACCAGTAAAGATTTTGAGTAGCAACCACTTTTAAAAGTAATTTCCATTCTTCCTAAATATTTCTCATCCAGTAATCCCCCCCTCTCCGTCTAACGTGAAAAATAAAAAAAGTTTGTTGCTTATCATGTCAATGTCTATTTTGGATGGCTCACTTCGAAGTTAATAATTTTTTTCTCACTTTCCAAAAAAAGATTTTGATTTAGAATTTTTTATATGCTTTTGTTATATAATTATTATCTATGCATCCTAAAAATTACAATGCGTTTGATTTATTATCATAGAAGCTACGACATGATAATGTGTAACAGTGCAGTAAGCAGATTCCTCGTCTGATAGCTCGGCAACAAAAGAACAAAAATGGCGAATGATAATACGTACCTAGACGTTATAGAGATTTCACTTCCTAAGGCGTAAGCAAAGAAGAGGAGTCACGCCGGAAATAACAGTGACGTGACTTATAACAAGCTACATATCAAGATGGCAGGTAGTAGCAACAACTCTTTAGACGCCCAGAGAAAATTATTTGATTTTAGTGAGACCAGGATTCAGATGCACACTATAACATTGTCTTCAGAACAGGTAAGTTAAAAACAAAGTAATTTGTGGCTTGTCATGGACTTGTGTTTTCATTTTATAAGAAGTTTGCATGCAAGGAAATTTGAAGAAAATTATTATTAATATGAAAATTTTCATAAATCCATACAACATACTTTGATTTTGGATTAAGACACTAATTCTTACTTTTGGAGCTTCAAGCTATCTAAAATGTTACGTGTCAACTGAAATGTAATCTGTTTTAAAACTGAATGTAGTTAGTCACTGTCTTGCTGTTAACCTGTTTTATGATTTTATAGCCACATTTTATCTATTAACTTTCTGTCTTAATTTCAAGCACATAATGTTGAAAACAAATTATTAAATATCTTAATTAGGAGTATTCAGTTACAGTAGCGTGCAAATTAATCCGAACAACGTAATTACTTATGCAAAAACACTCAAACGGGATAAAAAAAAAGGATCTAAGACATACCTCAGTAATCTATGTGGCCTCCCTTGTTCCTAATAACAGCTCTGAGACGATTTGGCATGGATTCCACTAATTTCCCACAAATATTCTTCATTTCTTCATCGTGAAACCATACACCAATGAGGGCAGAAATCATCTTCTCCTTTGTAGAACAATCCATTTTATGCATTCTTCTTTTGCAAATTGACCACAAGTTCTCAATGGGGTTGATGTCGGGTGAGTTGCCTGGCCAGGGAAGTACCTGAATATTCTTCTTGTTGAAGAATTCTGTAGTTTTTCGAGACGTATGGCATAGTGCCAGGTCTTGTTGGAACACACCTCTGCCATCCGGAAATGATTTTTGCAGCTGGGGTACGATTCTGGTTTCCAATAGGTGAATATATTTGTCAGAATTCATCATTCCCTTGATAGGTATTAATGCTCCAGGCCCTTCATGTGTAAAACAACCCCAAAACATAACTTTAGGGGGGGTATTTGGGTGCTTGTTGGAGATGAGCTGCTGTTACTTTTTCGGATCCTTTCTGTACGTAAGAAACACTGTGGCCGTGGACCTCGAAATGAGACTCATCGGAAAAAAGTACATTCTTCCAGTCATTCACTGTCCAGTGTTGATGTAATTTTGCCCACATTAAGCGTTTTTTGCACATAACAGGGGTTAGCAGTTGCTTCTTAATAGGCTTACAAGCCCTTCGTCCAGCTTCCAAAAGCCTTCGCCGCACTGTTGTGACGTGAATATTCGCCCCAGTGGTAGCCATTAACTCGCGGGTTAAGTCGACAGCAGTTAGTCTGGGATTTAATGTACTTTTCCTGACAATTAAACGATCATCTGCAGGTGAAGTCTTCCTTTTCCGGCCACAGTTTCCTTTTTTCTGGGGTGTGATGGATCCAGTCTCCCTGTATCGTTTTATGATCGAATTAACAGTAGCCAAACATTCTGCAGCAATTTGCCTCTGTGTCATAGAAGAATGCTCTGCTAATGTTATAATTTTAGACCGTTTTCGTGGAGTTGTATCCATTTGTGAAGACGACAGAATGTACACAGGATTGCAGTATTAAGTCATCAACACAATTGAAATGCTTATAAGTACAAAACGACAGGCAAAATGTCACATATTATAAAAAAAATAACAACAGACCTTCAACAATGGAATTAGACGTACTACAGATGTCAATTAAAGCAGTATGAGCAGCTGTGAGGCCAACAATGACAGAAAATGTAAAAATATGTTGTGTTCGGATTAATTTGCACGCTACTGTATGTATTATATGTGTGCTCGTATCAATAGGGATGAAATGTAATACTGCCTGTTAATTATGTTTTCTCTTTTCTATTTCAGAAAGACAGTAACATTCACAAGTCACGAAATTCAGAGAAATAAAAAGTCCGTATTTTATTGTTATATTATGTACATTATTTTTACATTTCGTTCAATAAACATTTTCTTTGATAATGGAAGATTCCTTAAAGATAGTCAGGCAACATAATGACAAGCCAACGTTCTGCAATGAAGAAAGTAGATAATAAAAAATTTAGATGGATTGAAGTGACTTCCAACTGTTGGAAACAGTGCATAACATATAAATGTTTATGAAACCATGACCTCTTGAGCATTGAAAAGTCTATTAATAATTATGGAGTTTTTTAAAACATAAAAATGACTTTCTTGTAAAATTTAATGAGTGTGGCTTGTCATTATGTTGCTTCATTCAAGCCCTTCAATTTCAGTCAAATTGTCCGTAATACTCTTAATTAAAATAGAATATTATAGCAAGACATTAAAAAGAAATCTCTGTAATCTCTCCAACAGTTAATTTTAAGTTTTAATGTTTACAAAATGTATTACATTGCACTAAGCCTATCTTCCTCAATTACAGTTGACAACAGTATATTTTTCCAAGTTTACATCTGTAAATGTGTCTGTTGTCATTGGACTTCATGCTGCTGGAGGTGAGATACATTTGAAGACCTATCATTCTAAATGTGCTAAGTGCTATTTTTTCAAATTTCATTTTATTCAGTCTAAGGTAGGGACATCCATATGAGAATATCATACTAAATTGTCTTTGTCGTAGCTCAACTGTAAGTGACTCGTTTGCCAAAAACAGTGTTGTAGATATCTTGACATGCATTTCGCAGTGTGTTTTTCATCATATCTCAGAATAGTACATTATGCAACGAGCCTGTAATGGTAGTAATTAAGGCGTGAGTATGTTTATGAAATGAGCGCAAGCGAGTGTCATAATTTTCATACGAGCGTCTTAATTACCATTATAGGCAAGTTTCATACGACATTTTATGCTCGACCATATTTCTAACTTGAAATTATTCATAAGTATTCATGTTATTCTTATCTGACTGGGGAGTGGAACTGACCTTGTGCAATGTCTCGTAAATTGTGAGATGTGCGCAGACACGAAAGTATTGATTTTTTCCAGGAAACAAATGTCATTGACCTTGATATAATCTAGAGAGTAAAATAAACATTAATCTTGATATAACCTTGAAATTGATTTAGACATTGAAAAACGAGATGACAAATTGAATTTATTTGAATATTATTTACAATTAACGCTAATTATTATAGTAACAGAACATAACCTTCTGCGACAGTATTGGATTTCCAGCCTCCGTGATGTTTCGCTAGTTGTCTTTCGATTGCATATCCGAGAATAATCGATACTTGCACTTTCATATTGCTACAATAGTGTTTTCTGATTGGTGGAACACTTGAACTTTAATGAATAGGTGTGCTTTAATGAGGTCCATTAAAGGGCTGCTACCAGGTGTATAATTACTACATTTTGGCATGGTCGAGCATAAAATTGTTTTTGGCACTTAGCACATTTAGAATGTTAGGTCATCATTTTTCTTGCAGAAACTGCACATTTGAATTAGCTTTTTCCCAGCCAGGATTCCTGTTCATAATCCTATGGAACTTGGCCTTGGCTGCCCTGCCCATTTCTCCAGGAAGCTTCTCTAGACTACTCTCCATTTGGTGTACCAACTCCATAGCCTCAGTGAACGGAATCATATAAATGCAAGACTGTTGACAACTTCAGGATGCATCTGAGCAGCTTTGGCATCTGAGACCCAAATCGTATCTTCCTTCAAATTTTCAGTTACTAGTAAAAAAAGTAACAATAAAAAATTATGAAAATATTCTGGTATTGCATCGATCAATTGCAAAAACAGTAATGCTGCTAAATCTCTCCTTTGTGACTGTGGTTACATAGGGTGGAAGTGAAATAACCTTGCAGATTGAAAGGGATGATAGGGTGCACTTAAATGAATAGAAAACATGTATTACATTTTGTGATTAAATGCACAGTTAATTAGAAAATTAAGCTTGAAGTTTCAGCAGTCTGGCAACATTGCTGCTACCACACACTACTCGTGATAAAGATGTAAGAGGTCACCGAACTCTGTGTGTCTCGGTAAGTGAGCTGCTTTCTGCCTCGATGTTGCCACTTGCTTGCATCGTGCAGTGGCTTGAGATTAGAGATTTTAAAAATTACATTTACACGAAAATCGTTTACACTATTGAAATGAGCCAGAGAGATAAAATATTCTTTATTCGATTTCCTATCGATTTGGACATCAATCACGATCCTACTCGCAATAGTTACCGATTAAGAGGTTGTTAAACATTCTGAAAAAGCTATGAACATTCCACCAATATGATGTTATAGTTTTTTTCGTTACATACAACATGAGCTATTCGCTCTGAAAATGTTCAAAGCTATTTCACTTCCACTCTGTATATAGTGTTAAGAAAACTTTCTAAACTCTACTTTAATTTCACTGCTAAACTTTTTTAAAAGGAAATTTTGCTTAATTAAAATTTAAGGACACTTGGTAGAGATTGCCAGCTGTTCAGTATGCCTTACCTTACTTATTTAATAATTAGTATCATCAAAATTATATTGTTAATGAAATTTAAAGAATAATAATTAAAACTCCCAGTACCGTATGTCAGAAAGCCTTCACTGCTAATGTCAAACTACTAATAAGCAATATGTACAGTAGTGGCAAAAAAACCGGACCTAGCCTTGTAGCTGATTTCAGAGTCACAAATTCAAATTTTGCTAGTCACAAAACACATCCATCTTATATAATTAATTGTAACAATGAAATTTGTTGCATTTGTTCGATTCTTACCATCATTTGTTTCCTTCAGTGCCTCAAACTTACTGAAGAAAAAACTTTGAGAGTTTTATTTTCATCTGGCATCAATATTACATTTTTCTGCGTATTTTTACATTAAATAGCAGTACATACCTCTGGCTTCACTATCCATATTGAAATTACCACAGTTTGACACAATACACAGCACATGATTCTTTTGTATCAGCTGCGAAGTTGGTCCGATTTTTTTTGCCACTATTGTACAATATTTCTTTTTATCAAATTCTGGCAAATAGTTTCTGAGAAAATTGTACAAGATGAGGGAAAAATGTAAATTTTCAGAAATTTTCACTTAAATTAAAATAATCCTAGTTACTTATTGTGGGTATCAATCAACTCAGCAGGGTCAGTTTAATGAGAGGTGAAATTTCATCTTGTTCATCTACTATAGTTTTGGAGAAAAATTCAATCATTTATGAAGTAAGGTAAAGCTGGCAATCTCTACAAAGTGTCCTTAACAAGATTCGTTAAAAATATTTACAGATAAATTGAAAATAACTAGTTTTGCCAATTTTTATTTCACACACATTGGATACAAATTAGGGATCAAGGACATTTCAATTTCCATAATCAGTTTTTAATTCGTTTATTTCACGGCGTTCTATTTTTTTTTATTTTAGTAGGTTATTTTACGACGCTTTATCAACAGCTCAGGTTATTTAGCGTCTGAATGAAATGAAGGTGATAATGCCGGTGAAATGAGTCCGGGGTCCAACACCGAAAGTTACCCAGCATTTGCTCATATTGGGTTGAGGGAAAACCCCGGAAAAAACCTCAACCAGGTAACTTGTCCCGACCAGGAATCGAACCCGGGCCACCTGGTTTTGCGGCTAGACGTGCTGTTACTCCACAGGCGTGGACACGTCTTTCTATCAACTGCGATGTTTATCTAGCGTCTGAGTGAAATGAAGGTGATAATGCCAATGAAATGAGTCCAGGGTCCAGCGCAGAATGTTACCCAGCATTTTCTCTTAAATAGTTAAGAGAAAACCCGGAAAAAACCTCAACCAGGTAACTTGTCCAACTAGGATTTGAACTCTGGCCTGCTTGTTTCACGTTCAGACATGCTAACTGTGCACAGTGTGTAAGTTGTTAAATCTTACGAGGAAAAAAAAAAAACGTTATTTTTTAAAGTTATGAAATCCATTTGTAATGTCTCACTTGTGTTCCAGTATACCCAAGGATAGTGTATTGAGGTTTGATTACAGTGGCGGCTGATTGACTGAGGCAACTGAGGCCGAGCCTCAGTCACTTGGCTTCACTGAACTCAAATTTTGTGGTTTTATGTCATGTATTACTTATTTCAATGAAGCATGTAGCATTGTAAAAACATGAGTTGTTTTGTGGATGATTGTAGGCCTAATATATTGGGTGAAAGTAAGATTATAGTATTATTGGAAACTGATTTATCGGTGGATTTGGAGAACGAAAGTGGCAGTGAGAAAGATAATACAGAAGTGGTTGGTGAAAGTGAATCAAGTTCTAGTGATGATGACGAAATGGTGGACGATGGAGTTGCTGTTAGCAATGCTACTTCTACAACTAAACATACGAGTTCTGTCAAAGTATATCTTTCTCACTCATCAAAGAGACTTTGCCAATATTGTGCAACACTCACAGGGAGTAACAGTGGAAAAAAAATCAGACTGTTTAGGAATTAGGACAACTGATGCAACCGTTTGTAGAAGAGTAATCCCAAAATCTCAGAGGACTATATTTATCCATAGTGAAATCAATGAAGCACATACTTGGAATGCAGCTGCAAAAAAAGAACCAAGACATAAGCATCCAAGAAAACCTCCTATGAAGATAATATTGTCACGTGTGTGTTAGACAGGCTGCCAACAAGGAAACTGTTCACAATGTCAGATGTGGAAATTGTAGATGTAATTTATTTAAAAAAACATTCAGAGAGGCGTACTAACATTGTGTATGCTGGACAATTTTGCGCAAAAAATAATGTAGAATCACTGGAATGAAAAACTGATGTGCATTTTTTAAAGTTATATAACAATAAAATTTAATTGAACATATATTGTAAATCTTTAAAAAGAAATGTAATTGTTCAATGATTATATAGTAATACAATTTTTTGTTACATTAGAAGTAATATATTTAAATTTAATTTGGTGGGTAATTTTTGCCCAACCTTGGTAATCCACATCGCAAAAAAATATCTTGATAATTGCTAGGGTTGAGGTATTCATGACTCGTTTGAAAAATCTTCAATTATTGAACAATCTTTTTCAAATATTTACTCATTCATGGGTGGATCAATACTAAGAGTTCTGTGGGGAAAAAAAAATACTTGGAAAGCAGCACAAAAATTATTTTACAAAATAAATTTACATTTTTTTTTGTATTGTATTGTATTGTATTTATTAACATTCCATGGTATTCATACATGCTTACAGCTAGAATATGGAACAAGTCAAAAAACTTAATACTATTATAAAATCTTAATTTATAGTCACAGTCTAGATGAAATTTATACAGACGAGATTTACAATATAGTCTACTAGTACAACACATAGTTTTAGTATCAATTTCATGAAGTGTTATTGAATGTCATGAATTCACCTACAGAATAGAAGGCGTGAGAAATTAGGTACTTCTTTAATTTGGCCCTAAATAATTTTATGTTTTGAGTTTCATTTTTTATATCGATAGGGAGGCTATTAAAAATTTTTATTGCCATATAACCCACTCCTTTTTGATAGCATGATAGACTTGCCGATGGAGTATGAAAGTCATTTTTTTGACATGTATTTATGCTATGAACTGTTGAATTAGTTACAAAGTTTTCACGATTACATATACGAGGAAGACTATTAATGAAAAGATATACTGACAAGCCATGGGCATTATTTGTAGTTTTTTTTTAAATAGTCCTACACGATTCCCTAGATTTGGCACCTACTATTATTCTAATTACTCTTTTTTGTAATAGAAATATATTGTTACTATCTGTGGAATTTCCCCAGAATATTATTCCAAAACTCATTACCGAGTGGAAGTATGCAAAGTATACTGTTTTTAAGGTATTGATATTTACTATCTTTTGCATAGATCTAATAGCAAAACAAGCTGAATTTAGTTTGGGGGTAATTTCTTTAATATGATTTTTCCAATTTAACACATTATCGATTTTTAAGCCAAGAAATTTGGTTGTTGTTGTTGTTTCTAATAGGGATCTATTTTTAATTATTGCGCTACAAAATCCAACTTCTTAATGAATTATTTTAAACTGATTTTCTTTGATTCATAACATTCCGAATATGTGTTGAATGTTTGGAATCTCAGAAAGTTGTGTAATATATATTTTGAAATGTGAATAATGTTTTTTCTTCGTAGTGTGTAATTTTTTCAGTTTTTTTTTATTTATTTCAGAAAATTTTTGGTTATTCAATTTTCAAAATTTTCTTTCATTCAGAACACAGAGTATTTAATTTCCTTTAATTTGATATATGACAGTCATTTAAGATGTTTGATGAGTGTTATTATATTTGGAATTAAACATTTTCATAAAAATAAATGAATGAGAAAAAGAGAATCAAACTTTGAATAGATAAAGAACATTGCCATCTAGTGGAAGAAATTATAACTTTATAGCACATTCCACGGCCGACTTGATGCGCGCTTCGCTTTTCACGGCCAACTTGATGCTTGTTTCGCTTCTCTGTATTTAGCAAAGAGTTTGTAATATTTAACCACAGTCTCATATATACCGTCGCGCAACTCATACGTATAAAATATAACGTCTTTGTATAAAATATGCCAACATTTGACAGCTGGCGCTACAGTAGCCCTCTAGCGGCAGGCAAGTTAAAAGTGTGCACACGACATATGATAACACATCGGAAAATGGGTTTTGCGTAATTTATTTCATATTTTTTATGCTATACAGTAAGTGTATATGGTTCTTATTAATTTTACTTTAGAATCCTAGAAGAATTTCACACGCAGTTAATCTACAAGTTTCAGAAGCTGGGAATAAACGTAATTCTTTCTGCTCCTTACAACTGAATCATGGCCCTGATCACGTATCATGGTTTGAAATAATATAATTGTTTGCACGTGGACGGTAAATTCAATTCATTCCTAAATATATTTATGAACCATTGGAACTCTATATTCCCTGTGAGAAGAGTCAAAATTGTTGGGCATATCTCGTAGGGTTCATCGCGTGGTGAAATCCTTTCCCTATTTCCTGTGAAATTAACTACTGTATTTTCCATACCGCAAATTGGGGTAAACTCGGCCGCTGAGGTAAACTTAAAAATAAAAAAGGGGAAGATTCAAACCTTAATTTGACAGACATTGATTTATGAAGTTCATTATTTTTCTTTTTTTTATTATTATTATTTTTAGTCGCTAATAGTGCTGATATTATGGTTTAAATTTTTATGGAGAATTTACCCCATTTTACATTACATTTCCAGTTTTCACATATAAGCTTAATTTTAACTTACCCTACCTATATAATACGTAATTTACATGCACTTACTGTTATTATGACGTAGGTGAGAACAAATGAATACACAATTTTGTTGAAAAAATTGTAACTGCAATTAACTCAGAAAATGTAGGCCTAATTTTATTTTCAGAGCAGAAGTGGTGTAAGTCAAAAATGGGTAATGAGGGTTAAAGTAAACATTCTGTACAATACAGCGCAAAGTAGCAATTAATATTGAATTTATTTAAACTATTAGTAGTCAGTGAATAGCACGAAGGATATATTAATTGCTACCTTGCACTGTATTTTACAGAATTTTTACTTTAAACCTCATTACCTAATTTTGACTTATACCACTTCTGCTCTGAACGGCTCAAATAATCACTGGTAATGTAAAATCAACACCAATAACAGTCATGCAAATTATTAGAGAAAAGATTGCTTTTTATATTAAATTAAAAAAGGCTCTTTTATTTCTTGAGAACCTAATACGTCTGCCACGTGATTCTACACCAACAAGAAATTTATCGACACAGTCTGGATTTATTCAAGAAGTGAATATTTTGCAAAAGGATTATAATACGCCATGAATTCTTGAAAAATTAACACCATAATCCCTACTTGAATGCAATATAACATTCAACTTTTGAAAAATATAAAGAAAAAAACACGAATACAAAATTTATGGAATTACTTGCATTAAAAACTGTAGATACATTATCCAAAATCGGAATGGTTACACATGATCTCTGAAAACAATAATATACTGTAACAGGTATTTACTTTGTTTTTATTTAAACTTTCCTTCCTGACATACAAATAGGTAA
The DNA here is from genome assembly GCF_040183065.1 of Periplaneta americana. Lineage (NCBI taxonomy): Eukaryota > Metazoa > Arthropoda > Insecta > Blattodea > Blattidae > Periplaneta > Periplaneta americana. The sequence continues at coordinate 65,928,836 of NC_091126.1, read as the reverse complement.
CTGATAACTAACAAATGTTTTATAGAACACAATACGTAGGCTACCTACAGCGTGGATTATAGGTTATGACTGAGTTATGATTTTCTCTTGGTCTTTAGGGAATCTGAAGAACGACAAATTCGGAGATTTAAGCTTGTTGTTACTGCAATTTTCGTCATTTCACACATTGTCGTTATTCCGACGCATGATTAAAACGTTATTATAACATCTCGCATACCATTAAAGCACGTGCTAGCTGTATCAACCCTATGACCAGTGCCCTGCCTGCCGCTTGAGCGCTAGTGTCGTGAATGTTGGCAAAAAAAAAAAGTGTTGAAGTTGCGTGACTGTATATATTAGATTGTGATATAACTAGAGACACCAACGGCACTAGTTTCGTGTACAAAATTGAACCGCTGTTTGGCCGCCATTAAAGGGAGTTGACACTTCGCCGGGAGTGCGAGCAGTTCATGCTTATTGAGGAGTACGAATAAATATAAGTACACTTGACGGGAAATAATAAGAAAATGATGAAATACTGCGCCGCAAATAATTGTTCGAACATAGCTACTAATGTAGGATGCTCAGGAAAGCATGCATACCTTAATATTTGGAAGAATGTTCCAAATGCAGTTCCTCTTTTGAATGTGTTTACGGAATGTCGGAATATTTCTTGGATACGTTTTCCCAGAAATACATTAATCAGGTTTATAAGGTTGGTTTCAACAATGTATGTAAGGGTTAAGTGCCATCATATTACAGTGGGTTATAATAGCAGAATGCGTAAGAAAATCCTCAGACTATATCTGTCTAAAACTGTTTTGTTTTACAATAAATGAATTAATCATGTAATTTCCGTACCTTGTACAGTATGTACTTCTAGTTTTTGGTTGTTTTAAATGCAAAGAAATTAGTGAAAATATAGCTGATGGCCTAGCTAGGCCTATTATTACCATTACTACTAGGTCTACTATGACCACTACTACTAGGTCTATTATTACCACTACTACTAACTAGGTCTCACTACTACTAGGCCTACTAATACCACCAAAACTAGGCCTACTATTACCACTACTACTAGGCCTACTATTACCACTACTACTAGGCCTACTATTGCCATTACTACTAGGCCTACTATTGCCACAAAAACTAGACCTACTATTACCACAAAAACTAGACCTACTATTACCACAAAAACTAGACCTGCTACTACCACAAAAAATTGACCTACTATTATCACAAAAACTAGGCCTACTATTACCATTACTACTAGGCCTACTATTACCACTACTACTAGGCCTACTATTACCATTACTACTAGGTCTACTATTACCATTACTACTAGGTCTACTATTGCCACTACTACTAGGCCTACTATTACCACAAAAACTAGACCTACTATTGCCACAAAAACTAGACCTGCTACTACCACTACTACACCTACTATTGCCACTACTACTGGGCCTACTATTGCCACAAAAACTTGACCTCCTATTACCACAAAAACTACACCTCCTACTATCACTACTACTACACCTACTATTACCACTACTACTAGGCCTACTATTATCACTACTTCTATGCCTACTATTACCACTACTACTAGGCCTACTATTGCCACTACTACTAGGCCTACTATTGCCACAAAAACTAGACCTACTATTACCACAAAAACTAGACCGGCTACTACCACTACTACTACACCTACTATTACCACTACTACTAGGCCTACTATTGCCACAAAAACTAGACCTACTATTACCACAAAAACTAGACCTACTATTACCACTACTACTACATCTACTATTACCACAAAAACTAGGCCTACTATTACCACTATTACTAGGCCTATTATTACTACTACAACTAGGCCTACTATTACCACTACTACTAGGCCTACTAATACTACCAAAACTAGACCTCCTATTACCATTACTACTAGGCCTATTACCACTACTACTAGGCCTACTATTACCACTATTACTAGGCCTATTATTACCACTACTACTAGGCCTACTATTACCACTACTCCTAGGCCTACTATTACCACTACTCCTAGGCCTACTATTACCGCTACTAATTGTATTAAAAAGTCTGTATTGACCTCTAACTTGGTGGTCATCAACTACACAATGAATAGATTGTTTATAATAAAATTTATTCTCATTATATTTTAAATCAGTTTCCAGAATTTTTATGATTTCATATTTCACCACTAAATATTTTCTAAGCACCATATACCTTACTCTTCCTTTGCATGACGACTGAAATATAAATCTTTATAAATATTACAGTAAATATCCATTATTATGTCCTTAAGACAATACTAGTAATACTGAAAATTCATGTTGACATTGCCATTATTCAATATTTCACATACTTATCCCAAGTGCGGTTGGTATCAGGGAAACTTTGTTACTATGTAAGCAACATGTATGTTTCGATTGGGTACGTGATCATGTAGGGAACACAGGAAACGAAAGAGCAGATCATCTAGCCAAGATGGCCGCAATTTCGGAAACAGAACACACATACTGTAAACAACCCCTCTCTTATGTAAAAATGCAAATGAAGGTGGGCATCTTAAATGACTGGAATGCAATGTGGTTAAATAGTACAAATGGTCAAATCACAAAATTACTATATTTTCCCACAGTTAAAGATAGACTAACCGTAAAGAATTGTGAACCATCTTACATATCCACGCAATTCATGACTGGACAAGGAAAATTTAATTCATATTTTGAACGTTTCAAAATTGACAACCCAAATAGCTCTTCATGTCCCTGTGAACACCCCACACAAACAGTCGACCACCTGTTATTTGAGTGCCCACTACAAGAACGCAAGAGATACCGGCTAGAAACCCACCTTAGCATGTGCGATACAACTTTCTCACCACCAATTACAAAAGTTCTTCTGAAGCAATGTTGCATAAAGGAATTTCACATATTTATTACAGGTGTATTTAAGACCTTGTAGAAAATAACAGTATTTAGTAACAGTGTCCTATTTATTCTTTTGCAGCCAAATTTGTAACTTTTAAAAGTATAGTTATCATGTTGAAGTGTATGTGTTGTAGAGGATGCTTGATTTGTTGTGTATGTGAGTCATAGTTGTGGGATGCTTGATTGTGTTTGTGTGACTATTGTGTATTAATTTTTTATGTATGTTAGGGAAAATTGCTTAATTGTGTTATAGAGTACCGCCATAAGAAATGTTTTATTTATGTGTTGTAACTGTTTTCTGTATGTCTCAATTGATGACTAATGCTTGATTTGCAATCGCAATGTTTAAATTACGGATTGTTTAGGTTTTATTTCCATTGTATAAGCTAATTTATTTTTCTTTTCAATTTGTTTTATGCTTAGGCCTATTTTTTGTGTAAAACTATAGCCCTAGCATACATATGTAAAATAGGGCTACCCCCCATTGGAGATACAATAATAATATCCCGAGTGTATATGGGTGATTTAATTCAATTTTTAGAATATCGCCAAAGATCAATCATTATAATACTTTAATAAATATAGCGCTCCTCTGCCATTCATGTTTATTTCATCACGACTCATCCTTTGTAAAAGATGTTTAAAACAGTGTCTATCACCAGGCTACATCAATGTATTGTGGTACTGTTTTCGAATTTCGCGCCGCAAAAACTCCCTTTAATGGCGGATGCTAGCCGATTAAATTTGTGACATTTTTCTTGTCTGCCACTCACGGGTATGTGTCTCTAGTAAGTATTACAAACTCTTTGGTATTTAGTAAGTAAGTTAAACTATAAAACGTCTTTGGTCTATGCTCTGTACACGGCCTTGACAATATAAAATAGCAATCTCAGGTCCGTAACACACTTGAAGAGTTTTCGCTAGCGAGAAATGTGTTACGAGAAAATTAAAAAATTGATAACATGGATTCAAATGGACGTCCACACTCGAGGCAAAAACCTCGCGCGAGTTTCTCGCTGGAATCGGTAGCTGAGCGAATTTTCTTGACACATTCATCAAAGATGTTTGACATTTATACTATTTATGACGATTGAATGTAGAAAAATATATCACAGGTGGCGAGAAATTGTATTGCTTTTATTTGAAAATGAGGAAGATGGCTGATAATTGCAGTCAGAAACTTATCGAACTTGTACGATGTCACCCGTAGGCCTATTTATATGATGCACGGGATGAAAACTATAAAAACACGAAACTTAAAGAAATCTGGAGACAAATAGCAGATTGTCTGAAAATAAAAAGGGCTATATTTTATTTTGATGAGATTTAATAATATTGATTAAACATTTGAAATAATGTATCTATATGTCTTAACAGTTTACGTAATTTTAATCAGAACATAGCAAAGAATTCTCTATCATATCATGAATGGCAAAAAAAAAAAAAAAAAAAAACTGTGGTCCATTGAACCTGAAATAACGCCTAAACGTATCATCATTCAAATCGAAACCAGTGTCCAAAACTCGCCCTTATTTTCGTAAGATACAATGTAATTTTCAGATATTTCTGGCTTTAATTTTAGGCCTACTTCTTCTTTTCATTAACAAAATATGTTCATGTAACTCCATTTCCTCATCATTTGAATACTCAGATTCAACATAGCGTTCGTACGTAATTTGTAAAATATGACAATATACTTACAGGTTATATATTTAAGTACGACAATATACGTAAATACATAACCTATAATATTTCCCCCAACGAGTGATTACTATAATCAGAAAAATGCTTTCTGCATGAAGGCAGTGCATAGATGATCATAACGAGGTGTGATCTGTGATAGTGAGAACTCGCTAAGTGTGTGGAGGAAGGCTCTTCGCCTCTTTCTCGCAACACATTTCTCGCTAGCGAAAACTCTTCAAGTGTGTTACGGGTCTTATTCTGAATTTGGTTAGTTTCTCCATTCCACCACGAGGCGCTGTGTGCCAAGGAAGAAATACTCAATATGAATTAAAATAAATGATTAAAGAGTAATAATAACACTTTATAAATAATAAATAAGAAAATAATAAGTATTATTATGTTTAATTCTGTTCATTATAGTAACAGCGTGAGTTTAAAAGCAAGGAAGATAACATATAGGAACCTGTTCAGTTTAAGTAACGTGATGGCAGAGGCGTAATTTTGTAGTTAATTCGCTGGGTATGACCCCTAGACTAAACTGCGATGTTTCGAAGTAATCACTTGGGTAATTATTTACCATAACTTGCACTAAGGTTTATAATTTCAGTCACTGCACTGATACATTCCACTTGATAGTGCAGATTCAAGAATCATAGTGTAAAGATTTTGCGACTCAATGGATTATAAGATGCATTCTTCGAAGGAACAAGCTTTCTGCAATGCTATCTAGAAGCGGTATAACAAATTTTACAGTACAGATATTAGCAAAGTCGTTTTTGGCTGTCTTCAACACAAATACACAAATTGGGCATTAGGCCTACAAGAGAGGGCATTTACACAATAACGGCTCAATTTCCGAAAACAAATTTTCTAATATATTCTTGTTTGGTATGAATAGTACTGCCCGTTTAACAAAGAGATGGATGATTGATAAAATTGAAACAAAGGTAAGTTTCGGATATTGCAGAAATCCTAAATCTTGATTTGCAATAAGACTCATCAATGGAGAGCTATTAGTGTTCTGAGCTATAAAATCTAAACAACCCATGCAGGAGGCCCTTTCTTCCACTGTTCTTACTATATAGCCACTAATATATGCCATACTTGATGTTTTCATTGTTGGTAGAGGAATGTCTGTAAAAAAAATCCATTCCTGGTTTATGAAGAAATTGCAATAATAAATAATAAGAACTATTGAAAATTTAAATGAAACACTGTAACAATTAATAGTAAATCATATGACTTTGTAAATTAATTGTCATTGAATATGCCTATAGCTTACCTGAGTCCTTTAGTAGCTATTGCAGGATGTTTAAAACTGACTCAGGAATACTGTATTGTGCAGCAGCAGTATCTGGCATATCTAGTTCTTGAATAGGTCCATCTGTGATGTCCGATGTATAGGTCTCTACACTGCTGATGTCTGGCATGCACAAAATACCCGTTTTCAATATCTTTTGTAAACTGAAGTTCACTCTCCCTGCAATCAACATGTCATTTGATCCGGACACAGGATCACTTGAAAATGCTCTAGTAAGAATATAATGATACCCGTTTTCTGAAAGATATTTAATACACAGAACAGTTGATTTTGTTGTCAACGTGATAGCGTATATGTCTCGTTAGTTAGGAACTCTTTTTGACGTGTGCTACTTGCACACTTCATTGTATGGAGATAAAAAAGGAAATAATTTTCTAGCCAGTCTAGGCGATAATCGTCCAAAGAGAAGTACTGTTCCTTATCATAATTTCTACTTTCCACATGATAATATGTATTGCTAACATCATGCATTGCGAACTACTTGTTGATATTTAGGTCAATGTCGTATCAGAATCTTTGAATTTGTGAGCTTCTGGGTGTGAGTTTGCATTTTCTTTCAGTGTTCTGATAGCAACAATTATTTCTTTTGCTCTTCGAACGTTCATTTTTTCAAATGCAGTAGGCTCAACGTGTTTTTTGCGAGATATCTGACAGGTTTCACTATATCATCTTTTTGGAGTTTGTGCAACAATTTCAAATATTTCCCTGAGATTATTCCAGGACCATCAGAAATCACGTTCCAGGAATTGAGTTCTGACCTTTTTTTAATATGTGACACTGGTCAAAACTTAGAAATAACTTTCTGTTTCCAAAACAAGGGTGTGTGGTCACGGGTTTCAGTGAACCACCTGAAAGGTGCTTCATCATTGTATTACTTTTATGGTTGTCAGAAATAATTCTAATAACTATAAAACCACATTTCTCGACTTCACTAATCACTTGCAATGTCAGTGTACGGTATGTAACTCTTCCCCTGATAATTGTTTTGTGAAAAAAATGCACATGGTATACGGTAGGTAGTCGAGAGCCCCCTTAAAACAAAACACAAGACTAGATTAGCCACTACTTCCTTTTTGGGAATATCAAGTATTTCATCTCCATTTCTTGATGCTTCTGTTGTTTCTTTATAGCCAAAGAAAGTATCAAGCTTGCGATCGTATATGATCTTAGGGTCAATTGCAGCCTCGTCTGCAATAAGTGATGAAAAACGAACGAGGTTTTTTGTCTCTAAGATCAACCTTTCTTTAAACCATGGAGTGACACCAGACGAACAATCTGTAGGGTCAGAATATCTCGTGAGTGTTCTCTAGGCAGTTTAAGAAAACCTCTTGATCGTATATGGGAATAACCTTTAGGAGATATGTATCGCAGTATTATCCATTCTCTGATTGTCTCACTATTTTACCTTTGTATTCTATTTCGAAAATTAAGCAGCTGATCTAGGATAAATTTTGCATGAATACTACCTTCATCGACCTCTTTAGGCCACCAGCGTGGCTCAGTCGGTTAAGACACTTGCCTGCCGGTCTGAATTTGCGCTCGGGCGCGGGTTCAATTCCCGCTTGGGATGATTACCTGGTTGGGTTTTTTCCGAGGTTTTCCCAACCGTAAGGTGAATGTCAGGTAATCTACGGCGAATCCTCGGCCTCATCTCGCCAAATACCATCTCGCTAACATCAATCTCATCGACTTTAAATAACCTCGTAGTTGATAACCAAATAAAATTTAAAAAAATTGGCCTCTTTATTTACATTTTCCAGTTCTTTATGTAACGAATCTATTTCAATTAGTTGGAGTTTTTCTGTTGTTTTTGTTATCTCATCTTGCTTCTCTTGTAACACCTGATTAAGTCGTGTAATTTTCACAAGCAATCACTTAATATTTATTTTTAGCTCGTCAATGTTGACAGCGTCTATTTGCGTGGCTTTACGGTCATTTTCAATTGGCAAGAAGGAAATGTCATTAACTGATGCTGAGCCACTCGGAACATCTTGTTCAAATAGTGAAAAACCAATATTACTAAAAAATTGGTGTTTCTTAGATGGATGGAGATCAGTTTTAGTAATCGTTCGTCGTGGTCTTTTGATATCTGTCACTTTATACCTAGGATAATGAGGGAATATTGTTGGCACAGCATTTGGTCTTAATCTCTAAATTTCCCATTATTAGAATAATCTTCTTCCTTGAAATATAAACTACAAACGACTGAAGATGGGGAGTTCCTGTTTGTAAAAGAGTCTTGGCGCGAAATCACTTTAAGCCATTTTTCGCATCTTTCCCTATCACTCGGAAATTCGTGGAATGATATTGTTCCTCCATTATTTTTTCTATTCGAATGTTCGGAGGTTAAAATAGCTCTCCTTGAAAAATATAGTATAAAATGGACTTGGAACAGACTGGTTCTGGGGCATCGATATATACAATAAATAATTTCTTTAACTACAGAGAGAGGCAGCGAAAAGTTACCGCAGTATGCAGGAGACGTCGGGGAACAGATTGCGCGCAACCCATTGCTCGACGCACCCGTAAGCTGTAGAGGCGCGGGCGGATCGGGCGTTCAGTTTTTATTACGGTAGGCCTAAGTTATTAGTTAAGAGTTACCTAAGGAATGAATGAAATTGAAAACTGATGTAAATCTTACCTTTCACCAAAGCAGCTGTTGAAAATGATGTCCAGCGTTCTCGATACAAACATTGCATCGCGTTAAAAATTCCGAAACACTCTCCGTCTCTGAAATTTCAAAGAAATAACAATATATTTGCTCTCTACAATAAGTCAAGACCGTTTGTCAGCTTTAGCTAGCATCTCTATTGAAAACGAAGTTGTCAAAAATGTGGATGTTTCTCAAATGGTTAATCCTTTCCCAGAAAGCAAAGCCAGGCGCGGAAAATTTGTGTGAGGATGTAGGTTAGTTTAACTGTTTGTAGTATGGTGAAAATGTCTTCTTAAATAAAAAATTCTTGACATTCAGTGTGAATTAAAAGTTAAGGTGCCGTTTCGAAAGTAATATCAGATAAGTGTTTAAAAAAACATTTTATACAGTGTGTTGGACAACCAGAATAACGTTAACATCGACTTTCTTCAGGGATATCGCTGGATGAAATCTTCAAGTATATTAAGTCACTTAACATAGGTATAATTATTATAATGAATTATTTAGGTTTCAGCGTTTAAGCATAGGCGGAGAGAGAACCGTTTCCTTAAGCAAAACCATAGAATCCCCATATAACGGGGCTATGGGTGACATCATTTACCTCCTCCCCCGTTATAGCTTGACCGTGGTACAGTATATCGGAATATGGTCATTTAATAAAGGTATTTTCAGGGGCATGTTTCTTACAGTGTTACATCCATATCCGCGATTTTTCGAACCGAGTTGTATAAGGCTTGAACTGTAGGTCTACTACAAATTATAATAGAGTATAACTTAAAACAATCTTCCTCTTTTTCTCTCGTACAGATACACATGAATACATCAATAAAACTACGTAACAGTGCTAACAGAAAGTTTTTTATATGAAGTTTATCTTCCCGAAGATATATTATGAAATGTAAATTCTAATTATTTTATTTAATCTCGTTTTTAAGTTTACATATTATACCGGGATCACTTTTCTTTTTTTCTGCATTGTTGTGCAGTATGTTATTCATATTTCTCCAAGTGGCAGCCTGAACACCTGCAGACTTCTAACACATGAGTACAGGCTATTACAAAAAAAAAATTACAGTGTTTCCATTCCTCAAATGAGGTATAGGAATTCTTATACGTTCAGAAATTTAAAATAAATATTATAGTCCAGACACATGATCTGAAGACTTTAATTCATCAACTTAAGGACAGAAACTTAATCATAAACAAAAGCAAAAAAAATCTTTTGAATTCAATATTTTCTAATGTTAATAGAAAAAAAAGAGGTCAGACAAGTTTGTGGGGGCAGTGCCCTCCCATGCCCCCCTCCCATAACTCTGTCTATGTGTTTAAGAGATCCAAAACTTTGAAAAACTCACGGCCGTGGAAAATCCGGATGAGGGCACGGGGCGCCAATATGATAAGTGGCCCAGTGTAAGAAGTACGTTTGAGCCTGTAAACAGGCCTTACTTACAGGCTCTCACGATTAAGTAGGCTGTGAATGCGTCAATGAAGGAAAGCGCACTCTCGAGTCGATGACGTTAAATATCGAGTCAGCTGAAGTTGAAGGGTGCTTCCAGAGGATATTTCGTTTTGTGTACACGAAAAGGGGAAAATCAAATGGATATCTTGTAGCAAATTAAGTATTGCATTAAATTGTTGTGTTATAAGCAATTCCTTTTTTGTGATTGACGTACTTCTGTATCTTTATTCGCAATGGATAGACGAAAATTATCGTAAGTGGTAATTTATACTAACATGTAAGACAGCTGGAGATGGGATGCCGGGGGTTTACTTCCAACTAGAAAAAAATATATTATTTATGAATTGAGATCTGTATTGCAATTGTGGTACTTCTCACGCCTAAATATTACGCACATTTGAGTGAATATTAATTTGTAATTAAATACATACCCATTCTGACCTAGTTGTGTGTGATTTGTTAAAATTATGGTTTAATTTATATATTCTCATACGTTTTAACCCATTTCATAACATTAGGATATGGATGAGAATATAGCAGGAGACTTCAGGCTTTCATGTCATTTCATGCTAAGTAGCATACGGCAATGATTGTGTTTTTTTTTTTAATTTCCTGAACAGACGAATTGGCTATTTACTTGCGACCATAACACTAACCTCAACGGCTGGCATACATTTCAAAGAGCATCATTCAACTTAATGTATTTAATTATGATTTAATTTGATTAAATATTGTTAATCATAGGCGGAGAGAAAACCGGTTCCTTGAGAGGGGGGGGGGGCAAAGCAAAACCATACAATCCCCATATAACGAGGTTATGTGGGACATCATGTACCTTCCCCCCCCCCCCGTTATAATTTGACCGTGGTACAGTATATCGGAGTATGATTATTTAATAAAGGTATTTTCGAGGGCATGTTTCTTAGTGTTACATCCACACAGTGATATTTTTTGTATGTAGGATATGAGATCGATGACCAAGACATAAAATAATAATAATAATAATAATATAATAGAGCATACGCAATTAATTTCTTGCTACAGTTAAATTCTTCTAATGATCAAATATAACTTCAGATATTCTTTCGGCAGCCCTGTCATCTGAAAGTCCTGTTAATTCTTGTGTTTTATTATAGCTTATTTTATTTATTTTCATGTAATTTTGGTTTTTATTCATTTTATTTTTTATATAATATCCTTTTTTATGTTATTATTTCGTTTATTCTGATTTTTAAAATGATTAATGTACTGCATTTAAGGAGGCTGCACGGGTACTTGAAAATTCGTATTGTAGTCTCTGACAAGGTCTCTACCACCCAGAAAGGAGGGTCGTAGTATTAGGATATACGGTCACATCCTCAAACGCGGTTAAATTTAAGCCATATCCTGCTCTCCGCACTCTTCCCTGTTCATAATTTCACTGCTAGAAAGAAATCGTTTGCAATAAGATATTTGGATGGTTCTTCGGAAAGTATTTCTAAGGTCTGAGATGTGCAGTGGCGACAACTCACGACAGAAAGTGGAAGTTTGAAGAAAATTATTATGTCGGGATGCATTAAAAGTCAGAATCTGCAATTAAAATCTTTTTTGTCCTCAGAGGCACGAAATTAAACTGTAGGATCATCCTCATATCCTTCATGGAGGAATCGCCACTGCATCCATATCCGCGATATTTCGAACCGAGTTGTATAAGGCTTGAACTGTAGGTTTACTACAAATTATAATAGAGCATAACTTAAAACAAATCTCCCTCTTTTTCTCTCTCGTACAGAAACACATTCATACATCAATAAAACTACGTAACAGTGCTAACAGAACATTTTTAATATAAAGTTTACCTTCCTGAAGATATAATTATGAAATGCAAAGTCGAATTATTTTATTTAATCTCGTCTTTAAGTTTACACATTATACCGGGATCATTTTTCTTTTTTCTGCATTGTTGTGCAGTATGTTATTCATATGTCTCCAAGTGGTGGCCTGAAAACTTGCAGACTTGTACAGGCTGTTACAAAAGAAACATTACAGTGCTTCCATTCCTCAAATGAGGTATAGAAATTCTTATTCATTCAGAAATTTAAAATAAATATTATAGTTCAGACACATGATCTGAAGACATTAATTAATCAATTTAAGAACAGAAATTTAATCATAAACAAAAGCAAAAAATATCTTTTGAATTCAATATTTTCTAACGTTAATAGAAAAGAAATTCACACAAGTTTGTGGGGGAGGGGCAATGCCCCCTCCCCATAACTCCGCCTATGTTGTTAATGTATGCAAACAATTTTCCTCGTTAAATTTGAGGTTGGTAGTGTTACCTAGTTGTTGGTTAAGCCTACTTATTATTGGCCTGTGTTGCACAATAGAGCTCTTTAGCTAACCTTTTCATTGTATTAACGCATATTACGTTAACAATCCAAATATTTTTTATCGAACAGTGAATGCACTGTTATATTTATTTAATTAGATATTGCATTCTTCAGGGCAAACACCCATTTTATCAGTACCATTTCCAGATAGAAATTAACAGCATCGTATTTTCGTTATTAATTGTCGGTTTTAAATGAAAATTCAGTTTTACATGATTCTTTAATGAATATCTGTGTTATATTAACGAATGTTAGAAATTTAGGGTAATTCAGTAGAAAACATTGATCAATATGACTGACATCAATGACACTATCGAGGATCAGTGATAGATTATCTTTGGTTTGTTCAGGTTTTTGGTATGCCTTGTATATGCGCTATTTGGTAGGCATACTAAGGCCGTGTTTCAAAGCTCAAGTCTATACTACATGCTAATAACTAGGAACTAGCTGGCTTGTAAACTACACACTAGAGAGCTTTGAACATGTATGCTGGAATCATGGCCTTCTTCATAGACTATTTTTCTCACAGCCATGAAATTACGGTATAGCACTGAATTAAGAAGGCAGTGTTCTAATGCAGTTTAATTACGAGTTATCAGCTGTTATTTTTTGGAAATTCGAATTCTTTGTTTATAAACAGTTTTCCAGTAAACAGTTCATGAAACTTAATTCTCAGGTTTATGAACTGAATGGTAATTTCCTGAGACGCTAGAAAAGAAACGTAGAAAGATGTAGAATTGTAAAAGATGTTCAAAAGGTATTTATGAAAATTACGTTTGGCTGTCAGCAATCGAAATAAATGTGAAAAAGGTAAGAGCCTGAAATATTACAATATTAAAAAAATGTAATACAAATACCAACAATGTCCATTTTCCAAGTTAACGTGTTATTCTACATTGGACTCACATTTTATTTCCAAAGCATCATCAGGTTTCATAACCCCCAATTGTTAATGAGGTATCCATTTTTGTTTAGTATACAAGTCAACAATCAAAGAAGCATTTTCGTTTACTAGCTACTACGGACTTGATTGCTGTTCACTACGTAGCTTTGGATCGTAACTTCTGATGTCACATCCGGCTATTTAGTCAACAATCTAGTTCACTTCAGATGAAAATGTAGCTTTGAGACATGGCCTAAAAGTCCGAACAAACCAAACCTGTCATTGATCCTCAATGATGTCCGCCATATTGATCAACATTTTCTACCGAATTACAAAGTTTATATATATTTTACATATTATGACTGGAATACCAGGTACCTATGTTGTCAATGCAATGTTTGTTACACTGTTGAGAGAAGTTGAGCTTTTAGACTTGGTAATTTAATTGGTTTGGACAGATCGTGGTTAAACTGAGTTTCTGATGCATAGAAATATTGCCACATTACTAATGAAGTGGTAGAATTTTTTTAGTAGGTTATTTTACGATGCTTTATCAACATCTTAGATTATTTAGCGTCTGAATGAGATGAAGGTGATAATGCCGGTGAAATGAGTCCAGAGTCCAGCACCAATAATTACTCAGCATTTGCTTCTTTTGGGTTGAGGGAAAACCCCAGAAAAAACCTCAACCAGGTAACTTGCCCCAACTGGGAATCGAACCCAGGCCATCTGGTTTCGCGGCCAGATGCGCTATCCGTGGAGTGGTAGAATGGATTAAGAAATTGTAGATGGGAAAATATAGAATCATGAAAACTCATAAAATGACGTTAGTTAAAAAATGGACTTACTGTCATGTTAAAAAAATGCAAGATATTCGTATATTTGCTATGGAATACTGTATTCTTAAACATTCAATGGTAAACCTATAATTCAACTGTGCGTTCACGAATGTTTCAGCCAGTGGGAAGCATCTGTCCAGTGAAGCATATTAGCATACAACAGAAAGATTCAAGTGAGATACTGAGGTTGCAACACGTTACTTGTAGACGAGGCAGTTAATATTTGTCAATTATTACAAGTAGAAACTAAGGCCGTGTCTCAAAGCTACATTTTCAGCTGAAGTGAACTAGATTGTTGACTAAATAGCCGGATGTTACGTCATAAGTTATGATCCAAAGCTACATAGTGCATAGCAATCAAGTCCGTAGTAGCTAGTAAACGAAAATGCTTGCTTGATTGCTGACATGTTTTAAACATTATTGTAATATATTAAGCCCTCATCTTTTCCTCATAATTCACAATGAAACTGCATTAGGACACTGCCTTCTTAATTCAGTGTTGCACCGTGATGTCATGGTTTTTAGAAAAATAATCTATGAAGAAGGCCATGTTTCAAGCATACATTTCCAAAGCTCCCTAGTGTGTAGTTTACAAGCCACCTAGTTGCTAGTCACTAGTGTGTAGTATGGACTTGAGCTTTGAGACACAGCCTAAGTTTTGTGTTGAGATTAAAGTGTAAACCAATTGTTATCATGTAGGGTCCTTGGGAATATGTGTCTCGAAATATTGATAGTAATGGTGAAAAAGAACGACGTGTGTTACCATTTTTGGGGCGGTAAACTCATAAACAATGAGCTAAAATCATTCAAAATGAATATAAATATATTTTAAGGAGGGAGGAGGATAATGCCACAGGCCACTTGCAAAAATCATAGCTGTGACAGAGTACCACACTTGGTGTGGGCTCAGTTCTGTAGGCCTAAAAATGGAACTCATATTCGCTAACAAATTGTTCTGCTGTGAAGAGTGCTTTGAATTTTGTCTATAGTTGGGGCTCTTATATGCATAATGTCGACCTGGTTGGCGAGTTGGTATAGCGCTGGCCTTCTATGCCCAAGTTTGCGGGTCCGATCCCAGGCCAGGTCGATGGCATGTAAGTGTGCTTAAATGTGACAGGCTCATGTCAGTAGATTAACTGGCATGTAAAAGAACTCCTGCGGGACAAAATTCCGGCACATCTGGCGATGGTGATATAACCTCTACAGTTGCAAGCGTCTTTAAATAATAATAATAATAATAATAATAATAATGATTTATTTAACCTGGCAGAGTTAAGGCCATACGGCCTTCTCTAACACTCAAACAGGAGTAAAAACTGCGTTACAAAAACACTACAAATTTACAAAGTACACTACAATTTTACACACAAAACTGAGTAAGATAATAATAATAAAATGTAAACAAACAAGTAAGAAGAAATCAGACATAATATGGGTCATTCCACGAAAATGCGACATTTTCACGAAAAATAAAAATCTCACGAATCTCTGCTTGTCATATGTCATTTTTTTCGTTATGATCCGAATCTTTTGAATCTGATAACACTCATTGTGTAACAACACGTATGTGGGAGAAAAAGCTCCAAGAAGTCTGTGGTTTAAGAGCACGAAATTATCTACTAAAATCACATATTTGAATGCACATTTAAGGCAAATAAATCATTACTTCTGTATGTTAAATGCAATTAATAATGAAGTGCGGACCTTTGTTAATAATTACAATGCATAGAAACCGTAATACAATGATTATTTCGTGCTTGATTGCAATTATTACAAGGGAAGGTTGAGAGTTCGTGTGTCACGCTCAAATGGACGTTTGTTTATATTTCTTCAAAACCATTTAATTTTTTCATGTTTCATAAATGTAAAAGTGGGAAACATCACATAACAATCAACTTCTTATATGGACAACATTTTGATTTATGTACGTATTCTGCAAGAAAAACACGTGACACACGTAACACAATGACTGTGACACACGAACAAAAATGTTATGTTCGTGTGTCACTAAAGTTTATCCTAAAATCCAGTTACAAGTTTTGTTGTTATTGGAAGTCTTTACGTCTAAACATAATTAGTAGTGGAATTTCAAATACTTATTGTTGATTAAGATAATTGTGTGTGCGTCCACACGCACCTGTGCGTTTTTTTTTCAAAGTACATAAACTGTAAGTTAAACACTCTTGAAAATATGTGTTCCATAACTGTTGTAAGGGGGGAAAGGAACTGGCCACGCTATCCCATTATCTCCTGGCCTAGTTTCCTCATGAGTGGTGCCTTCTTGGTATCACTTGTGAGGTTCACACCTGTCTTTGGACAGACTAAACAACAACTGTTGTAAAAATATAGTGTGTAGGCCTAAAATTAGCATAAGACAATTTATGCCTAAAGTTCGTATAAAATATTTATTATTTTTTTAATTCCATGAATTAAAAACTTAAAAAATTGGTTTATGTTAATTTATTTCATATTAAAAACAAGCTTATGCAGTACATTTATATCGTAAGTAGATAGCCACCATACTAGGCCTGTGTATAAATAAATTGGTGTAATTATTTGCACATTAGGTAAATGGTACTAAATTTCTGATATTAATTTAAAATCGTTTTATTTAATAACATTAATTAATTTACCCTAGGTATCATTTAGCAATTCTAAAAGTTAGGCCATTTTAAATCTATATTAGTTTTTCTATTGATATAAATATTAATACATTTTGAACATTTTTTGATAGTATTTTCAAGAATTTGAGTTGGGCTGATTACTTGGTTGGGTTTTTTCCGAGGTTTTCTCCAACCATAAGGCGAATGTCAGGTAATCTATGGCGAATTCTCGGCCTCATCTCGCCAAATACCATTTTGCTATCACCAATCCCATTGACACTAAATAACCTAGTGGTTGATACAGTGTCGTTAAATGACCAAGTAAAAAAAAAAAAGACGTCAAATATAGGCTACATATGAAGTTACAAAATCTTGTGGTGGCGAAGAATTTAAAGTGTCTGTGATGTCCAAGGAAGGGAAGTACTACAAATGGTTGACATATTGGTATATTCGTCACATGACATTACACAGGAAATATCACCACATATGGTTGTAAACAACCTTGGATATTTTAAACTTAAAAGTGTATTTTAGTGTAATCTAGTGTTGTTTTGTATAATAAGAACTGTAGGCATAGTCTTCCACAAGAAGTGATGTATTTATAGTGCATTTAAAACAATTAGTAACCAACATGACAGAAATGTTCGTGTGTCACAACACATTTGCAATATTTTGTTTCTTAATGACACTGTTAGTTTTTTTTTTTTTAAAGTTCGTGATTTAGCAGTTACGTGTACTACACAAGTGTCTTAATTGTTTGGAAAACAACTGAATTCATTTGTCATTTGGCACAATAATATGAACATTTTCCATTTTGGTAATAAATCTAGTGGCAAGAAAATGTTCCTGTGTCACACCATACAATATTTAATATTTTTTGCATTATTAATTATTCCTTTTCATTAAGAATTTTTCTTTATATTTAGGAATACTTATGTTAAAAGACAGTAATGTCTTTTTCATGAATTACTAAGTATTTAATGAAACATCCTGTGAAGGTCATAGTTAGGTACTTAAAAAAATGTTACGTGTGTCACTATGGAATGACCCATATATAACATACAGAAAGAAAGAAAAAAGCATAATAAAATGTGAACAGCAGGTCAAAATAAATGAGGCATACAAAGTATAAAAAAATAAGACAATTATTGATCATAATAATTTTTATTTATTTATTTAGAATATTATTTATTTAGAATATTAACATGCAAAACAACAGCACAAGGCCAATTAAAGTTTAGCACGAGTACAAAAACAGAACAAAACAACAAATGATGATGAGAATGAATGTTAGAAAATGGCAATGAGATGAAATACAAACAATATAATATTCTACATCAATCATAGATCAAATAAAAATTATAAAATCATAAATTAGTACAATTAGATAATTGAAATAATGGAATAGTCTACCTTAATCAATTGACCAAATGCAAGAGAAAAAAAAATTGGACAAATAATTATTAAAATTAGATCAGTGAGAAAAAAACTCAGATATACTACACATTAAATGGATCCAAGTTGAATCCATGCAAATTAGCATATTTAATGCATCTGCAGACCGGAGAGAGAGATTTAGGATTCTTATTATAAAACAATTTATGAAATCTTAAACCATTAGCTGGAATACGAAGACTGATATTGCTTATGAAAGATTCACAATCAATATCACCCTTAATGACTTTACAAAAAAATAAATAATCAAGATCCTGACGTCTGGTGAACAAACTACCGCAATTGAAATATTTGCATTTAATCTCATAGTTATAATCGGAATTTGGTAAAAATCTATAAGAACACAAGGAAATAAATTTTCTTTGAATATTCTCCAATTTAGCCGAGTCAGTGGAAGTAATGGAGTTCCATACAACAGATGCATATTCAAGCTTGGATCTAACCAACGTATAGTATAAAATTAATAAACTCATAGGAGTGGAAAAAGAATAAGTTATAGACCTAATTAGACCAAGCATTCTTAACGAATGGGTATAAATATATTGCACATGATCATGGAAATATAATTTTGAATCAAGTAGGACACCAAGATCTCTAATACAATATTTCCTAGTAATTACGACATTACTGAGAGAATAGTTAAATTTTAGGGAGATAGTTTTCCGTGAAAAGGAAATAACAAAAGTTTTGGATTGATTAATTTTCATTCCATTTTCAACAGACCATTGTGAAATTGAATTAATGTCATTTTGAAGAATTTGACAATCAACCAAACTATTAATTTTGCGAAAGATTTTGATATCATCCGCAAATAAAAGGCAGCTAGAACTTATTCTTTTACTTATATCATTTATAAATAATAAAAATAAGAGAGGTCCCAATGTAGACCCTTGAGGAACACCGCATAAACTATTAAATGGAACCGAGAGAGAATTACCTAGTCGAACACAAGACTGTCTATCTGTTAAATAATTTTCAAACCAATTAACGTAGTTAGTGGAGAGACCAAAATTACTTAATTTATTTAATAAAATTTTGTGAGGAACAACATCAAATGCTTTGCTAAAATCAAAATAAATTGAGTCAATTTGACCTTGATTTTCAACTATAGGCATTATGAGATTAAGATAGGAAACTAAATTAGTAGTAGTAGATTTCCCTCGTGTAAATCCATGTTGGGCCGAATTGATCTTATTTTTAACATAAAATGAAATGTGTTTGTGGATAATTTTTTCAAAAATTTTAGAAAAATTGTTTAGGATAGAAATGGGTCTATAATTAGTAACACTGTTTTTATTACCATTTTTGAAAACTGGAATAATGGATGCTTCCTTCCAAAGTGACGGGTAAATTCCTGTTTTTAATCTAAGATTGAATAAAAAAGTTAAAACAGGCAAGAAAATATTAGAGCAACCCTTGATTATAAAATTAGGAATGCTATCAGTACCTTTACATTTATTAGGCTTTAGCTTTTTAATAGCTTTATTTACATCATCGAATGTAATATTAGGCAGAGACAAACAGTCAGTAATATTAGAATCATAAGTAATGTAATTAGAGTTACAATTTTGTTGAACAGATTTAAATTGACTAGCAAATGCATCTGCAATTTCTTTTTCATCTGTGATGTGAACGCCATTTATTATTAGTCCTGTGGGATTACTATTAGTTTTTCGAAAAGTTTCTACATATTTCCAAAATTTATTTGGTTCATGCTTTAGGTTATCATCAATTGATTGTAACCATTTGAATTTATCAGATTTAATCATGGCTTTGACTTGTTTTCTAAAATTAGAAAAAATTTGATAATGATGATCAGTTTTATATTTTTTGTAATTTTTATGAGCTTTATTTTTTTCTTTATAAGCTGACGTAAATCGTTTGAAAACCATTTAGGATAGTGCGATTTTTTAACAAAGGTGACAGGGACACAAATTGATATAGCATTGTTTATAATTTGAGACAAGGAATTTGCAGCAGTGTTTACATCAGTAGTCTGATATATGCTAGTCCAATCATAATTGTATAGAATAGAATAAAGATTCAGATAATCACCTTGAGAATAATTTAAATAAGAACTGATTAGAGAGTGCTCCGGTAACGATAATTTTACTTCAATATAAATAGAGATAGATGGGTGATAAGTATCCTCTAAAACTAGAGAGTGATCGGCAAGTTTAACTGTACTGTTTTTATCATTAGTAAAAACCAAATCAAGAAGCTTTTTACTCGTAACGGTAGAGTTAATTTGAATTAATCCAAGAAGGCAGGACGAGGAATATAAATCCTTAGCCTTAATTTTAGAGTAATAATCAGTATCATTAAGATTGGAACCAGTTGACCAGTCCATACCAGGAGTATTAAAATCACCAAGGATTACTATTCTAAAATTATGAGTGTCGAGATTTTTTTCAAGAAAATTAAGATAAGATTTTAAGTGAATGTGATCTGTATCAGGAGAGAAATAATGGTTACCTAATAACAGATTAAAACCATCAGTCATTCTAAGTTCAACCCAAACGCATTCACTAATAATTTCTAAGTCAAAACGTCTTTTTGTAAAAGGTAACTGGTTGCTAATCGCTGTTAGGACACCACCACCTCTTTTTTTGTTAGTGTCTTCAAACAGTCTATCTGCACGAAACACAGTATAGTTATTTGGAAATAAATTAGAATTAATAACTGACTCAGATAACCATGTTTCAGTGAGACAGATAATGAGATCATTATTACTCACTATATTCTGAAAAATTTCATCAACTTTAGTGTTAAGTCCACGAACATTTTGGTAGAAAATCTCGAGATGATTAATAGAACTGAACATTGAAAAGGAGAGCAAGCAAGACTAAGACTAAGAGGCATTTCCCTGAGAATCAACAGAGTTCGAATTAGCAGAATGCGCAAAGTGCTGCTCAGGCTTTAATTTACCATAAAATGGTGCAATTAGGCAACCAGCAGGCCAAACTTCAGGTTTGTTAATGGAATCGAAATCCCTCACATCAACAGTGATGTGAAAGGAAGAATATGATTGATATTTGGTTTTTAGTTTAGTTACAACAAGAGATCTTAGCTCAAGTTGATTCTTCAGGGAGTCCTCTATACTGTTTGTGTTGACTTTGGAACTAAATCTCGAAACAAATAGAGATTTAGTTTTAATTCTCTCAGGGGCCATTTCAATGCTACTCATGGCCAATGTTCCAACTTTAGGTTCTCTTTTTTTATATTTTTTGCGAGTAACTAATTGAAAACCATCAGATACGTTGGCAGAAGTTGAAGCATTGGCCTGATTTAGTTCAATATTGTTATGTCTATCATTAGCAGGAGGAGTTGTTGACACAGATTTGCTTGTTGCTGACGCATCAGAATTGCAAGTATGCAAGTTGTCAGCAGCTTTGTTCACAGACACTACCTTGCTATATGATTTCTTAATGGGGTCATTAGACTGACCCATAGAAGAAATACTATGAGATGATTTAGGGGGGCAGCACCCCTTTGATAACATTTCTGCCATTTGAACATTTAGGATAGAATTTTCATTTGCAAGTTCAGCGTAAGACTTCCTAGGGCCCTTAGCTTGCACAGATTCATATTGCATTGATTCAGAAGGGACATTACCCTTTTTAGTGAGTACATTAGAATTAGTTTTCACAAAAATTTCTGCCACCTGAATTTTCAGAGCCGCATTTTCGTTCTTAAGTTCTTTCATCTCCTTTTGGAGACTCTTCACATATTCCAAAATGTCGCTCACTGTGTCCAGAATGTTCACACTATTTAAACGAACAGTTTCAACCTGGACGGAAAGTGAATCTACTGAAGGCAGGCTCGGTAGGTTGAGATCCCTTGAAGGTGAAACGACTTTTTTTGTAGGTGAGATCACCTTCTTCTCACCTGGAGCAGTAGGACGCACTGGCGTGTTGTCCCCCTGTGTTGATTTCATTGCACTCACACACTTTTTACACTTAAAAGTAGAACTGCCACTCTGCATGTAGATATCATACTCGGCCTCACCAATATTTAGGCAATCGAGATGATAACGAAGACCACAAGGCCCTGCACACTTCAGAAACTTTTGTCTTCCAAAGAAAGGCAAGTTACACACAAGACAGACGTCTTTACTAGGCGCCATATCCAAATTACAACTTCGATGCACCTGCTGTACGCTGCAAGTTACGGGAGCTACACGCACACACAACCGAACAGCATGACGGCTCACGAACGAATAATAATAATAATAATAATAATAATGATGATAAAAAATAAGAATAGTAATAATAATAATAATAATAGGCCTAATAGTAATAATAATACTAATAGTAGTAATAAAATAGTGCAGTACAAAGCATACAATGAATACAATATTTTTAAGTACACACAGTAAGGAAAATTATGATTATATATAGCTCAACTTATCACATTAGAGATATACCATTATCGGAAAATATGAAAACAAAAATATAAAATAAGTTAAATATCACTAGAACATAAAAAAATGTGAATACGTGGAAACATGCAATACAACACTTGTCATAATAGTAAGTTAGTTTGGCAACTCGTCATGAGATAATTTTCTAACTTGGATTTGAAAGATTTCAATGTTCGGCAGCCCTTGACTTCAGGCGGCAGAGAGTTCCAGTGACGAGAGGTAGCAACGGTGATAGATGAGGAATACAGAGATGATGTGTGAAGTGGAATTTCTAGCGTGTTATCGCGTTGTGATCGAGTATTAATATTATGGTAGCGAGAGAGTATGAAAACGAGCAAATAAATAATAGGGGGATGAAGTGTGCATAATTCGATATAAGAGAGAAAGTGAGTGCAGATTTCTCCTCTCATGTAACATAAGCCATGATAACTTGTCGAAAGAAGGTGAGATATGATCATAATATCGAACATTACAAATGAAGCGGACGCACGCGTTATGAACACGCTGTAGTTTCTGAGCGGAATCAATCTTGAGATCACCGAACGAAACGTCGCAATAATCGATATCATTATCATTATCATTATCATTACCATTATCATTATCACTATCATTTATATGCATAAAATCTATATACTTTTCTTCAGATTACGTCATGACTAAATTAATTGATTCTACACAAATCAGTTTTCTTGGTATGGAATATTGCTTATATCTAGTGCAACTATTTTCGGATGGGATTTTTCTCGTTGCCAAACTTTCAGAACGGCCCTGAGGTTCACTCAGCCTTCTATAAAATTGAGTACTGGGTCTTTCCTGGGGGTAAAAGGTGGTCAGAGCGTGGTGCCAACCACACCAACTCATTCTAGTGCCGAGGTCTTGGAAAGCATGGGGCTCTACCTCATGCCCCTCAAGTGCCTTCATGGCATGTGACGGGGATACCTTTACCTTTTTACTATTTTCGGAATATGCAGTTTATTGCTTTCGGGTGTCAAATATTATACAATATAAATATAATATTTAATGCTCGAAAGCAATAAACTGCATATTCCGAAGTGATAGAGTGTTAAAATTTGTGTAATCAAGATACAACTATTTTCGAGTGCACTTCCATGCAGGGGCAGTGACATTTCCCCTAAGGTTAGAGCTCAGTTTGGGTGTATGTGTGTATTAATCGAAAATTAAGGACTAGAAAATATTGAGTATAGGACTCATGTTTATATGACATTTTTTCGATTAATACACCTAAACTGGCTCTAACCTTAGAGGAAATGCCACTGCCCCTGTACGGAAGCACGCCCTATGGGTTTACCACATTCAACTGGTAACATACACAATGTTCATTTTCATCATCACTGTCAATATTTCCAAAGACACACTCCCAAGGATGCTACATAATAACTGCTTTACACTTTATCTAATTCCAACACAAAACTTAGTTTCAACCCCAAGCGAAGAATACTAACAGGTTGCAACAATGCTCTAGTTATTCTAACTTCCGTGTGCTGATACTCTTCACTGACTCCAGTCTGAATAGATACTACCCCCTTCATACTAGCAAGCATCAGTGAATGAGCAGTAGTTTATGTTGCTGTGAAATGCACTCTGTAAATTTTTTTGAATTTTTTATTCTACTTATTGTTCACATATGCCAATTAAATTACGACCTTCAAAATTAGGCTAATAATAATTTCATGATTCATATTTTAGAGTTCGAATATGCATTTGATAATTCATAGCACAGATGATAATGTGCTGAATTATGCCGAACGAATTTTAGTCTAGAATAAAAAATTTTGTAAATGTGGTTATGTAAGAATAATAGTCTTAGTTGAAGAAATTGTACAAACTTATTAAATATTATGAGTGATTGGATGGATGTATACATGGAATGATTAATCGATGGGATCAAATTTCGATTTTTTGTTATGGTCATCTTTGTAGATTTTTGTTAAGATGTCTAATTTGTGCTGGTGTTAGGTGTGTACACCCTGTACTGGTATGTGCAGGAGATATTTTAACAATTTCCAAGTTTTCCCTCAGATTGTTATTAAAATCTCATGTAATAGTCTTTGTAGGAAGAAAATAATTAAAAAGTAAGGTAAATCTCAAGTTTATGTACACTAGTTTCCTTCCCACAATATGATGGATGTTCCCCTTAAATTGAATGGACGAAGGTCTATGAAATACTAAGGTTGGATAAAAAGTAATGGCAACAGTTCGATATTTCTGACATGGCTTTATTCACAGGGGTACAACATTTACGTACCTTCTATATAGTCGCCCCCCCCCCTTTATTTATTACTTTTTGCCAAATGTTTGGAAGGCGTCATACACCATCAGCGCATCTATCTTTGTTGATGTTCTGTATTGACCACCCTAAAGCACAGATAAGTTCATCTCTGGTATTGTACCGGGTCCTTCGCAGTGGTTCTTTCACTTTGGTGAAAAGACTGTAATCGCATGGATCATATCGGGTAAGTACGGTGGATGTTCCAGTAGTCCGCGTTTTCCGTCTTCCTTGGAGGTACAGCATGGTGCAGTATTACCCCATCAATGTCACACGCCACAATGAACATCACTTTCACAGCACTTTGTGTAGGGCGCACTTTCTTCGGACGAGAAGAACCTGGATGCTTCCATTCATTTGATTGATGTTTCAAGTTTGGTTGGTTCATATGAGTGAGCCCAGGTTTCATCCATAGCGACGATTCGTCCAAGAAAGTAGTCATCTTTCCTTTGGTACCAGTCCAACAAGGCCTGTGCGACTGAATAGTGGTGCCATTGTTAAACCTCAGTAACCCAGAATGTCTTGCAGAATGTGGAGCACAGTTTTGTGACATACTCAAACTTCCGCTGCTAACTCACGCACAGGCCATCGGCGATCAGCATCCAACAAGGAAGCAAGGAGTTGAACTGTGTTGTCCTCCACGCGGGATCGTCCTGTATGGAGGTTGTCCTGAACAGCATCCCTGCCTTCCCGGAACGCTTTAACACATCGTGCCACTGTGCGATATGGCAACGCTGCATCAGCATGTGCTTCATGCAGTCCCTGAAAAACATTCTTGTGCACTACGACATTGTGTCACTTCAATTTTGATCCAGGAACGTTGCTCTAGTTTTGTAAACGTGGTCTTAGGGCGCTCGCACTATCCCTATGAAAGTCAACGTTCTACACACTGCAGTAGATTGACAGAGTACTGTCGCCACTGGCTGCACTAACTCATTTAACAGTCCTTGTTCATGTCCACACAGCTGGCAACTCTCGAATGCACCATCATCACGTGACAGCAGTGTTGCCATTACTTTTTATTCAACCTATGTATTTTGTTAGGACTACATGCACAAGAAGATAGATAACCATGACAAAAAAACAGTGTGCTAGGATCATATTGCGACATTGCTTATGGTATGGTAATAGACCTGAACTACAACCATTATCACCCATGAGAAATTAATAGGAAACATCAAATGTCCGTCCACAGAAAATAACAGTTTTTTACACACCGCAACACACTGGAAAGGAACCCCCACAAAATGTAGTAAGTAGCCTGGCTATAAAAGAAGTTTGAACTAGGATTGCTGTACGTAAACTAGATAATTATGAGTATCAGTATGGTATAGGTTTGAAAATATGAAAGGAAATTAAATTTGTTGTTGTTTTCTAATGCCAGGCATTTGACAATAAAGTCATTTGACCTCTTGCACTCCAATATTTTTCAAAGATATTATCATGGTCAGCCAGTGAAGCACAGATTTTGAGGTGTTCCGAATCCATTTCTTGGTTTGAGTTGCACAATGGGCAGTTAGGGGACTGATATATTCCAATTCTATGCAGGTGTTTGGCCAAACAATCATGGCCTGTTGCCAATCTAAATTAAAGTTAGGCCTAATTGTAACATGACAAGCATAATGATCATTGCTGTAATTATTCATGCCACAATTCATTGACGTCATTATTGTCTACTCTTGGACAGTTGATAGTGTCTCTCTTGTGCTTCCGCATTTTTCTGAGACTGTTTCGTTGTTATCAAGGAATAGCATATAGAGAAGTATTCTGGGTTCGTTTCTTCATTCAGTTCACATATGAGGATATCTATTCCAAACCGTATTAAGTCCACCCAAGGACGAAATTGAGTTTTATATGATTTCGTATAGTTCTGAACATACTCTATCATTGGTTATTGTTACTATAACATATCTATTCTGTAGGACCAAAAATTAATCTTTATGTAGATGCGCTATCATGATGTGAAGTCTGTTTGGGTCTAACTGCATTAAGTTAAATCCCATTCAAAAGAATGCATGAAACTGGGTGTTCATGGCAAACCGTATTATGTTCACATCTTTGTCCACGTCAAACCGTATTCTGTCCAAAAGCAATTAATATTTTTCATTGTAAGGTTGCGTTTCAAGTTTCCTGCACTGAGAAAAATTAGCACCAATTTACAGTATTGACTTATTGTCGAAATCAGTTCAGTATCGCTGCAGTCCAGTTGTGCATGTGATATTCGTGAAAATGGAGGGAGAAGTGCCTATAGGTGAGAACAGCAGAGGAAGCAGGAAAAGAGTGAAGAAGAAAACATGACTACAGAAACAAAGTGAACTTTGGTATAATATTTTTACTATATTTTTTAATTAGGCCTAATAGGTGTTTAGGAGACTTATTTTAATTTTAAAAACTGTTTTCAGCAATCTTGTAATGTACAATAGGGTATTCTTGTTTCAATCTGATAAGGATCCTGATTTAACATTGTTCGAACCACCATGCTAGCATAGGGAAGGTCAGTTCCGTTGTTGTGCAATTCCCGCACATGATATAGGCTACACAGAGTCGAGGGAAGAATTTTCTCAACAAAACAGAAAGCTGATCAGTATCATTAGCATTAATGAACATTACCATTGTGATTCAATATTACATAGGAGTAAATGAAGGAGTGTTACCTATTACCCTAGTTCATATATGTAACAGATAGGTCATCGCTGTGTTAAAATCGGCAGCACTTTGAGGAGAACAACCGCCAGGATCGCCACCCGTCTGCCGTAAATGAACATGAGATGGCAGTACAGTCGCTAATGCAATTCCAATGTGAATTATGACGTGATTCCTTATGTAACAACTAGATGGCAGCATAGTAAACCTGACAAAAGTTGTTAACCTCAAAGCCTATAAGGCCGACCTATCTGGAGTATATATGATCTAGGTTATTACTTACACAATTACTTTGGTTGAATTTTTACAAATATTGAGGAATATTTTTTTTTTTTCTTTTTTATGTTCATGTCAAACCGTATTATGTCAATGATATTTTCTGAATTTCAGGATAGTCTCGTGTAAAAGTGATTTCAAATATAATTGATTCTGATAAATTAAGTTCTTCCAGTAATTAATAATTTTAGTATTTTAATTTACCTCCTTTTGTTGACACATAAACAGTTTTTCTTCTCTCCTGAAAAAATGACATCAATGCAATTCCAGATCGACACGCAATAACCTTAGTCTACTGAACTACGTCACTGGCTTTTCACCCCATTTTACAGTTTCTGTTTGGCCAACAGTGCGCTACATTACCAAATTATTAGACTTAACATTTATAGCTGTTAACAAAGTTAGAATTAGATGTAGTGTTTGCAAAATGGCTATGCATTTTCCCAAAGACCTGGTTTCACATCCGAGGGATTTGAAGTGGAATTTGTTGTGGACAAATACTGTATTGGTGCACATTTTGTCTGGGTAATCCCATTTGTTCTACAGTTATTTCACAGTCTTATTTGAATCTAGTATGGCCTTGCTGACTCTAGCACTGTTTACATACCTGGGACATAATTGGTTTTCATACCTGAGTAGCTACTTGAAATGAGTACAGATTAAGAGGAGAAAGAATAATATTACTAATGATATTTGTTTTATAGTGGTTATCAGAAAAAAAATTAATGAAGAGGCCTTAACAAGCCATTAGATCTTAGCGAATGTCAGAAAGAAATGCTAGCAATATATGTTCCAAGTTTGTGTGTGTATGTGTTACTGTGTGCGTGTTTTATAAAGGATGTAACGAAAAATGTGAGCAAAACTTGGGTATGGATTCCTCATATGTAAAGAAGAAAAAATGGTTATATCAACATGATGATGAGATGCGGCCTGCACTTCGGCAGGAGGTGGACATTTTGGACAGTTCATGTAAGGAAATGTAAACAGGATGCATAAAAATAATTCTAGCAAACAAACGTACTGGAGTGCACTATGATCATAGTTGCAAATCCTAATCAGAAACCGAGCATTTTCGTACCTATAACCTACCCCATTATCTCCTGGCTTATTTGGCTCATGAAATGCCTTATTGGTGTCACTTATGAGGTTCAGACATGTCTTCGGACACTTGACTAAACAACATTGATATAATCATATTTTCTTCCATACATACGAGGAATCTATACCTAAAGTTTTGCACACTTTTTTGTTACACCCTGTATATACAAAGGTTGAACCAGCTGCCCCTTATTTGTTTTATGCAACCCGCAGTTTATAAACCAGCTAAAACATTGGTCCCTGCTGGCATAAATTTACTAAGAAATTGACCCTTTGAATAATTTTTAATTAAGAAAAGTAATTGATCTTTGATTGGTTCAAGAATCGTCGCATGATTTTCTTCTTGATTCCTTGTTGTGCAGAATAATGTGAAGAAATGGACAGATTACTTTGTATCAGTGAAAAGACTTTTTGCTAACTAGAATTAATTGTATACATAATTATTTATACTTGTCATTGCGAAAATTCCCAAGGCTACAACACAGTATGGGAAGGATATTAGAGAACAGGGTGAAGCAGAATAATTTATTATCAAATGATTTACTATTCTTTGTAAACACATTTTTCATGTGTGGGTGAACTGCTGAAGCAAGGACTTAAAAATATTTAGAACCAACCAGCAGTCTCAGTATCGTACAACTTCTATTATCCATCATTCAACTGATCTGTATATTATCTGTTGCCAAAGAGAGCTCGATTTTTAAGCAGTATACAGTAATGTTCCATCGTTTGATTCGATTTTATGAATCATGCTACCATGATCACTTCTCTGGTTGCAAAACTGTTGTTCATTTCTCTGTTAAGTTTAAGTAAACACTTTCATCCTTTTGGAGTATCATGAGATGTTACTTCAAACACCTTTGTTCGAATTTTTCTAAACAATTAATAAAAATAGAATGGCTGTATAAAGAAAATTAGTTGTAATATAATGTAGAAAAATGTAACCTGCATTCATAAAGTATCTTAACTGACACGAGCTAGATTGAAGTCTATTAAATTTGATACTATGGATTATCCGTTTTTTTCGATTAACTGTTCACTATGTCCCAGCCATTAGAACAGATTGTCGAGGATGTATATAGACCATCGCAAATATTTATTATGTCAATTTTTTAAGTGCAAATTTTCGTACCTATATGATATATTAAAACTGATTACAAAATACAGAGCTATTTTATATGAATTTGTGAAAAACACTATGCACTATACAAATGAAGTCGAATATCTAAATTACAGGATTGTGGCAAATGCTTTTGTGCGTAATCCAGGAAACCAAAGTTCTCCCTATTTGGTTGGAAATTTAATGTTTCCATTTAGAGATATTTTTGAATAAGTGTTTAATATGACGAACTACACAGGGTAATACTTGCAGCATGATACAGGAACTGAATTATTGCGAAATGCATAAAACATAAATAAGAGGATATGTTTCACCTTCATGAAACTTTCTTTTTCTATTATTTTTGGTAATAGAATTCCTTACATTCTCTCTGTCTGATATCCCTGTACTGTACTGTAGTCTGAAATAGTCTGAAATAATTCTGTAGAGAAGAGTGATTGAGGAAGAAATCCATTATCTTAAAGAGATTTGTGACACACCCACACCCGTGATAAAATGTCTTATCTTTTGGAAAAGAATAAACATTATCTGTTTCACGACAATTCAACAAATTTGTTCCGAGAAAATTCTACTGACGTCATAAAATGTGCAAATATTTATCTGTATTTTATTAATACATCCACCTGCCATAACAGATGACTATATAGGTTTGGAAAACAATTTCAGAAAAATACATATATGGAATAGAGAGAAATAAGAAATATATCAATATAATATGTAGTAATCAAGAAAGTTTAGAAAGTTAGAAATTTAAACATTATATAAATGATTATGTAAAACACCTATGGATTTCTTTAATATATTTAAACAAATATTTTTAATATCTTGAGATGTCATATCCTATTGCTTTAAAATGTCAATAGTATATTTATACGCCAATCTGAAGACACCAGAAAGCAAACCCCTCACCTCCCATTGTAATCAATTGCATTATATCTCTCACTCAAGTGAGGAACACATGGGTGGTAAATGACTTGTTTTTCTTGATCAACTGCTAAGGCTTGAGATACATCCTTTTCGAACTGTACAGTTGGATCCAATATTACTGCCTTTTTCGTCTGTCTATTAAGAGCAATTATATCTGCTCGTCTGTTACTGCCATCCTCAGATATACTATGTACTTCTTCATGTACTTCAAGATTGTTATTTTTCCTTAAATGTGAGGCAATATAAGAGCGAACACTATGATGATGTACATTGTGCAACAAATCTCCTTTAGGACATAATCTTAGCACATGACCAAGAGTCTCAGTCGCCTCACATCGGAATTTGTAGTTAACATCATTTAGAGACAGGTAGGCCTATAATTTCCATATCCAGTGTCATTTTTGAATAATATTTTTTTTTCACCAAGTTATGAGTGTTTCATGATGAAATGTTTGACTTGCCAGCATACACATACTGTACATTCATTAACATTAATATAGTCATTTGAGTTAACGTACAGTTAAAGAAAATCAGAAACCACAGGCATGGTCTTGGAGTATTAAGAAAGACTTTCTCCATGGCTGTTCTTAGGTTTGATTTCCAATCATACTTGAACTGTTAACCTACTTGGGTTTCTTTCAAGGCTTTCCCCAACTGTAAGGCTAATGCCAGGTAATATTATATCGAAATCCCTGAATTTTATTGTAAAAAGACCATAATGCTGTCACCTACTCTATCAATGCTTGGTAATATCTCATAATTAAATGGTGATGAAAAGAAGTATGTATTTCTTCATATGTTTTATACATTTCAAAATTCAGTTCTCCCTGATATTATAGACTAAATAATATTTCTTTATACAGTTTTCCTTCAACCACCATTCACGAGACCTTACTTACTTGCAAATGGCTTTTAGAGATTCCAGAGGTTCATTGTCACCCTCACCTAAGCTCGCCATCGGTCCCTATCCTGAGCAAGATTAATCCAGTCCCTATCATCATATCTCACCTCCCTCAAATCCATTTTACTATTATTCTTCCATCTACGTCTCGGCCTCCCCGAAGGTATTTTTCCCTCTGGCCTCTCAATATTTTATATGTACTTCTGGATTTGCCTATACTTCCTACATGCTCTGCCCATTTCAAATGTCTGGATTTAATGTTCCTAATTATGTTAGGTGACTAAATATTTTCCTAAGCGCATTTTCTCGAACACCTTTAACCTCTGTTCCTCTCACAAAGTAGAGTCCAAGTTTCACAACCATACAAAACAACTGGTAATGTACCTGCTGTATAAATTCCAACTTTCAGTCTTTTTGAAGGGAGACTAGATGACAAAAGCTTTTCTAAACCGAACAATAGCAGGCATTTCCCATATTATTTTGTGTGTGCGTGTGCGTGAATGTGTTTTTTATTTATTTATTTATTTATTTATTTATTTATTTATTTTTTTTGTAATTTTCTCAGTGTACAATTTTGTAAAGGCTAAAAATATTTAACTCTTATTTTCAGTACATCTGGAGATACGCTATACCAAATACTTGATCTTCCCAAAACTGCCAGTGCAGATGAAGTTAAAAAGACGTACCGAAAATTGGCCCTTAAATACCATCCTGACAAGAATCCCAACAACCCTGAGGCAGCTGAAAAGGTGAGTGTATTATTCATGACTCATGTTCACCATAAAGTGCTGTTAATCCGTATAATTCTAAGATATGGGGGGGGGGGGGGAAACGCATTGTCAAAGTGTTCTGTGTGTGCATTATGTAAATGCTCAGTTAAAATTGGTGTGTATACATATTATTTTGTACACACACACACAGAGTCATAGAGACAAGGAAACATGCACAGAGACACAGACATACAGAGACATGCAGACACACACAGAGCTTAGCATTTTTGAAACAAAGACATAATTCTTTTTGGGAGTGAATACAAAAGCGTTTGGAAATTTTCCTGTTACCTTGGTGGAAATATAAGAATCTCAAAACATTTCTATTCCATTTGAACAAATAGATGGGGTGAGAACAAGAACGATATCTGATCATTGAGGTCATTAAAAATGACTGAATCCACGTCATTAACATTATATAAGACCCCTTCAAGCAGCATAACCTTATACTCTTCGCCTGAAGATGCAGATAGAGCCAGCATTTAAAACATTGATTTTAGTCACTATTTTGTCATCCTACCAAATTACTTGACTGTCGTCCACACCTGTGGAGTAACGGTCAGCGCGTCTGGCTGCGAAACCAGGTGGCCCGGGTTCGAATCCCGGTTGGGGCAAGTTATCCGGTTGAGGTTTTTTCCTGGGTTTTCCCTCAACCCAATACGAGCAAGTGCTGGGTAACTTTCGGTGCTGGACCCTGGACTCATTTCACCGGCATTATCACCTTCATTTCATTCAGATGCTAAATAACCTAGCTGTTGATACAGCGTCATAAAGTAATCCAATAAAATAAAATAAATTATTATTATTATTATTATTATTATTATTATTATTATTATTATTATTATTATTATTATTATTGTATTTCATCACCAGCAAGCATCAGTTGTAAAAATCGAAGCTATATCTCTTCTGAATAATAATGCACCATTGCTTTCTTCTGAATTTATAAACATTCATATGCATGCATTATTGGAATATGTAAGTTTCTTTTTATTTCTTCACAACTGAAAATGAAATCTTTTGCTAGATGTCTGAATATTTTTACAGGTTTATATGTGAATGAGCCACAAGTAAGTTCTAATTCTGTGTAGTAATTCAATAACTATGCAATAATACATATTACAATGCAAAACATTTGCCTTACATAATATTAAACAATTTTTCTCGTATCCTTATATCATACAGAGCATTCAGCTTGACTTCTGGCTGAGAACTCTTGCATTATCAGACATGATGGGATAGACTGCTTCATTATCGTTCTGTAGCCTCTAGTATATTTTTTTCTCATACTGCTTCTATTAATTAATAATAGCGTACACACAGATATATTTTTATGTCATGAGTACTATAATCTGTGTTACAGGAATTGTTCCGTGGTGCAGTTTGAAGCCAAGCTGAGTTCTATAATTAATATGCTACAGTTTCTTAAATTAACTCATCTCATTGGTTTAATATAATGAGCAGAATTACGAGCATAGAATTCTTTCATAGTTGTGTCAGTTTCAAGTAATATTACAGAGATTTCTAATATTAGTTTTTATTCTCCTTATATCGATAGTAAACAGGAAGGATTGGAATATTATTTGTTTTGGAAAACGTATTATGTGTCTTTCACGTGTTAAATTTTATGTTACCTTGTTAATATGTTTCGGCCTGCTATTGGCCATCATCAGAACTGGTTGTTGCTGATCTTGGCGCCTTTTGTTTTGTTTCCTGTGGGGGTGTGTTTGTATAGTGTAATGTGGAGTCAAAGAGTGTGTGTGTTCTGAAATCGAGTTGGGTGTTGAGATTTTCATTTGGATGTGTTTTTGTGTGTTTGTATACTTGTTTACACTACACAAAAACACCCCCACAGGAAACAAAACAAAAGGAGCCAAGACCAGCAACAACCAGTTCTGATGATGGCCAATAGCAGGCCGAAACATGTTAACAAGGTAACATAAAATTTAACCCGTGAAAGACACTTTTCCAAAGTGATATGGTGTTAAAAGTTGTGTAACCAAGATGTATAATGAAGACAAGACGAATTATTTGTTGTTTCTGTTGCAGTTTAAAGAAGTAAATCGTGCCCACAGTATTCTGAGCGACCTCACGAAGCGTAATATCTACGATAACTATGGTTCCCTGGGTCTTTATATCGCAGAACAGTTTGGAGAGGAGAATGTAAATGCTTACTTCCTAGTCACATCAGGATGGTGCAAGGTAAGACTGTTCCCTCATTTCCATTTGTTTGTACTTTATTCAGTTTTGACCTAGTCATATTACCAAAATAATGCAAAAGATTTTCCTCTGTTAAGTGTTTAATATTGGGAGAAATTCCTCTCGAAGATAATTTTACCTCTCCAGTTTAATTATATTTTCCGAGTGCAGTGAAATACATTCAAAGAATTTTCTACGAGTTTTTAGGCTTTTACAGTGACTTTGATCAAAATTAGACTTCTGGGTATGCCTATTTCAGGACATGGAATACCCAAAATCCTAATTCTGAAAGTATTTTCTCTTCAAGAAAATGAAATACAAAATACACTTTCCATTCCTAAGCTTTAATACTTTTAATTTGGATACATATTTTTTCTCAACAATATTCAGTAATCCTAATTAGGAAGTTGAACAAATATGTATAGAACGAAAGATGCTGTAAAAGATATTTGGATGAATGGCAGTCGGTAGGTTTACTTTTTAAATTGATAGCTGAAGCTCTCTGATGAGAGTTACTTTAATCACTGCTGTATTAAGTCAGAGTGCTTTATTGTGTGTAGTTTCCAGCTTTGTTGTTGTGGTGACTAGTGCTGTTTGCAATGATCACTTACATTGCTGTGACTGACTTTATGTGTAGATTTGTTGTGATGGTCTGATTACTCATTGCATAGAGCCTTCCATGTGCTAACTCCATTGGAGTTTGCTGTTTGGGGTAATTCGGAGGTTACTGATAAATACGAGAAAAATTCGTACCGGCACTGGGAATCGAACCCAGGACCTCTCAGCTCTGCGCGCTGAGCGCTCTTACCAACTGAGCCATGCCGGGACACGATCCACGGCGCCGGCCGAACCCCTCTCGTAGTGCTATTTTACGGCCTTACTACCTACATTTGAGACGATACACGTCATATGTATGCAGGAGCGCATATTAAATGACTTTGTGGCCGTATTCAACATCAGTTTGATGAAAACTGCTAACAGTTTATATATATCAAATATTCATATGAATGAGGTCTCACCCACCTCATTGAATATTACACGACTAGTGTGAAGTAGTCAGTTGTATTATTACTGATAAATACGAGAAAAATTCGTACCGGCACCGGGAATCGAACCCAGGACCTCTCAGCTCTGCGCACTGAGCGCTCTTACCAACTGAGCCATGCCGGGACACGATCCACGGCGCCGGCCGAACCCCTCTCATAGTGCTATTTTACGGCCTTACCACCTGCATTTGAGACGATAATATGCGCTCCTGCATACATATGACATGATCGTCTCAAATGCAGGTAGTAAGGCCGTAAAATAGCACTACGTGAGGGGTTCGGCCGGCGCCATGGATCGTGTCCCGGCATGGCTCAGTTGGTAAGAGCGCTCAGCACGGAGAGCTGAGATGTCCTGGATTCGATTCCCAGTGCTGGTACGAATTTTTCTCGTATTTATCAATAATAATACAACTGACTAGTTCACACTAGTCGTGTAATATTCAATGAGGTGGGCGAGACCTCATTCATATGAATATTTGATATATATAATTCGAAGGTATTTTGAGTTTTCATTTCTTTTGTAAAATACTGGTACTTTATTTTCTGAATATTTAATTCTATTTGTCACCTTTGCCCATATTTTGGTAGTTCCCATTTTATTACATTAATGCTTTGCTTTTATCCTTTCCTGTTGTTGAATTGTTTTTTGCCTATACCCATAATATGACATGCAGCTCATAGAGGTCAGGTAGGCCTATATGCATATTAAATGAGGGCTAATTTTAACTTATTGGGAGGCCTGCTTTTCTTTGCATAAATTTACAAATTTTATTTCTCTATATTAAATACATAATTCAAATACCAATTAAAAATATTTCGTTTACTTCTGTATTCATTTTGATTTCCAGATTGTATTAAGTACTCCTCTGAAGTCAGTGAACACAGATAATTTTCCTTTCTGTTGAAAGGTTTGCTTAATATCTTAGAGAATCATTGGCAAAAGTGCAAAATCTCGTAAGTCTTGAGAACAAAATTTTCAGTAATGCGATAAAACTCTTCTCTGTTAAATTTGTTTGACATATGAACAGTTTTATTGCATTCCTGAAAATTTTGGTTCCCATAACTTAGATTTTGCACTTCTGCCCATGATGTTATTGATATGTATTTTCAGAAGCCAGATAGTTTAGGTGTTGAAAATCTATATGATTACATACAACATACATTGCATTATTTTCTATACTGTGAAGAACAAGTTTGTCTCAACGAATGTTGATATAATGTATGTCAGCTAGGGTTGCCAACCATCCAGAATTTTTCCGGATTGTCAGGAAATCAGTCCTCTATGCAGGAAAAAAAATTAAATTGTTTTCAGGATGCTTAATGTCCGGAATTTTGTTCATTGCAATATTATATTCTGAAATTTCATACTGATATTTCATTATTAGAGATCCGACGTAGTTTGCAATGGCTACCAAAGACATTTTATAATTATACGATATACTTTTTGATAAATAGAAACAAAGAGTTTGTAAGTATTATAAGCTCTTTGGGTAGAACACTGAAGCGAGGTCATGGTGCTCTTTGATGTAGTAAATCAGCATTTGAATAACTTGAGTGATTCTGATGTGCATATCTTTAAGAAGGAAGCACTGAATGTGTTTCAGAGGACCATTGACTATTTGCAAAAATGGTTTGATTACTATTCTTCACTTCTTAAGAAAATCACTCTTCTAAGCCTTAATGATACTTTCACATTTAGTGTCCTTACTGAAATTGTGAATATATTGCATGTTAATATAGAACTGGAGTTCAAAATGGTGATGCATTGTATCAGGAGAATTGCCTATTGAAAGAGATGATGCTGATAATGAAAGACCTACCAAGTCCTCAAGAATGCTGGGCCACTGTTTTGAAGACACATAGTGTGCCAAACTTAAAGAAAATTGCTGAACACTTACATGCTCTTCCAATTAGCAATGCTTATATGGAGTGAGTTTTTAAAAAAATGTAGAATCTCTGAACTGACGAGAGGAACTGGATGAGGCCAGGACTTGTAAACTCAGAACTCTTACTAAAGACGAACTTTAATATGTCATGTAGAGAATTTTTTATATCTCAACAAACAAAGAGATAATAAAACCAAAGCAAGCAACAAGTATTCTTCCAAACAATGTTAATGTATAATGATGGATTCATGGACTATCAGCCGAGTTAAAGTTGTGGAATACTCCAAGCTTTTGGCTACTGACTCTGTAGCCAATGTCAGGGAACTGATGATGCCATTGTCTGAATGTCGTCTTATAGGCCTATATAAAATGGTTCGGTCAGATGATGCGGGATTGGCTAGTGGTGGGACCAATCCGGGGCCGGGAATTCCATGTGTTCATAAGCTTCGCCCCTACTGGGTTCCTCTTGTGTTGTTGGCAGACAGCAAGCTTGAATCGGCCGGCTGAGCTAGGTGCTGGTCCTTGGTACTGGGTGTAGGATCTCATGAGGGCTTTAGTTTATTCAAGACTGGGGTCCATGCCTTGCTGAGTCGCAGGCCACCATCCCTATTGAAGTTGTTCGTTTCTAATTTAATTTGAATGACCTCCAGGATTACTAGTTCCAATCACTTAGCACATGAATGCTCTACCGACTGAGCTACCCAGGAACTGTACACGACACCGTCACAATTTTTCCCTTTATATCCACACAACTCAAATGGGCTGACAAGACGCTAGAAACCCAACTTTGAGTGCACACAACTCTGTGTGACTTAAATTGTGGCTTTCTGTTAACGTACATCCAGTAACGTATATATTCACAGGGAGCCATTACCTGAAAGCCAGGTTTACACAGAGGGTTGAGTTGTATTTGAAGAGAAAAATGGAACAAAATAGAATTTAATGGTAAATTGCTAAGATGGCTGCAAAAAAAATTGTAACAGTTCTACACAAGTTTGGATCATCCTAATTAAAAGGTTTTAAATTCATTTAATTTTTTTGTAAATTGATAATGTACTCGTAGTAAACATAATACCAACTTTTTTTAATTTGAATATTAGCTATCCTTGGAATCGAATTCACATTTAAATGGAGTGAAGTTTCGTTTTGACATTTTACGTTTGTATATATTAGAACAAACAACATTCCAAAGTAAATCTGACTTGTTATCTATCAGAGAGTAGGAGAAATCATACCCACTGGAGTCAATACAAATGGCTAGTCCAACTTAAGCTAAATCTGTCCTCATTGATAAGCCACCATTGCTCCCTCCATTAATTATACAGTAAAATTTGTGCAGGAGTGAACGTGATTAATAGTGCAAACACTTGTACAATGCGAACAAATTCACTAGTTCCAACAAATGTAATAGCTATTATAATGTCACCTATTGTATATTGCGGAATCTGCCCAACTTGGAAAAACATAGCAATATTTTACGGTTTTGTAAAAACTACTTACGAAATGCAGACAAAAATATTAAAAATTGATGTACTGTGCTTTCGTTTATGCTATGTTTCACCATTTGGTCTGAGAATTAATGGCAGTTAGTGAGTCATTGTTCTGACAAAGAGCTTAATACCACAAGGAAACAAAGAACAAGGTGCAATATCTACCTCTAATATATCGAGAGAAGGGCAGATGTGGAAATTGTTACAGATATTTCTTCCAATAACAACACTATGCATGACTTAATTGGTTTCCTCAGAAAATCATAGAGGATTAGGAAGCAGACAGGTAAACAACAAATCACTGTTTTACTATGCATCATTAGCAAGCTGACTCTCATTGTGATAATGCATAAGTTACAGGGATAGCAAGAAAGAGAGCGAGAGAGAGAGAGGGAGAGGAGGTGATTTGCATAATATATTCGTTACTGTAGGTACGTTAACAGAAAGCCACAATTTAAGTCACACAGAATTGTGTGCACTCAAAGCAAAGTTGGGTTTCTGGCGTCTTATCAGCCCATTTGAGTTCTGTGGATATGAAGGGAAGAATTGTGTCGGTGTCGTGTATGGTTCCTGGGGTAGCTCAGTCGATAGAGCATTTGTGCACGAAGCGAAGGGTCTCAGGATCGATGCCCCGCCCCAGAACAATTTTTTCCTTGAAATTATTCAAGCCTGCTTCACAGGGAGCTTCTACCTGAAAGCCAGATTTGTATAATATATTCGTTACTGTAGGTATGTTAAAAGAAAGCCACAATTTCAGTCACACAGAATTGTGTGCACTCAAAGTTGGGTTTCTGACGTCTTGTCAGCCCATTTGAGTTGTGTGGATATAAAGAGAAGAATTGTGACGGTGTCGTATATGGTTCCTTGGGTAGCTCAGTCGGTAGAGCATTCGTGACTAAGCAAAGGGTCCCAGGATCGATGCCCAGCCCCGGAACAATTTTTCACCAGAACATTTTAGGTGTGTAAATACATAGTATGGTGTATGACCTACATGCATCAGCAAGCGTTGCTAAGTTTCATAAACAGGTATCTGAACGATTTTATAACTATGTACTTAATATAATATTGGCTTCTGCAATTTTGTATAATGTGGAAACTTGTCCAGTTTGAAAAATAATTTCAGTCACTTAAGATTTAGCTCTGAGCACGTGCGAGTGCGTGTACATACATACATACATACATACATACATACATACATACATACATACATACATACATACATACATACATACATATACAGATTGTTTCTGTGCAGACTGGTCCCAGTTAGTTTTGTTCCATCAGTTTATATGACGGTGGTATGGAGTGCCCATCCCGAGGAAACTAAGTGGTGGGAAGTGGAGTGGGACTAGTTTGCATAGAGAAATGTGGGTGGACCTGTTTGTATGCCAGCGTATGACCACCTGCATCCTGCCAATGAATTTTGTTAGGTAGAGGCTGGAATGGTACCTACCTGTCTGCATAGGAATTTTCTCTTACCACCAAAATAATAATACTACTCGAACTTGATATATTTATTATCTGTAGATTATGTTTAGATATTTGAATTGGATGTAAACCTATTATATACAGTTATATATTATTATTATTATTATTATTATTATTATTATTATTATTATTATTATTATTATTATTATTATTATTATTCACTCGCCTTAATACAGAACTACATGTATAGTGCAGAAGTGAAGTTGATACAGTTTGTTAGATTGTGCTGAGATGCTTTAGTGGGATGTAAGCTTACATAAATTTCAACTTTCAGGCACTGATCGTGTTCTGTGGCATCATCACTGGCTGCTACTTTTGCTGCTGTTGCTGCTGTTTCTGCAACTTCTGTTGTGGCAAGTGCAAGCCTCGACAGCCAGAGGAAACGGGAGATTACCACACCTTACATGTACGTCTGGGACATGCACAAAGCAATGAATGTTGAGTATATATGAGAGGTTGATTTTTTACCTATTACCTTGCACCTCCTGATTTTCTGTTGTTTTATATTTGAGTGGCTCCTTTTCATGTGCTACAGAATTGTAAACTCTCCTGGGTTTTATCTCTCTGTACTAGTAAGAAATCCCATAGTGTTTACGGCACTGTTTCTTCTATGTTTCTTTCTTTTCTTCTTTTTTTTTTTCTGATGTTAACATCTGTAGTGTTGATAGCAAGTTGAATTGTGCAAACTCGTAATTTGCATATTCAGACACAGTTTACTAATGGAATTGGCTATTATGTTGCAACATTAAGAAACCACATGATGAAATCGGTGGAAGAATGATTTAGTAACAAGTACGTTTTATGTATATACTTCTTAAATCATTGTTCTTCTGTGAATAATATGCATGTTTTCATCAAATCTTGCTTGTAATGGGATAACAGCCATACTACTGTTTACCTCTCTTTGTTACTCTTTTTCTGTTTGTTTGTTTATTTATTTATTATTTGACGTACATTTTGCTTTTCATGCCAAAATCCTGGGCTTAAATTCTTGATAAAGTTGGAATTTTTGTATGCTCTGCATGGATGAAAATTGTATTGAGACAGATTTTCTTCATATTCTCTTGTTTTCGCTGATATCTTTCTGTCAATACCCCATAATCTTTTTGGGATTTCATGAAGAAATGAATTGCTTGTCAACCTATATAGCATATCCTATGGCTTTTAGTGGATGCTTCTTACATGTTCAGCTTTGAGGGTTACATTTATACTTCAGTCTGTTATTTTGTCTGAGTTTGTAAATTTTTCTTTGCTATGCTTTTATTTCTCTGAAAATTGTTTTGAGAACCACTTTTTCGTGTCGTAATATCTGTACCTCAGAGTGAAGTGGATGGAAGTCACAAAAACATAACTTTTCAGGAAAAAAAAAAAAAAAAAAAAAAACGCAAGTACAGGGTGACCCAGTGGGATATGACGGTTTTTATTGCCTTGTTGTGGGATATTTAAGTGGAATTGAAAGATGACGCTTATACAGGAAAATTCTACAACACTGCAATTTACAAATCTGTAATTATTTCTTAAATATTACATTTTTTAAGTAGCCTCCATGACATTCTACACACTCTTGCAATCTGTGCTGGAAGCTCATCATAACTCGCTGCAATAAACCAGCATCAATTGCTCTAATTTCATATTGGATGTTTTCTTTTAACTGCATAGTGGTGCGTGGCTTATTGCAGTACACCTTACTTTTTAAAAACCCCCATAGAAAATAATCGGATGCTGTGAGATCAGGAGATCGTGGCGGCCAGGCTATGTCTCCAAACCTTGAAATTATGCGTCCAGGAAACATGACTTGCAGACAGTTCATTGTTTCACGAGCAGTGTGCGCTGTGGCACCATCCTGTTGGAACCATAACTCAGCATCCTCCATATCGGGCAGTTCCAGTATTGTCAGCATTGCTTGGTATTGCTGTGCATTGATGGTCACAGACTGGCCACGTTCTTCAAAAAAATATGGGCCGATAATACCGAAGGCAGAAACGCCTCACCACATTGTAACCTTGGGGCTATGCAATGATTTTTTGTGCACTGCCTCTGGTTGGCTGTCACTCCAGTACCGGAAATTCTGTTTGTTAACTGCTCCAGGCAGGTGAAAGTGTGCCTCGTCCGACAAAATTAGTTTGTTAAGCATGCCTGGATCTGCATTCAAGATTGCAAGAAACTGT
The DNA here is from genome assembly GCF_040183065.1 of Periplaneta americana. Classification (NCBI taxonomy): domain Eukaryota; kingdom Metazoa; phylum Arthropoda; class Insecta; order Blattodea; family Blattidae; genus Periplaneta; species Periplaneta americana. The sequence goes on along the minus strand of NC_091126.1, from coordinate 65,885,919 downwards.
CTGCAAAATGCCAACCGAGCAGGTTTATCAGCATCATGCACACAATTCACCATTTGAATTTTATACGGGTGGAATTTTAGGTCCTCGTGCAGAATACGGCAAATGCTTGTGCGCGATAAATTCAATGCAACTGCCTGCCACCTTGCAGAACGCTGTGGACTTCTGATCACTGCTTCCCGTACTCTCTCGATGTTTTCCGGCATGCAGACTCTTCTTGCACTACCAACGAACTCATTATGCAGACTGCCGGTCTCATTAAATTTACGCAACCACTCTTCCATGCCGTGGGACATTAAAATGAAGTTGAAATCGTCTTTGGACGTGCGTGATGGATTTTGACTCTATAAATGCAGTCACTTTGAAGACACGTTCTGCCACCATCCAGTTCGCCATAATGTCGTGAAGTACACTGAAAATCAAAAATGCATGTTATGAAGGTTACATAGCAACCAATTGTGTTTCCCCCACACAAAACCGCTAGAAACGGCAGTGTTCTAAAAACCGTCATATCCCACTGGGTCACTCTGTATATGAAGAGCAATTGTCCTTCCATCCTTTGACATCTGAATTTAAAGAGAATACGGATTTTGTGCACTTCCATCATTTTCCAGCTGATAGAGGAAGAAATTCTGATCAAAATTATGTGCTTATCTCAAAATCAGTAAAATTGGACTTCCAGCCTTTTTGTTCTGAGGTACAGATATATACACTGCATTATTGAAGACGCATACTTTTGGTTCCTTCTTTCTGAACGATTCTGAGGAGATGTGTGTATGTCTGTTTGAAGTGATATGTAATTTTGCCTGTGGATGAGCACTAGACATGTGCATGACTGATATCTCTCGCATTTGATTGGGTGCTGGTTTCTTGATCTTGAGTTTTTGGAATCAAATTAAAAAAAAAAAAACAATACTCATATAGTTTGTTGCCTACTGTATTTGAATCACATTGCCGTTTTTATGAACAAATTCTATAATTTATTAGTACGTTATTTGAAGCACACATGTACTCAATGTTAGAAGTGTTTTCCTCGCTTTTCTTAATATAGCTTTGTGTTACTTGTTATTTATACAGCTTGATTCAGGGATTTTGGCCCTTGCAAATGTAAGTAGATAGACTAAGAGCGAGTTATTCATCACTACTGGCGAGCTGGGTTGCACAGGTCAGGCCACACAGTCATAACACCTAACACTTATCATGTTGCGGTACACTCTGTCTTAAAACACTATATTCTTCCACACATCCCATTACTAACCACTATTTCTGTTAAACAACGTCATATGACTTATATTTTCTTGATATGAGTGTCGTTCAGCTACGAGCATAAATATTATTTTCATTCTTTCCTTTTGCTCTTCCCTCCTGTGCACGTTTATGATTAAATTTCTTTCTTATGACGCAACACACAGCTCACTCACTAACCAAACGAGCAAGGACAAGGGCCAATAACGTTGAGTCGAGCTGTAATTCATTAGGACTCGAAATACCGACAGTGGATTCTTCTGAGAATATAAGACAAAGTTCCAAGAGATAGCAGAATTTATTAATATCATTATGCTATGTGTGTGTGGTCCACTCATCTTTCGATACAGTGTTTCAATTCTAATAAAACCAGGTAGAGACATATTTCATCATCGTCATCTATATATTTATGTAACGAATTTGAGATAGTGGGCGCCAAATTCTGGGGAGAAATATTCATTGTAGAATGGGAAATTTTTGTTGCTGATAAACGAAATTGTGAATAACTTTATGAATATGACTTTTTCAAAAAGTGAAGAATAAAATTGCACAGTAAAATCTCTGTGAAAGGACTATCTACTTTTCTGCAGTAAATTGGTTCTTAAGAAGGGTGTTGCTTAGTAGGAGGACTATAGTATTTTTTTTTTTTAGTTTGGGACCTTCAAAATACTGCAAAATATGTCGTGTAACAAGTTATTAACTTTCGTTATTATTTTATATTACAGATACTGTGCTCTCAATTATTATTAATCATTTCGTGTGAATTAATTGTTAATACGTAGGTTTTTTTTTTTTTTTTTTTTTTTGCACATTGTTTTTTACTATTTCATTTTCCAAACTGTCCATCAATATGTTATTACTGGTTTTCCATTCATGCAATCATATATTTTGGCAGATCAACATCATCATCATAATTTTTCACTGGGATCACTGGATTTCTATACGAGAAAATAAAAAGATGATACAATACATGAAACATGCCAAAGAATGCTTTAATTTTTTAGGTTTAGTACAATAAAATTATCACTTTACATACCAAAAATTTATTCACAGACCAATGTTTCCAGTTTATGTTCAGATCCTCGTAACACTCTAGGTTCTCATCTCCCAGCACAGATGCTGCATCAATCAATTCCAGCCTTTCAACAAGGACTTAGACTTTTTGTATCTTCTGGCAGCATTGATTCTTGTTCAGATGGTCAAGGAAATCTGAGTGACTGAAATTTTACTAGTACAAAGTACTGTCCATGGCATCATTTACAGAAATTTCCATCGCCAATTCTCAAGCATTTGACAATTCATTCATTTTTGCTATTACTGAATGTAGAGATCTCTTCTTTTAGCCCATTTTGAAAGCTTGTATAATGTCTTGATCTAGACTTTGCAGGTTTGCTGTCATGTTGGTTTATATTTTTAAGTTGTACTTGATGAATATGACAAGGGAAAGAACTTTTCTTTTCTGTTTACCCATTTTCTTGTCAACATCAGATAGCCTACCCATCTTTAAAAAATTTCTTCTGTTGATCGAGCTCTTTTTTGACCTGTCAAGATAATCTATTTTTGTTCGACTTGTGTTCTGTAAGCATTTGTTTGAAAGAACTTGCCAAACACTAAGGTGGTTCCAACAGACCACGGCCCTTCAGCCCAGATAACACCGAACCCAATGACGCCAGCCATGAAAGCCTTCATTCCGAGACTAAGGTGGTTCTTTTTCACATTCTCCATTGATACAGAAAGTGATTGTTAAGCATTGCTTCGAAATTTTCAGACTTGTCATTCCGTGAAGAAAAAAGAAAAAACACATTTAATGCGTGTTGTAGATGTGTCTCGGAACATATCCTTCAACTAATGAAAGCAGCTAATCCTTCGAGTCCTCGCATATTGCACCATTCATTTAGACTGCCTCACTGCGGATAGAGCAGTAAATGATATTGTGATGCACTGTAAAGTGTTCCAGACAACTGTTATGTGGAGAGAAGTCATCATTATCCTATCTCCTTGGCAAATTCGAGTTCTTTTCTTTCATTAATGATTAAATTAATTTGAATTTCTTTGGACTTGCACTTTTAAATTGTTCCAGCATTAAGATGTGTACATCGCCAAAATTTTCCTGCCATTTTCTTTTTACATTATAGGTCACATTTGATGTTCATTCATTAAGCATATTATATTTTGATTTTAAAATCGCATTAATTTTAATCTTTGAATTCTTTTGTTTGTTTTCTTTCTAAAATTTCACTTTCATATTCATAAATAACTGAAACTCTATCTTCAAAATTTAAGACAACTTTTTCTACTGCACATTTTTCAACTGTTCACTGATGAACACATGTAATTAAACTATGGAGATCACACTCGTTCAGCTATTAATTTATACTTACAGTAATCCTTTTCAGCCAATCAATGAGGCATTATGGAGCATGTCTATTCCTTGCCGATTTTGCAAAACACTTTCACTCTGTTCTGTCCATGACAGATCTCTCCAGTTGTCATCCCACATCTCCAGGCATTTTTTCACGATCTCATCCTATCATTTACTCATTGGTCTTCCCAGAGGTCTTTTTCAATTGGAAGTAATAGTATTATCGAATTGTTATGGGACCCAGGAATTAGGAATTTCCTTCACCAATTCTTCCACTTTTGGGGATGGTTTGCAGTCATACATTATATTACAGTGTTAAAGTTCTTAATACAGGGTGCGGCATTTAACGTTTCCCATTTTAAGTTGGCGATTCTGTTCACATTGTTGGTAAAACATGTTTGCAAACACAGGGATTCGGTGTAGCAAAGCCTTGGATTTAGTTGGCCACATCCCAACACAGGGATTCGGTGTAGCAAAGCCTTTAGTTAACCATGGAACGTTGGCCGGTGCAACAGCGCATTTTCTGTGTTGAGCAGTTTGTTTCAACCAAGTCAATTGTTGCCGTCCAGCGCGAGTTTAGGCGGATTTTTGGTGATAATCAACGTGGAGTTGTACCATCACGAAAGATAATCAGTGTGTGGGGCATCAGTGGCGTGAAACAGGATCGGTTCAAAACAAAGCTCTAGTTCGTCAGAAAACAGCGCGGACACCTGATAATGTCGAACGTGTGAGAACGGCTCTGCAGAGAAGTCCGTATCGTTCCGTGCGGCGTCATTCCCGGATCATGAATTTGTCGGACAGAAGTGTGCGAAGAATATTACACAATGATTTGCACTTCCATCCATATAAACTCCAGGTCGCACAAAAATTAACAGTAGTAAACAAAGCCCTGTGCGTCCAGTGTTGTCAGAGAATGCTGCAATTGTTTAACACTCACAATAACTTTCACAGCTGCCTGATAATGAGTGACGAAGCAAATTTCTGTCTCAGTGGTTATGTAAACAAGCAGAACTTTCGTTATTGGGCCCCACAAAATCCACGTGAAATCTTTGAACGACCACTACACAGTCCTAAGGTCGTAGTCTGGTGTGCAGTTGCAGCAGAGGGTATCATTGGTCCTTACTTTTTCGAGGACGATAATGGTGCTGCGGTGACTGTGAATTCTGAGCGTTACAACATAATGTTGACAATTTTTTTCCTGCCTGAGTTGAGACGCCGTAACTGGAACATTCAGTGCCTGTGGTTTCAACAGGATGGAGCCACATCCTATACAGCACGTGTTTCAATGAACACACTTCGTGCTGCTTTCCCTGGGCGACTTATCTCCAGATTAGGTGACATTCAGTGGCCCTCTGTTTCCCCTGATCTCACTGCACCAGACTTCTTTTTGTGGGGGTATCTTAAGAGTAAGGTCTACGGTCGTATCCTTCATGACATTGAGGACCTTAAAACCGCGATTTGTGAAGAAATTGCTGATGTTACACCTGAAACATTGCGACGAGTAATGGCCGGTGTGCAGGGAAGATTGCAACAATGCATTGACGCCAATGGAGGACATCTTAAAGACATTGGGCCGATTGCAGAAACGATGACCGATTTTAAGTCTTAGACACTGTTTAACTAAACTACGTCTAAGTTATGTACGAATTTCCGTTGCTTAAACAATGTTCAGCCGGTGTTTAGTAAGATACCGTTTTAGTTGCAGTTTTAGCTGAGAAGGAGAAGTATGGAGTATCTTGCATTTAGAGTCTTTGCCGATCAACAATGGCGGAGCCAATGGAAAAGTTTCATTAACGCGGGCGCCAAATGGAAATCAGCTGATTCACAACAGGCATAATGGCGAAACGTGTTTCGAACTTTTCAAAGGAAGAAAAGACCTTGTTGTCGGACATTGTAAGAAATTACGATGTTGTAGAAAATAAGTCCTACAACAGTGAAACTTTGGAGAAGAAGAAGGCGGCATGGAGGAAAATAACAGAAAGCGAAAGCTTGCTTCTTTATGTCTCAAAAGGATTACTACAATCAAGCAAAAGATTGCGACGTAGAGGAGGCCGTCGAAGTAGAAATAAATATCTCCGGAACCGTCTCAACACACCAATATAATTAACGTGCTCCATTGAATTTACACTGATACACTCGTTCCTTGTGTGAGATTGAGGTTAAACAGTGTTCTAGACGGTGTTTAAACATCGACTGCTAAACATCGGTTTTAGACATCGTCTACTATTAAACATCGTCTTCGCAACGTGGCAGCCATACTTAGAAGTTGTTTAACCTTAAACATTGTCTAAATATTGTTTCTGCAATCGACCCATTATTTTCAAAACATAAGATGTACTGTAATTCTAAGATTATAATAATTGTAAACTGATTAATTTCTTGTAATTTACTTGTAAACTAAATAAGTTTTGGGGGTTTGAAAATAGGAAACGTTAAATGCTGCACCCTGTATATTGAACTCGTGACTGCCTTGAGTCATGTACTGTATCTGCTCTCTGTTCATAAACTAGAATACATAGAATGGATTCCAGGGATAACAACGATAAAATTAGCTCATGCAATTCTTTAACATTCTTTGATCCCTTGTCATTCAGTATTTTCAGAGTTTTAAAAATCAGACAAACCACTTGCATTGATGTTGCATTTTACTTCAGCCACTAATATTAAAACTATTACAGAAGTACATAATGACTTTACAGTTCTGGTCGCTAAAAAGGAGTTAAAGTAAGAAAAGAACTGATTGAAGGTCAAGGAGAGGCATGGGTCTTTTAATAGAATCTCGAATTGTATGAAGTTATGTATTTTAAAATCAGTTCCTAGAAATATTTGTCTTTAATTTGGGTGATCTCTTAATAGGAATGGTCTTTAAGAAAGATTTTATTGTAATTTTACTTGGACAAGTGAAATTTTAAGCACTTATATTTAATTGTATTTACACACTACTACTATGTCAAAATGTCCAAATTTCACATTATATCAATGGCTAAGAAGTAATGTCTCATATCTACAAAAATGATCATTTTGTTTAACAATACTACTACAGTGGGGTTAGTTGGGGATGCTTGGGATTTTGTTTGGAGCTGGCCTTGCTATCAATGTGTTGGTTACTGCAAGGAACGCGCACGCGTCTCCAACATTGTTAGACCTACAATCCTACTGTTACAATGCTTAAAAGTTACAGTACTTACCAGGCTCACATTTTTTGCTCAAAATGTCCTCCATTTACTGCAACACACATTTGACATCTTTTTATGAAATTTGCAATTACTCTCGCAAGTTTTTCAATCTTTCACCAATCTAGTCAAATTTCTCTTCCAACAGAACACTGCATTCTCTTTTTGGCCTTTCGTTGTTTACTGAATCTGTCTGCATAAACTTCTTATAAAGTCTTCTTATTGTACTGGCAGCTCAAACAGGTCTCTGTGGAAACTTTTCCCGAAATTTGTGTCATGTCGTAGCAAAAGATTTCCATTGTATGTGTTGTATAGATAAGTACGTTCGCTTAATGAATAAATCATTACAACAGTAGCCTACACAGGACACCACTTTAACTTAAACGTTTAATATATATTATTTTAATGTACCGAAGTACATATGATATTTCCATGCAGATATTCTGCGTCATCATACGATGAAAGAGTAATGGAACGGAGAAAAATTCTCTACGGTGCCGGGATTTGAACCCGGGTTTTCAGCTCTACGTGCTGATGCTTTATCCACTAAGCCACACCGGATACAACCCCGGCGTCTGATAGAATCGTCTCAGATTAAGCTCCAACTCTTGGGTTCCCTCTAGTGGCCGCCCTCTGCACTACGTCATAGCATCAGCACGTAGAGCTGAAAACCTGGGTTCAAATCCCGGCGCCGGAGAGAATTTTTCTCCGTTCCATTACTCTTTCATCGTTAAACTTTTAAGATTACAACTTTTACCGCCAGCTTACTTCTCACAACACAACCAAAGTGAAACTGTAGTGTCACTCATTGCTTGCGCATCGAGACTGCAGATGCATTATTCCCGGTGATCATGCCATCATCTTGGCGAGGAATGGCTCTTGCAAAACCAGGGTGTCCCTAAATAACCTCACTGTATTTAGGTTAACTACATTATAATTATGTTCACAAAATTGGATAGGTGACAAATATAGTAGAAGATCTTGCAAAACAGAAAGATATATATTTTTTTTTTTTTTTTAGAAAAAAGAATTAAATAGTCGTTTTTTTCACCTGCAAATTTTCAGATACAAAGTTTCACTTCTTAGCCATCGGTATATGTATCACTGTCTGAGGTTAAATTGTGGCAAATATTACACACATGTTAGTTCCGAATTTTTTACAATGATGGAGGTAAACATAACTTAGGGCAAGGCAATTTTTAATACATAAAATAAGTAATAAAATGGCCACTTGAAAGAGAATGTTTGCCATCTTGTTAGAAATAACTACATCTAGATAGGAAAAATGTGAATATTAAATAAAATTAATATGCTTATCCATAGAACATGTGAATCTCGCTTCTGTTCAGCATTTCAAAGAAAAGTAGACTTTGACTTCTTCTCGGACTATGTTATATATAGGTTATACAAAAAATTTGGGTTTTACTGTGTCATACTTGGATATCATCATTCACCTTGGGAATTTCTGTGGTTACTTCAAGGAGTGTTCGACGTAGGAATCTCATGAGTATTTCCTTGTTTTCTGCACTGGTGCTAAAGATAGCCGTGAATTATGGTCATTGATCAAATAATGGGAAGTAACCAAAAAAAAAAAAAAAAACCAGACTCGTCGCTGTTCATATTCACTACAAATTCCATTTCACTCATTTGGATTGTTAGGGTTTCCAGAATGCAAAGCTGATGCTCTAGCTATTTGACTAATTTCGCGCCCCATAGAATGTGCTATTGTATTTCACGAATCTATGTACAGATTACCATTAATCTCTGCCTTAAAATGCTTTGTTGGATTTCAACACGTAATTGGTTATGATGACGTTTTTTTTTAGTTTGGTATGCATGTGTTGAAATTTAATAACTATGAAGTTCGGAAATACACACGCCATCGTCAGAGTTGTATCACTTCAGACCTTCAAAATTCTTCTAAATTGTGACCCCATTATGCTTGGTAACTGTAAATGGTTGGTCCAGATGGACCCAAAGAGTAGATGTACCTTTCAAATCTCGAGTCCCTGGAGTGAAATGAGTAATTCTGAAATATTGGAAAAATTGAATTTCGGTATATTCTTGTAATTTCAAAATCTTCATCACATAAATGCTGTTCTACTAATTATGTCTACGTAAAAACAGTATAAGTGAGTGGAACTTCAGGCTCCCAGCTTAAAAAAATTAACTTTATTTGTCAATTACACATATTGACTATTTTAGCTGAAATATTCTACGGTAGTTATTTACAAGTGTAAAAATTACATTTTATTTTGTGAGTAGGAATGTGTGCAAAATGGGGCAATAGACCGAGTGAATCAAGCCCTTTGATTAAAATGAAATCATTTTTAACATGTGTACCGTACACTATTTTTAGACAGTCATTTGTTCATACTGCTACAGAGACAACTCTCATGACTTCCCCACTTCACTCAATATATTACAACCAAGTGGTGTTAGAGCTCAGTAGTAGAGCACTGAACTGCTGATAGGTTCCCGGTTCTCCTCTAATTCTTTATAATTAAATTTAATTCTTAATTGTTTCTTACAGTTATAAATAATATAGATGTTCAAGTAATTTTATTTAATTTGGATACATTTATTAGCTGAAAAGTCATTTTTAAAGTAGGTCTGCATTTGTTTGAACTGCTTTATTGATCAGTTGTGATTGCTGCTGTGTGACAACTGGTGGGAAATAATTGACAGTCAATGCAAACATTTGAAAGTCAGTGTCGAAATTACTTCCCTCATGCTATGTTATAATAGTTCATTTTTACACACTACTTGTCTAATGTTAAAAGATCTACTTTTAGGAATGGCTGTCTAAAAAGGAATTTAACATTGATAAAATTTAAGATTCGCAAATTTTCAAATATTTATGCTATACTTGTGTGTTTTTCACTTTATAGAAATGGCATTTGGTTAAATTGATATGAAAGTTTGATCACTATAGCTAGCATTCACTGTAGTTCAGTAATATAGCTCTGCATGTGTACATATTACATTGTTGATTTTAAAATCTCTACTAAAATTTTTCATCTAGTATTTCTTCCCAGCTTCCTTCTAAAGACATATTGTTTTGTTTACAAGTCTTTTATCATTGGCATGATATACAATTTTTTTTCTCCCAGCATGAATAATGTGTCTTTAATACACACTGCATTAATTTGTCATTTAGTTAAATGTCATAAAATAAAAAATTTGTATTTTTATTATTAGTTTTCATATTGTGATTTTGTCTTCAGACTTAGTACTTCGTACTTGTGATTTACTTAGTTACTGGTATATTCAATGTTGTGTACAATTTAATAGCATACATGTTTAATGTTGAATTGATTGTAAGAAATTACTAATTTCTTAACATGGTGTTGGATAATAATTTGCTCACTAATCAAGAAACTGTTTCGTCTCTTATTTTAAATGCTAATATAATTATTAAATGGATAGAAGATTTTAAGCATCCTCTTCTAGAATCAACTGTGCTTCTTTTATGCTTGTCCTTATATTCATGGTTCTTGAAGCTTCTGTGGCTGATATCACATTATTTTCTTTCAGGCTTGCTTCTCATCACAAGAGATTTATTTGCTAGTATTTTCGGGTATTATATAAAATTATGCATGACGTAGTGAATATACTTTTTTATAATTTAATAGTTGTTGTTACTTGGTTGTGGTAAATCTGAAAATTTAAAGAAATGTAATATTTCCTGTGTTAATTATAGTAATATGAAAAATTATTAAACGTGGTGATATTAAGATTTTTAAGGTATTCACAAATTGGATGTAAAACTTTAAAGCCCAACTAAGCTGCTTCCCCACACAATTTTGAATATGGTATTTAGTAAATTCCCATATCTAATAACATCTACAAAATTTTTTTCACTCTAGTTATATTTTAACTTCAGAAAGTATGATAAAACCATTCATGTTAGAATATCAAGAAATGAAATGTTTATTGGAGCCCATGAAATAACTTTGCAAATTACAAATTTATTTATCCTTGGTTCTGATAAGGTTACCATACTCATTGTTATATCTCAGGATCATAAGTTCATACCCAGACAAGAGTGATAGATTTTTAAGAATGTTAAATACTTTTCATAGCTTTCTTCAGAAAGAAATAAGTCGAGGATACCTTATCTTGGATTTATGATGTAAAAGTCCCAGTTTCTGAATAAGTAAGATCCAGGAAACATTTATGTATGTATTTTCCCCCACCAATATCAAGAGTAGTTGTTTAGTCAACTGTCCGAAGACAGGTCTGAACCTCGTAAGTAACACTATAAGGCATCACTCATGAGGCAACTAATTCAGGAGATAATAGGATAGGGTGGCCAGTTCCTTTCCCTCTCCATTGCATACATCGCTGACTAGTAACACATTAGTGTCAAGAGTATACATTGATATTATCCCTGTCAATATTGTTATTGGGAGTAATTAAGTTTGCATTATAGGTACCCAATCTTAAAAATTTAATTGAACCATAGAAATGTAGAATCCAAGAAGGTATAATAAGTGGCGATATCTGGAAGTAGTGAAAAATCTACTAAATCTCTGTACAGATTATTCGCAGTTTGAGAAATACCACCATATCTTGCTCAATTTTACTTGTGTTTTCTCATTATGGGGATTAAAATTTATTCTTGCACAATTTCTTGCATTTTTTAAAAATCATAACCCATTGTTACTTGCAATTCATGTTTGTAAATATTACGCAATTTTTTTTTCTATTTTCTGAAGATCCAGTAATAGAATTGCTGAAATTAAGTTCCATACATGACAGGAAAAAAATAATTCACAATTTTTTTAAGTTACACAAAAAAAAAAAGACAACTACTTTGCAATTTTTTTTTTCTTATACTTATGATAGGTAACTGTTCGTCATTCATCCATATGAAGCCAGTTATGTAAACCAATTTACCAATGGTCATTGCTCAGAATGTGCTATCAGAGTCTGGTTTACTTTACACATGCAAAGAAATGAGCTGATGATAGAGATTCGTTGGGATTTAACAGAGGAACCGGAGCTTCCGGAGAAAAATTCCTTTATGTTACCTAGACAATAGGCTTGCCCAACACAAGTTGTTTCTTGATTTCTAATTTCAATAATTCTAACATACCATTAAGTGTAATATTTAAGAAAAATATCATTTAAATGTCGTCCTAACCAACATTATATGTTCGTAATTCATGCTATCGTCACTCATGTTACGTAATTGCAGATTTTAAATAGGCTCTTGTATAATACCAACAATATATTTTTATAGCTATGATTGAAGATACGGATGAATACTAAGAGGACTAAACAATTTAAGAGGTAGATGTATTATTAACACGTCTATGAAAAAAAAAAATGTATTATTTTTGTAATTCACGTTGTGTGGCACATGGTTCTATTTAACTCCCATTATAAACAGAATGGACAAGTAATATTCAAGTCTAAACATGTCATAACTTAAGTGTTCGCGTAGGCTTCCGCGGCTGGTGTACATGATGTGTGGATAAGCTTCAGGGCTTCTACTGCGTTGTCTTGGTGTTATTGGCTGACGTTTCGACCGCTGTGTTGTGGCCATCTTCAGAGCAGTTGTTGGATAAGGAAATAGTCTGCCAGTACTTATATATATATAGTATAGATGGGGGGGGGGGGTACTTGCTGTGATAGGTCGTAGTTTCTCCTTCTGGCATCTGATTGGTCCTACGTACGTCCTATGTACATATGTACGCGGCGCCCCCCCCCTTCATCCGGACAACAGGCACGGTATCAAGATCACTCTTTCGGACCTTATGAGGGCCAGTATTTAATATGAATACTCCCCTTCATACAGACCTCAACCGGATTGGACCACATAGGACCAATCAGATGCCAGAAG